>NW_026596162.1:10654938-10739681 GCF_907164565.1 Psammomys obesus
ATGTGATCTAATACACAGGGCTACAAGCGCTAGCCTCAGCGATATCAAGGAAGCTTGAACAGGTACACATAACTGAAAAGCATACACGCCCTATCATATGGTGGTGATGTAGGGTTAGGCACTATGTACACTGACCCAGTGAGCAGGGGCCAGCCGCTGTAGACTGCAGTTCCTAGATGAATATTCCTTGCACTTTGCAGTAAAGACCACTTCTCACGTACACATAAAGCCAACCTGAGATCTCTAATCCAGGCCTGAAAACACAGTCAGAGGTTTAAACCAAAAGTAGAAGCACAAAGTGATGAGGAGATAGCTCAACTGGGTAAGTTCTTGCCTTGGATGCCCAAGGACATGAGTTTGATCCCGGGGACAAACCAACCAACCCAGTTATGGTGGTGCACATTGGCAATCCCAATATGAGGGGAGCAAAGACAGATGAATCCCTTGGGTTTGCTGGCCAACCAGCATAGCCTGCTTAGTGAGCTCCAGACTAGTGAGAGATGCTGAAAAATTAAAAAAATAAAAATAAAAAAGTGTATTGCTAAGGTTGACCTCTGACTTCATAGGAAAACACATACACACACCAGAGAGAGGGAGGGAGAGGTAGAGGGAGAGAGACAAAGTCTTATGTAGCCCAGGCTGGCCTTAAACTCCCTATGTAGCCCTCTCCCTTCTCCCTAACACTTCTTTTTGTAACACCGACCTTAATCAGCTCCTAGGTGCATGTTATTGTTGGACCTTAGAAGCCCCAATGGACTTCATTTTTTTAGCTAAGGATACTAACAAATAAAGATCAACTTTGATAATGTCTCAATCTAGGAAGCAGTGTTGGCCCATTAATTATTCTTCAGCTTAATCTCCTTCTCATGGTAGATGGCAGAGGCTCTATTCATGCCCTTCAATACCTGCTAAATGAATGCAGTTTGGTATTTCTCATCTGTGAATTTCTGAACCTCTAAGGTCTTCCAATTGGCACATCTAATCCCAAGTCACACATATTCAAGGCGTAAGCTATTAGATAATAAAAAAAGGTAATGAATAGATGAGAAATTTTTCCTTCCCGTGAAGTTCATTAGCTTTCACGTGGCTTTGTCTGCAGTCTTAGTACATAAATCTATGGAGCGCTATTAATTTGCACTGATGTTTTAGGAAGTGCTAAATAGAGACTTTTTTTTTATTTTCAAATTTGGGCAGTGATTTGGTGTTGGGATGTTCAAAGGTGTCTTTACTTTAGTATGTGTGTGAGATAAACAGAACACTGTAGCATCAAACACACCCCGAGATGCTTTTGTGAGTTCCTAAACCCCCTAGAAATTGATGGAAATAAGGAAGCTGACAACGTACTTATTACATCTAATTAATGGGGACATGTAAATTAGCTTTCTCTCCCTGGTGCCTCTCTGTCTTCACTCCCACAAATCACCAGCAGTTGGAAGTGTTGTCTATCTTTACTTTATCAAGGCTGAGGTATTAATGTCCCCCAAACTCATGTGTTGAAGGCTTTTCCTGAGCTGATAGCATGGCTGGATAGTGTTAGAGGATCTAGAGGGTGGAGCCTCATGGGAGGAAGTCTAGTGATTAGAGCCATGTCCTTGAAGGGATGATCAGGAGCCCAGCCCCTCTCAGCTCCTGGCTGCCATGAGGTAAGGTTTGTTCATAACATAATCTCTACAGTTTCATGTTGCCTAGCCATGGGTGGATTTTCTTCAAGTACTTTGCCTCAGAGTTAGAAAGCTAACCCAGTTGTGGAAAGATACTGAGCTTGTCCTTTTTGGTTGGCCCTGTTTAAGACAGAGTTTCTTATAGCTCAAGCTGGTCTTGAACTTCTTATGCTGGTGATGACCAGATCCTCCTGCTTCCGGCTCCTGAGTGCTGGGGATGGGAGTCAGGACACTGTGTGCACCAGGTAAGCGCTCTACCAATTGCCTGTGTCCCCAGCTCACCACCCTTGTTTCCTAAACCTCCTCCACTGTTGCTTTTCATGGCAATGACAACGGAAGGATGGGCAGATGAGGCTGTTCAGTCTCCTCCCAGTAACAAACAAGCCTAACCCAAGTATAGCAAAACTAAGTATAACATAGGTTCTTTCCTTCCCACTGATAAGCCCCGGAAGTCTGGAAGGCAATAAGAGGGGTTGAGAGATGGAGCTGGAGAGTGATAGTTGCACGACAGGTGATCAATTTTCCTCTTTTGGAGACTGCCCATGGACAGGGTTGACTTCAGCAGCTACGTCACCCACTCTTTCCCTCCTGGCTTTTGGTAAGCATGTTTACATGTTTGGAGATTTGCAGGAAGGTCCTCTTCAATCCTCTCTGACCCCTTCCCAAGAACCTCTGATATCACCCTCCATCTGTTTAAATGCTACCTTCCCTTCAAGACATGCCCGTCCCCCTCTGCCCTTCTTTGTTTCCTTCAGTCAGACACCCTAACTTGAAACTGTATGTCCTGAAAAATGAGTTTTCCCAACCTGTACAAAGGATGCTGTGTCTATGCCCTGGGAAATGCCAAGGGAAGCCAAACAATTACCTGCTGTGACTGCAACAATTAACTATAAAACAAAATGCTAATGGTCTGGAGCTGTAGCTCAGTTAACAGTTCTAGGCCAGCATAGACAAAGCCCCGGGTTCTAACCGCAGCACCACATAAACCTGGTATGGTGGTCCACGCCTCTAATTCCAGCGTTTGGGCAGTGGAGGCAGGGGGATCAGAAATTCAAGGTTATTCTCAGCTACATAGTGAGTTCAGGGTCAGCCTGGGCTACATGAGGAAAACAGATATCAACCCTGCTAGTCACCTTGTAATTCATGTGGCAGGCCTGCTCTCAGCTCAGTGGCACACTCCCAGGGCCCACCAAGAGTCCAGAAGACCCATGGTCTTGGCTTCTGGTGGAGTGGGGCCTCTCTTTGCGCATGGAACCCTGGATAGATTTCAGACCCATGTCCTATTGTGGTCTGCTCTTCTCTAGGTTAGTCACTCAAGGATCTGAATGACACATTAGCCCATTTCCCCATTGGCTTTACTCAGCCTTGAGGACGAACAAGAAACAAACACATCAAAACCCTGAGTCATGTAATAGAGGCTGATAAATGTGAAGTAGAGCACATGATAAGAAAAGGAATGACTTTCTCCCTAGAGTTGAAATTATCTGAAAAACTAACTTTTTTTTTTCTTTTTTTGGTGCACAGGTAAAACTTTCTTTTCTACTGCTATAAAAACAAAATGTAGGTCTGGGGGAAGGCTCATGTGGTGAAGTTCTAGTCACACAAACGTGGGGACTGAATTGAATCTCCAGAACCCGTCCGTAGCTGGGTGTGGTGGTGAGTGTTTGAAAGCACTCATTTAATTTTGTTTTTATCTCACAGCCTGATATACTCACTATATATTTTATAATATCTACATAGGCATATATAGATATAAAATGAACCATAGGAATTTGACATATAAAACACTTCTTCTTTTAAGGCTCACATATACTTACAGAATTAAATATTGGAATTATTTTGAACGTGTAATTTTCATTTCTACTTTATGCTAACATTGTATTATAATTTGATTGCTGAAAGAGTCTGAGTATGTAGTCTGCTTGTTTGTGCTTGTGTCTGTTGTATATAGATGTGAAGCAACTAGCAACCAGAGTTGACTTCAAATGTCTTCCTGGATTGTTCTCAACCTATGACTGTGTCTGTCTGTCTATCTGTCTATCTGTCTATCATCTACCTATGTATTTATTATTTGACACAGAGTCTAACAGATTATCACTGATTTTTCTAGCTGTCTGATCAATGAGCTGAAGAAATTCATTTGTCTCCACATTCTTACCCCCACATCTGGTGCTGGGGTCAAAGATGTATGCCATCCAGCCTGGCTTTCACACATTAATGCTAGAGACCTGAACTGAGGCCGCTAGGCTCACTGACTGAAAGCAGAGGCAGACGGATCATGGTGAGTTCAAGGCCAGCCAGATCTACAAAGTGAGTCCAAGACAGCCAAGCCTACCTATCTCGAAAAACCAAGAAAAACAAAACAAAAAAGTTAAAAGTCAGTTTTAACTGTCAATGAAAAATAATGCTGCCATATAATAGTAACATTGGCAAGTAAATTAACAGAACTAAATCTTCCTGAGTTGCCAAATGCTGATTGATTGAGCTAGGCAACTAAAAATCGAAGCACAAGCCAGGCCCTGGGGTGTGGTGGTGGACAAATAGGATCTCCAATCCCCCAGGCAAGGAGCTTACACTTAAATTAAGCTACTCAGAAATTAGGGAAATGCAATGAATTCTAGCAGAGCTGGGCTCCATTTGCTTTCACAGCACCAAGAGAGATTTTTTTTTTTTTTTTTTTTTTTGCAAGGCAAATGAATGGTGTAGACCATGCTCTAAGAATAGCATTTAATTTACTTACAGGAAGGAACATCCTAATTGCTTTAAAAATACCCAACTGCACGCAAATATTTTTGTTAATTAAAGATGAGTATCTGTTCAGACACCTATAGGCTTTCCATATGAGCTAATGGGTGACATTAAGAAAAACAATGTAGCCACATTTCTTTTGTGCTTTTCATTTCTCCTTTGAGACTGGGTCTCAAAGTAGCCAGTGCTGGTCCTTGACCTTGTGGTCCTGATCCTCCTGCTTCCACTTTCAGGGCTGGGATTACAGGTGCCTGTCACCCTGTCAGGCTTTCCGTATTGCTGGGCATGGAACCAAGGGCTCTGCGCGCGCTAGGCAAGTCTTCTGCCAGCTGAATGACATGCCCAGCCATCCCAAGCTTTTCCATAACCAGACCACGCTCTCCCCTGCATCTGAGCAAGAATGTGCTGCACCTCACAGAGGGCATCAGGAACTTCAGAGGTGTTTTAAGTAGTACTAGCCCCGC
Organism: Psammomys obesus; assembly: GCF_907164565.1. Taxonomy (NCBI): domain Eukaryota; kingdom Metazoa; phylum Chordata; class Mammalia; order Rodentia; family Muridae; genus Psammomys; species Psammomys obesus. The sequence continues at coordinate 10,659,812 of NW_026596162.1, forward strand.
TTCAGCTGGCTGGGTAAGGAGGACACGAGAGCTAACGACTAGAACACTAGCCGGCTCCTAAGGAATACAAAACAGTATTTGAACCAAGTTAATAAATATTTTCATTTAAATTAATCCCCAGTGTTGAAAGAGAAGGGAATCTGCCCATTTCTTTGAGGGTTCTCTGTTGGATCAGGTGATTATTATAAAATTTCAGTAGCATGTCGACTAGTTGATGAAGCCGAGAGCGAACGTGAGAAAACAAGCCAGCTGTCCCTATAGAATATTGTTAATACATGTTGTTCAAATCGCATCTCATTTATAAAAGCAGACGGAACTGGAAAACACGAAGCAGGGCAGCTACATGAATTCTAACGAGGACTCTGTGCCCAGGAGGACAGGATGTAAGCAGCCAGTGCCCTCTGCAGCTACAGAGTATTGAAGCAATGGACCCCAAGAAATTAGAATGTCCCCCAGGCATCTCTTGAAAGAGAGATAAAATGGCTGAATCTCCGTAGGCATCGAGGGGAGGAATCTGTCTCTCAGAGGAAGGCTGGCAACTCATTGGATGGCAGAAGAAGCGGACCTTGCTGGACAGTCTAGGGGCTGAGGTCATGGCGGGCAGGGGACCATGTCCCTGCTGACTGTTTAGTCACACTAGCTCTAGGTTTCCATGTAAACCTGGCCATCATGTCAGGACTCTGAAGAAGATGGAATGGGAGGTGGGCAGTCCCTGAGGCCCTCTTCCTAATGTGGTCACAATGAATTCTAGCATTCTGCCCTTCACTGCTACCTTGGCTCTTTTTCAATTGGCTTTGTTGAGGGCAGGCTCATGGGTACAATGGGCACACGAGTTAGAAAGAAAACTGTCCACCAAGTGAAGGTCTCTGGGCCTGAAGTGCACGGCCTGGAATCTCCACGGCACCCCCTGCTCACCCAGCCCAGTCAACGGGATTCCATCAGCAAACAGCTGATGGTGACAGTGGCCATCTCAGAAATGTGAGGGTGTGGGTGTTGAATCCGCTGACTCCTTCATGTTGGTATGCTGAGTCGGATATTGTGGTGGCTAACCCTGGGCTATCCTCTTGATTGGGCCTGTTAACTAATATGCCCCTGGGAGGGTCTGCAGGGGTGTGCCTTTGTTATCCCAGCACTGGGGAGGCAGAGAAGAGCCCCTCCCCCAGACCAAATGCCAGCTGCAGGGGCTGCTCGGATATGCACAGGTGAGGGAGAGGAGCTGTGTGAGTCCCCACAGGGCTTAACTCCTTCCTGGCGAGAGCCTCTAGGCTGCTGCTGCTGCAGTAGTGGCTACCACCGTCTGATGACGCCAAAATTCAGCTTTTTGGCCTTCCAACATGGACTGAAGCCTAGAGACTCTTCAAGGATCGTCCAGGCTTTTCAGTGCCAGCCTGGGACTGCCAAGGCAGCTAGCTTCAAGGACAGAGCAGATACAGGCTTCCTAGCCTCTCCAGAGTGTAGACAGCCAACCGCCCAGTGCTTATATAACATAAGCCATATCTATTATATATATATTATATATGGGTATTATATATATGTATGTATAATACCCATATATAATATCCATATATAATATATATGTTTAGGGGACATGTCTTTACCAGGCAACAGCATCACACCTGGATTTAATCCTCTTGATCCTCTCTACTTCCGTAAGACCGCTGTAGCACCCTTGCTATTGCTAATAACATACTGAGTATAGATTGGCATACTCTACAGACGTATGGAAAAGCAGGCACGTGGTGCATGAAGTACCAGTAGAATAAACAGCATTATTGCACATGCGTCACCTTCTAAAAATGAAGCAACCATTTCATAAACAAACGCTTTAGCATCTGCCGTGTCTAGGTAGAATTTTAGTAGAAGCTTTTACTTTGGGGGGGGCAGAAAAAATTCTATTAGAGATGGACGCAGAGGTTCAAGTCTGTAATTCCAAACACTTAGGAGGCAGGAGCATTGCTTTGAGTTCAAGGACAGCCTACAAATCAGACTTTTTTAAAAAAATGCTGGGGAGACAGCTCAGTTGGTAAAGTGCTTATAATGCAAGCGTTGGGACCTGAATCTAAGCTCCAGAACACACATACAAAAGCCAAGAACAGTGGTACACGCTTGTAGTGCCAGCACTAGGGAAGCAGAAACAGCAGCTTAGCTTACTTGACAAACCCCAGGCCAGTACGAGATCCTGCCTCAAAAAATGGGGGAAAAGTCAACGGCAGCCAAGGTTGGCCTCTGGCCTCGCCATACACATTCATACGTGTCCCTGAACATGTACATATGTGTACACATTCACCCACATACCTCCAGAAAAGTCAGAGGCTGGGTATAGTGTCTCATGCCTGGGATCCCAATACTTAGGGGCCAGAGACAGGAGGATTGCTTTCAATTTGAGGCCAGTCAGAGCTAGAGAATGAGCTCAAGCTGGTGAGGGCCACAATGTGAACCCTTTCTTAAATAAATAAATAAATAAATAAATAAATAAATAAATAAATAAATAAACCTGCCTCCCCCCAACAAACCTCCTGAAAATCAATAAATAAATCAACATGTGTATACATTTTCCTGCTCAAAAAGCTTATGATTTAGTTGGGGAAAAAAAAAAAAAGCAAAACAAAACTGTCTCCTACATTAAAAGAAAAAAAGAGGGAACATGATCATATTTAGTTAAGTGTAAAATTGTTCAGTATGCTCAATTAGCAAGCTGGGTGGCTTATTAGAAATAAAAGTAGCTTAATAACTTTTTTCTTCTAACTATAAAGCCATAGTTCAAGCCTGCTTAAACATCAGATCTGGTTTCCCACAACTGATTAACCTGGAAATGGTTTAGTATAACACTAATCCTTTAATTTAACAATCTATAAGTGCCCTTCATAACAAGTTCCTCAGAGCCCAGTCTTAGATTCATAACGATAAGCCATATCTCCCACAAAATCCGGCATTTGTGTTAATGAGCACCTCTGGACCTTAGTGGAATAGCTCCGGTCCAAGTGAGCATCAATTAGAGAGGAAATGTCTCCAAAGGTGGAAGTGGCCAGTATCCGCCATGGCATTGCTGCCTCGTTCCATTGTGCTGAAAGGACACCTGTGGGGCCAGAGGGCTTTGCCGGGTAAGTGTGTGCCCTCAGGGTCAACAGCTCCCAGCCCATTCTGACATGGAGCTTAGCCGGTGCCTTGGATGAAAGGAGGAAATGCCAGTACTTGATCATGCTGGCAATGCTTTTGGAGGGGAAATGTGAAAAGAACAGAAGTATCTCAGAGGGACGCAGAACGCCTACAGTGTAGCCTGTGTGCTTTCTGGTAGTTTTCCAGGGACAAGTGTAGAGTATGGGGCCAACCTGAGCCCCCAACAATGTCTAATTTTGCAGCAGAGCAAAAAAGAATGGTCCCAACCCACTTTGCTGTAGCACTGATCCCTGCTAACTTGTCTTCAGAACTCAGCTTGGGCTGACAGAGCAAAGACGCCCACTCTCATATACACACACCATGGGACGCTGAGAGGAGAGACTGAGAGAGGCAGCTGCTGGATAGAGCCAACACTTCCTGCCTCTCTCCAGTCAAACAGAGCCTAGCTGAGCTCAGGCCGCATGGGCACGTTAAAGGGACAACGCCAAGGAGAAAGAGGAAGGAGGCTACGGTAATTCATGGGGGTGGGGACAGGGACAGAGACAGAAAGACGAGTGTTCTTGCTAGGCAGCGTCAATTACCTTTCTTATGCTGAGACAAAATATCAGACAACAGAAACCTAAGGATGGATATGTCGTAGTCCATAGTTTGAGGGGGATACCCACCTAGTCCATCTTTGCAGAGAGCAGAGCTGGACAGCAAGCTCTAGCGCTCAGCTGGGGGGTGCTGTTCATAGGCCTGACAGAGTGAGTTCTTCCTCTGGGTCCCACGAGGTGGCAGGAAAGAGGCAACTCCTGAGAGTTTTCCTGTGACCCCCCCCACAGACATGCCCCCCCACGTGCATACATGTTCCTCAATGCTCAAGCTCCTGTGCGTATGCATAGAGATATACACACAGTGCCCATTAAATACACGGAACAAAGTAAGTAAAGAGCAGACAACAAACCAGGCCAGGCTCTAAAGCCTCAAGGGCCTCCCCTGGGGGCCGATTTCCTCCAGAAGGTTTCACCTCTTAAATGTTTCGTAACCTTATAAAACAGCAACACCTGCTAAAGACCGCAGGTCCAAACACAGGAGCCTACAGAAGACATTTCACTCTGAACCACAACACAACAAGCTATGTCCATGGTAAACGAAGTCTCTCCCTCCCTCCCTTCCTGCTTTCTTCCCTACCTTCCTTTTCCTTAAACACAGGGAGTTAAGTCATGCGTTTCTGGGGGATGTGGACTGAACTTGCAACCACATGTTGGAATGGGAGGAACTCTGGCCTAACTTCTTGTCCTTTATAAATGGGAGCTGGGTTAGTTCCACTGATGAAAAATGCTACCTACTGCTCTCCTATACAACTAACATTAGAATTCTCCCTGTCTCCCAATTTAGTTGTCTGTAGCTCCCAAAATGGCATTGAGAATCCAAAAAGTCTCAGCTATTTGTGTCTCTTCCAAGAGATGCTTCAAGTGCAAGGCTCAGGGCCATTATATAGCCTGTTGTCCCTGAAAAGAAGATGGTTGAGCACAGAGGGAGCACAGGAGGGAGGGGGAAGCCCAACAGTAATTGATTAGATGTTTAATTAGCTACAGATGGTCCCCAGGGCTTCCCTTCAGAAACCTGCACCCCCTTCACACTATCAGCAACCCTGGCACTGGTGTGTCCCACCTCCACAGCCTGGCTGCCTGCGGGAGAGCACACGGCACGCTGATAGCTCACTTATTCTTAGATTTTCTGCATGGTTACATAAGCCCACAAAAGGGAAAATGTAAATGATTCAAGAAGATCTTCTTCACGGGGTTCTCATAAAATCTTTAATATCGAAAGACTTAGGAAGAACCCTCCTGGCAAGATACTATCAATTTTCATGCTTCATTAGGAAAAAAAAAAAAAAAAAAGTCTTTTGATAATGTTGAAAGGAAATGACTATGGGGCCAAAGAGGGGAAAATTACAGTCTGCACTAAACCAGAGCCCAGGGTCGTCTGGATTAAGTTCTTTCTTTGTGCCCATGACGTTATCCAAAATGAGAAGAAACACTCTTCTGGGGTCTGTATGGCTGGCACTAGGACCACAGTGTGTACCCACAGAATTGCATCTAAGAAATCTTGGTATCAACCGGATTCCAAGTTGTTTTGTTTGATTTTTCTTGTCTTCTTTATTTGTTTGTTTGCTTGCTTGCTTGTTCATTTTTAAACAGTCTTGCTACTATCCCTGGCTGGTCTTGAATTTACCAGGTAGCCCAGGCTGACCTCAAACTTGTGATCCTCCTGCTTCAGGCCTCCCAAGTGAGTGTTAGGAGAACAAGCTGAACTGCCAAACCTGTGTTAACTTTTTAAATTAGTTTCGATGGCTGGAGCTTAAAGAAAACAGTGATGATCCTGGCTGTGGAGGAGTGAAGGTGGAAGGAAGAAAAAGATTAGAGACAGGCTAATTTTCTCAAAGGCAAGAGGGTATTTTGTCAGTCCCAGAGTCACCTTTTAATTAAAAAATTATCACGTTTCAAAATAGCTTCTCTTTCTAAGAACTTTGAATACAAAACTAAATGCCTTAAACACATAATTTACATTCCCCACCCCCTTGGGTCTTGAATAGTTGAAAAGTTGTGAGAGCCCTTAAAAAATGCTGGTACCCAATTATATAGTTTGGTGTCGAAATAATCCCACTTTAAGACTGCTCAGTTTAAAAGCCTTGTCATCTATAGATATGTAAGGAGCTCAAGGAAGTTTGCTTGTGAAGACACCTGTTGCTATTAGTGAAAGATGGGTCACGCGTGTCAGGAAAGAGTCTGAAGGGAACAGGGATCTCATCTTAAAGCTCTCTCACTGAGCTGAGCTGGTGAAACACACTCTGAATCTCAGCACTCTGGAGACCAAGGCACGTGAAGCTCTACAAGGTTGGGGCCAGCCTGGTCGACATAGCAAGTTCAGGGCCAACCAGAGCTACATAGCAAAAATGCTGTCTCAAAATAAAGAATTCTTAAGAGCAACAAAAGCAATTAATTAATTGTTAACTAATTATTAACTCAAACAATAGCACCCATCAGTTTTCAATATCCTCGAGAATTATGCGACAAGATCTTTGTATCTTTCTTTAATGGGGAAAAAGAAAAGACAAATCCTACATTATTTACTTTTCTGTTGCTGTGACAAAACATTATGACCTATGACCCGAAGCAACTTAGGGAAGAGTTTATTGTAGTGTAGGGTTCCATCCACTCAGTCTATAATATTTCACCGTCACAGCAGAAATGGAATCAGATACCATTTAAAGTCAAAACCAAGTCAGAGATAGCAGCTTGAAACAATTTTGCTGGACTGAAGAAGGTATCCCCTTCTAAGGGCTGGACAGTGGGTCCTGATGGGTCCTATGACTTCAGTGGTATCAAGTATGGTTCCTGGTAGTGATTCGGATATTGCTCTTCCTACTGGCAAAGAGATGGGCCAGCCCTTTCCTCCCTCTGTTCCCTTAGTCACTGAGCGTACACACAGAACAAGTTTATAGGATGCAGCAGAGAGGCAATGCTTAACAAGCCAGAGCCCATAGTTTCTAGGAAACAGAGATGCCAACGGAACCACCGCAATACACAGGGAGAGATCGAAGAGCAGAAATCCGAGAGCAAAAGGAATATTCCTCTGCATGTGTTTGGGATCAGGCAAAGGGAGAGGCGTGCTGTGGAGGATAGCCCAGGACAAAGAAGTCTGGAGCTAAGCCGACTCCGGAAGGGTGGTCGGGGGGTGCCAGTGGCCGAAGGGAAGCATTCCAATCAGTGGTGAGTGCGTGTAAAACAGTGACAGGGTATGAGCATGCAGCGTGTCCAGAGAAGAGCAAATGGCTTCCTCTCACTGTAGCATTAGAACCAAACAGTCACTGGGTATAACACCATATAGAACGTGACCTGCACTTAGCCTGATTTTCTGAATTTGAACACCTCCTGACTACTCCATGATGTACAGAATGCCCACAGGTCCCTCTAGCGTCCTCCAACAGGTACAGACAGAGCATGCGCCCTGACTTCCCACAGACATGTTCCTTGCTCTTACACACTGGGGACGGCTATGGAGGCTGCCCTTCCTCCCTCCCTCTGCCTAGCTAAGATGGCCTCATTCTCCAAAGCTCAGGCCAGGCTCTTAAGTCCTGACAGTGCCTACTTGGTCAGCACCTCTCAGAAACACATGGAAGAAGAAAAGGGCCTGCAGTACCAACTTCGCCCACCAGGTGCAGGAAGCCTCTCCATGTGGCATCCTTGACACCAGTGCAAAAACAAACAAACAAACAAAACATCTTAAGAAGCAAGAAAAGGTAGAGCTTGTGGTCCCAGGTGGCCTCAGTCCTTCCTCTGGTTTTCCTGCTGCTCCCTGGTGCCTCAGATCGGGCTGGGTCTCGGGGGAATAGCAGATCGAGACAGATGCTGGGACTTGTAGCCAAGCATGGGGCCGAAACTCTGGGGGTCCTGCGGAAGTGTTGGGGGCAAGATGGAAGGACCCGGAGGGGACAGAAACCTCACAAGAAGACTAACAGAGACAACTAACCCCGTCACAAGGGGGCTTTCAGAGACTGAGACATCAACTAAGGAGCATGCATGATCTAGACCTAGGCTCCCTGCATGCGTGTAGCCGACAGGTGGCTTGGTCTTCATATGGGGCGCCTGGTGAGTGAAAGTGGTGGGAGGCTGTTTCTAACATGGACTCTATTGCCTGCTTCTGGATCACTTCCTCCTGTCAGGGCTGCCTGGCCTGGCCTCAGGGGACCAAGGTATATGAAGTCCTGATGTGATTTGATGTGCTGGGGTAGGTTAATATGGAGGAGAAGGGCTCCCTTTTCCTTGGAGGGAAGGGAAAAGGAAAGGGGGAAGGAGGGAAATGGGGGAGGACTGGGAGGAGGGGAAGGATGTAAAGTAAATAAACAAATATAAAATATTTAAAAAGAAGAAGAAAGAAGAGACGGGGAAGATGAGAAACAGGGGACTACTTTCCCACAGAGTCCAGCTGACATCCTCCACCCCACCCCCATCCAGGCTAGGCCTCTCCTGCTTCTCTGCGGCAACTCTGTGGGCTCTGTGGCTATGCCAGGGATTCATAAACATTGTTCTTCCTTACCTCTGTGCACTGAGTGAGCAGCTCTGATAGCTACATCCAAACTGGCTTTGGTTTTGAGTCACAACCAGGCTCTCCCAGCCCTTGGGGGAAAAGTTATCAAATTAATGGCTTTCTCCGAATACACTCTTTTGTGCCCCTTCAAGTCCCCCGTCCTGCTATCTCCCTTCCTCTTCCTCTTTACGCTGTCTTCCCAGGTTTTTCATATCTTTGTAATGACCTCTCACCTCACGCTCCAGCCATGCCCCCTCCTTGCTTAATGGCTGGTAGGTTCTCTCTCCTAATGAAGTTCATTTTGAGGATAGCTGATTTCAGCCTCCTTTGCACCAGGCCTGGGCACCTCTGTCTTTTTGTTACAACAGATATAATGATAAAATGTGGAGAAGGCTTCTACCTCCCATGGGGTGGTTATGGGGTTTTCTTCAAAGGATATCCACAACAAGATGGGGGAGGGTGCTTCTCTGACTCCATTCAGGGTGCTGTGTGGATCAAGTGCCAGAAAGCAGGGACGTCCCCTCTTCTAGAACAGAAGGCAAGAGGCAAGGAGGGGCCTGTAAATCATGCCCAGGGAACGCACTGTTAATTGTTCACAAGCTTTTTAAATGTTTAAAATTTCTTTTACAGGTAGGAATGTTTTGCCTGCATGTATATTTGTATACCACATGTACGCCTAGTGCCCTCAGAAGCCAGAAGAGAACACTGGATCCCCTGAGTCCCCTGGAACTGGAGTTACAGCAGTCGTGGGAGTTGAACCTAAAGTCCTCTCCGAGAACAAGTGCTCTGGACCACTGAGCCATCTCTCCAGCTCCTGCTCACAGCATCTACTCCACGCTGTGCAGAGAAACGAGATCCAAGTTTAGCAATCCCTAACCATCCTAGTGATGCATACATTTGGTCCAGGCTCTTGGTGGACTGGTTATCTATGATCTAATATCGCCGTGGGCCTCTGTGTTTGGACTCATTGAGGCAGCTCGTAAGGAACTGACACCCACGTGCTGTTTTGGAGAGGCGTGTCTATCTGAAAGGGCCAGGCTCTTCACATGTCAAATCCACTGTGGAGCTGGAGGAAGGGGTGGCTGAGCCGCCTGAGTGCTCCTAAGTGGGTGGCAAAGTCTGTCTGGCTCATTGTCTTTTCTGCTCGCACACATTCAAATGCTCACAGGCTCGTGGGCCATAAATAGCTCCTGGGGGAGTATGAGATTACGTCACATCCTCTAGGGGCCTTGTCACCTGAAGTTCTCTCTCCAGATAGGCCTGTGGATGAATGCCCAGATACCAGACACATGGTCACCTCCTATAATGACCACTTCGGGGCACTATTCAAGCATGCCTCTGAATGTATGTGCAGACTCATTACCCTTCGGCGCTGACGAATGTGACCTCATTAGGAACTGGAGTCCCTGCAGATACAATCAGTTAAGATGAGGTGATGATGCAGAAGGGTATGACTTCATCCAATATGTCTGACATCTGTATGAAAAGAAGACATCTAGATATAGGCACATGCCATGCAAATAACGTGGGCCAGAATAGCCTGGAAATTTCCAGAATCTAGGAGAGATGCTAGAAGGATGCCAGGGTGCGTCCTTCCCTAACTTCTTTAGAGGGAGCTTGGCCCTGCCTATGTGGTGTTCTCTGGCTCCTGGCTTCTAGAATGGTGAAACCGTTTTTTGCTGTTCAAGCCACTTGTGCTGAGGCATTTGACATGGCGGCCTGGGAATCTATTTCAGTAATGTGATGTCATTCTCCCATGAAGGGGTGGTCTGGAAGGTGGTTATGACGCAATGACAGCAGTGGAATGCAAGCTCTCTCTTCATCTGTTGTGACCGCCCACTTAAACTACACAGCAACTAAGACAAACTAAAAAACAGAAGGAGCGCTCCAGTGCCCTGGGCTACCCCTCTTCCGGAATGGACCACCGCGTCAGTCTGTTTATCTGCATTCTCTGCTAGCTCACAGGCAGCCCAGCGCACCCCCAGCCTTCCGTTTCCTGGGAAGCCGACAGTCACTATGGAGCAAGTCACCGCAGCAGGTCACCATTGAGTCCTAGTCTGCATGCTCAGGTAGGTCAAAGGCTTTGAGGCACCTGATTAAACTCGAAGAACGCTTCTTCAGTAGTGGAGGTTGAGTGACAAAGCTCCGACCCTTTCACTTTCAGAAAGCTGCAACTATGCTCTTCCAGCACATCTGTCTTTTCTGGAATTCTCTATACATCCACGTCAACATTTCCAAAAATACACTCTCCTTGATTGTTCACACATGAGCCCATGGGGGAGGGGGCGGCAACAAGAAGTCATTGTGACTGAGAAGCTGAACACAGCATTCCCTGAAAATATTATCTGGCCTGCTTTGGAGTGCTGTGACCGTGAGACCTGGCCTGAGGAAGTGGCACAAATGACACAGATTGCAGTGTGTGATATCCCTTCTTGCCTGTGCCCACTTTTATTCTTAGGATTCCGTCTACCTGATGAGTGACTTCCCAGGGCTTTGCCTGATCTGTTCAAGAGGCATCAGATAGATTAGGAAGACAGTAACCAGTGTGCAGAGACATGGAGAGAATAGAGTAAAATCCCAGGGTTTTATGGGTAGAAATTAGTCTGGCTCTGTGAAGAAAGAGAAAGTCAAGGTTGGCTCCTTGAGAGCGACAGCCATATTGCATTTGAGACACACACAGGAACTGCTATATGAAACCAGGAAGAAAATAGCTCTAGATGGAGGATGGAGATTATGTGGAGGCATGTGGAGTCACAGAAGGGGGACTTCCACATTTAAGGAAGTACAAGCACGGTGTAAGGAGGAAAGGAAGTGGGTAAGCAGAGGCCCCCTCCACCCAAGATGTCTCTCGAAGGCCATGGAGACTCCGCAGGGTTAAACAGGGCCATGTTCCTATTTAAAGGTGGCTGAGTTCACAGGGAGGAGGAAGGATGGGAAGTCAGGCAGTTTGCTGGGATATACTCAGCTAGCATGGCCCATGGGTACCCATGACCCATGAGGATGGTGAGAAGGCAGGAGAAGACCACACTGGACATATCAGAACTACAAAGTGCTTGAATGCAGGCTCAGGAGGGAGCAGGGTATAGACATCCATCTTGGTTGGGACACGCACATGAGGGATGCTGACGAAATAAGAAGACGAACTCTTCTTTCATCTCTTCTCATCCCTCCCCTCCCCTGATCTCTGTCCCCCCTTCCTGTCTTTTTTTGTGTATACATGTGGGCACATGTTTGCACAGGAATGGGTGCATGTGTACAAATGAGTATGCATGCTTGCACGTGTGTGCACCTAAGGTCAACGTCAGGTGTTTTCCTCCATCACATCTCTACTTCATTTTGTGAGGTACCTTCGCATTGAGCCTGGGGCTCAGCGGTTCAGGCTGGCCATTCATCTCCAGCGAGTGGCCTGTCTCCCCCTCCCCAGCAGTGGGATTTTGCATGGGCGCCATTTATGGATGTGCACCGCGCCTGACCTTTCACATGGGTGCAGGGAGTCTGAGCTCTACAAACACTTGACTAGCTGCGCCGTCTCCCCAGGCCCGGGACAGCCCCTCTCTAACTCGGCGCCTTTATTTCCCATTGTGCCTGCAGGAGAGAGTTAAGAATCATCCAGTTAAGACTCGTGCTGTTCCACCATGCCTATACCCCGTAGGGGCCAGATACATTCTAGCTGATGTGGCAACAGAGGCCCACGAAAATAACTTTCCCCATCTGACAACAGATCAACATTCCAGGTTTGTCTGATTCCAGGTTTGGCTCACTAGACTACTGCTGTGAGTGAGGAGAAATAGCTTGTAACTTATTCAAGGAATAAGATAAGTGCAAGCATTTTTTTTTTTCTGATAATGTGCTAATCTCAAACACATTTTCTGTCCTGATACGGGGCTGTGGGGCATCCATCTGATTAACGCCACCGATCACTCCAGCTCCTCTCGGTTGGTGTCTCTGTCCCCTTCTTCACCTTCGAGGCCATAGATCCCCAAGTCAAGATAAAGACTGTCTAAGCAGTGAGACAGATGCTCAGGGTTCTGAACATTCAAGGGAGGAGTCCTCGCCTACCGCACACACTGCCAAGTGCTACAGCAGCAGCCTGCAGTCCTACAGCCCACAAAGAAGAAGGCACAGTTCAGAAAATCCGTGCAAAACTAATGGAGGGCAGGTTGCTCTACCGGGTCCCATCAGTCACTTGGCGTTGCGGTTCCGCCCCCACCGCGATGACAGCGTGTCAGCTGCTTCTAACGCTATCTCCATCGAGGTCTGCGCACTGCACTTGCTGCTATTTGGAGATGGCTAGATAGTGGTGACAGCCCGTTAACCATGAAAAATGGGAGCTCGGGACCGGAGGGGGCTGAGAACACCCGAATGTACTTGCAAAGGCACAAGCCTGTTAGCACGGTTATGTTGAGAGCTTGAACATCTCCTTGCAGAGCAGGCTGAGCTGTCAGCCTCAGAACTTTTACATAACAGAGATAAGGAGGGTTTGGGGTGTAGCGCTCAGAGTGCTCGCCTAGCAGGCAGGCATGAAGCATTTGGGTTCAATGCCCTAATGCCACGTAAACCTGGCAAGACAGCATGTTCAGGAGGATTAGGAGTTCAAGATCATTCTGGGCCACATGGGGTGCATGAGACCCTGTGTCCAAGAAAACAAAGTGTGAGAGAATTTTGCATAGCTGAGTGCCATCCCAGCTGATGCACTATGAAAAACAGTGAGTTGAACAAGATACTCACTGGGCCAGATGGCACAAGTCTTAGGTCCTTCTGTATTTAATTCTTTTCCCCCCATCAAATATCTAATCCAGCTTATTGGACATGCTCTGTTAGAGGTCTTCCGTTTGAGGATGTTCACGATAATATTAATAACTACAATTTACTGAGTCCTCATGTCATATGCGGTGTACATCTAACGAAAGATTAGACTTTAAGCACTGGAAGCCCAGTAAGCACTGTTTTTGACAACTGGATGAGTAAACTCAGCCGAAAAGGAGTACAAGCACCTCGCCACACGAGTTCCCATAAGAAGAGTTGAGATGTGAACCCAGGATCCCCTGGCCCCAGGTCCATGGACATGATTATAAACAATGATAGTGGTTTTCATTGCTAAAGCATGCACATGAAGATCCAGAAGGGTTAGACATAGCCTCAGCCACTAGGGGAGTCTCAGAAACGTAAGGGTCATGGTGGGATCCTGCTTCTTGCAGGCCCCAGAAGCATTCTTTCAGTGGGCACAGTGCACAGCTCCCAAATTGTACATGGCTCCCTTCATGCCAGGATCTTTGCTCCCTCAATACGGGAAAGTGCTGAGAATATTTCTTCACCTAAACATATGCGAAGGACCGAGGAGTTAGCTCCATCAGGAAAGTGCTTGCCTTACAAACATGAGGTCACAGGTTTGGATACCACGAACCTAGTAAAAAGCCAGTCGTGGGGACATTTGCTTTTAACTCTGTCAGTGGCAGGATGGGTGTAGGTGACATAAGGATCCCCAGAGTTCCCTGGTCAGCTAGCCTAGCTCACGTGGCAAAGTTTCAGGCCAATGAGCAATCTCATCTCAAACAAAAGGTGGAAGGGACATGAGAAATGACACCAAGGTTATCCTCCACATACATGCAGCATGTGCTAATGTGTGTCTACACACTCACAGAGAGAAACACTCACAAACACAAACACACAAGGCGCGCGCGCGCGCACACACACACACACACACACACACACACACACACAATACCTGCAAAGAACTGAGAAGTGATAGTTCCTTTGAACAGCATTCACTAACTTCCATCCAGATCTGGAAAGGCCATGGAGGAATGTGCTTTGCAAATTGCTAGTTCACATTAAAGATATTAAATCTGGCTGATATAAATATCTTTTAAGGGAGCTGTTTGTTGTCATACTTGGGAATTTCACAAGTGATTATTTGCCCAGCCTTTAACAGACTATAACAAAGAAGTGGCAGGATTTGATGGCAATCAGAAAAGCTGAGGCCCAGGGAGGCTGTTTGTTTGAATTATAGTCTAACAAGTAGACGGCTTCATGATTGTCAGTAGCTCATTTTGACATTCTATGTCACGACTGAAGAGTTAAATCTTTTTATAAAGTATGTGTGGGTGTGTGCTTGTGTCTGGCACATGAGTACGGGTACCCACAGAAGCCCAAAGGTGGGCCTCCAGTGCCCTGGAACTAGAGTGACAGCTGGTTGTGAGCTTTATGACATGGGTGCTGAGAACTAAACTTAGGAATCCTGGAAGAACTGCAGGTGCAGTTCTGTTGAGCCATCCATTTTTCGAGCCCCGTGGGTTAAATTTTCTAACCCTCATTCATCTGCATCCAACGGCATCTGCATCTCCTTCACAGAGACAAATCACATGAAATGATGCGGCATGTTCCCATAAGCTCTGGGGGTATGTCTGGATTCATCTTATCCCCATGACTGTTTCTGGATAGAATGAGACATTTTCTACCCCACTGAAATACCTGGCCAGTGCTAAGCCCAGTTACTAAACTGCCACCTCCCCTCTCTGCGTCTGCATGACAAAGATGACAATGTCCCTTAGCAAATGTACACATGGCTTCCACATAAAACAGCTCCAGCAGCGACTGATGGGAGAGCTAGCTGTAAGTGGCAGGCGCTGTGAGCTGCATTTATATAGACTCACTTCCCCATTTCACTTGACTTCCCTCTACTTTGAGAGCCCTTAATTTTCTTGTCTCTATTAGGCTGGTGAAACTCTTGGATGAAGCGAGGGGAAGGCAAGGAGCAATCTGGGTGTCTGAGCACATCTGAAATCCTTTCACAACAGGGGAGATACCTCAGAGGCTGGGCGAGTGTGTCACAAACCTTCTGTTCAGCTTCCCCATCGGGAGACATGACAAACGAAAGGGCCAGGAGAAGAGGGTCAGTGGAAAACAGTAAGTGAACAGTGGTATTGGTGGCTGTGCTTGAAATAAGTGAAAGCAGCCATGAAGTTCACGGGTTTGGAGATGGGTTCAAACTGCTGCAACAAACTGTGCAAGCTGTTCCTTCCCAGAGCAGGTGTCACTTGCAGTTACACGGCTCACACAGACTCGGTGCTGAATGCCATGCACACTCACCTGAAGAAAAAAAAAAAAAAAACGCTCCCATCCTCACCTCACTACAGTGACATGTTTCTTTTTCCTATTCGTCTGCCAAAGATAGATTTGCCTGCTGCAGGGTATGCGTACAGATGAACCTGCTAACTCTTCACAGAAGGGGATGGCAAGGCTTGCTCAAGGTGGTGCAAAGCGTGAACATAACGCCTGCCTGGCAGGGGCTTCCAGGTCTTCCGTTAGCAACTGGTCCCAGTCTGCACTAACCAGGCCCGGCACTCTTGACCTGTAGCCACAAGCTTGCTTCACTACCCAAGGACTTCTGGCAACGGGAGATCTTCTCTCTGGACTCTGGGGTTCTCATCACTGTCTGCAGTACCTGTTGCCAGGTCTCCTTCCTGACCGGTTTGTTAGCCATCATGCTCTAGAGTTTAGACTGAGAGAGCTCAGAGCCCTGTCTTTAGCTTCCTGTCTAGTGTAGTTTCCACAACTCCATTCTTGTTGTAAGTGTGAGAGAGGAAAGGGAGGAAAGAGAAGTGGGGGGGGGATGAGAAAAGGAGGACAGGGGGGCTTACAGACTGAGCTGCTTTTCATATGATGGGAAGTTAGGGACATAATAACAGTAACCCCCACTGCCCTCGCTCTGAAGCAGATGTACCGCCTCCTGCCAGCTTAGAACTCACTCAGATAGTTAGGCCCCTGCGACCTGTCCCAGCTCCATGAGCAATGTGACTATCTGCCACATGCCTTCAGCATCCACAGTAGAGATTGTTCATTATTGAAAAGAAGGACGTCAGAGTCAAGAAACAAAAGCTTTCATCTCTGCCTGCCTGCCTGCCCATCTATCTCTCCACTCTTTCTCACTTACATACACATACAAACAACAGAGTATCAGAAACTACACTAGACAGAAAGCTATGGGTATAGTGTGGTACTTGAATGACCCCAAAGACTCATATAGTGAATGCTTGGTCCTGTCTCCAAGACACTACTGTGAGGTGATAGAACCTTTCAGAGGCATGAACTAGGTGAAGGAAGTTAGATTATTGAGGGATGCACTTGAGGGGGAAACTGGGACCCCAGAAATTTCCTATCTATTAGCTTCCAACCATCTTAAGATGATCAGGCCTCCTCCTACCATCACACACTGCCTCCGGCCTAAAAAAAGAGAGCCAGTTGACCACCGACTAAAAACATAAGCCTAAACAAACTTTTCGTTCTTGTACATTGATAGTCTCAGGTATTTTGTTACAGTAACAGAAAACTGACTAGAAACGAGGGGGAGGCTATAGTTCTGACTTCTGCTCCAGAGCTACATCCCAGAGACAGTATGTTGCTTCTGATAAATGTTCTGCCTCTTCCTTCCAAAGAAAGATGGGGAGGGGGAAATTAGTACAAAGGTCACTTGAAAATAAGCAAATGCTATGCAGATTGAAGCTGTTTGTTATAGCTACAGATTACAATTGTTTCATTAAAAGGAGATGCTTCTCCGTGAAGCAAATCAGGTCCAAGGCTCCATTCCAGCTGGACACTGTGAATATTGTCAGCTGGTCTTGGGCAAGGCCGCGCATCTGAGTTACCTTTTAGGCAATGCATATTCCCACAGAGCTCAAGTTCCAGTGGAATTTGTACTTTCTGGACCAGTGCAGAGCAAATGGTATCTAAAAACCAACCAACCATCAACATCCAACCACATTCCCCAGGGAACTCTGTTCAATTAGGTTTTGGAATTGCTCTTTAAAAAGAACATGTTTCTACGTGGTGACATAAGAAATCTAAGGGTAAGCATGATTTGTGAGCCTAGGATCCATTTTGTCGCAGCCTTTTAAACTCTGCCAGATCCTTCACTGGTTAGAGGAGAGAGATTTCAGGAAGCAAGTTCACTTTGGAGGGCACTGGAAGGTTAAGGAGAATGAATGTGTCCTGTGAACCGGGCTTACTGCAGGCTTGGCAGAGGGGTGTGTGGCAAGGGTGACTGACGCTCTCATGGTTGCTAGCCTCTGAGACTACTCTGTAGTGTTTCCAGTGGGAGGGTCTAGGAGGCAGAGGGATGAAGCTGGGAGTAGAAGACTCTATTCAGAAGGTGCGGGGAGGGGGGGGCGGCAAAGGGGAAGACTTCTTTCCAGAGGAGATGTTCCAAGAACATGCCAGAGGAGTCTTTGGATGGCAGTAGAAATGTCTAGCAATTACCAATGACATCATTGCCTTCTTCCCAGATGGGTTATTATTTATGGTTGGGACATTTCAGGATGGCCAGCAGAGAAATGGCTTGTGGAGAGGGCTTGCTGCAAAGCAAGGCAGAGCATGCTCTCTCTCCTGCCAAGGCCGATGTACCCTGAAGCGGAGCATCCTTCACCATCCTGTGGAGCTGAGCTGAAACCCACATAGTAAACCAAACACGCCATCATGTCCTCCAGACCGAGCTTGATAGTGAGATGAGTAGCTTCCACTCATAGTTTATTTTTAAACTGCCCTAATTTTTTATTCCTTGTCCTTAGAATCCTGGGTCTGACGTGGTATTAATGATCCTTGCAGGCTTCCTGGTTGAGTAGGCCATTTTCCAACCCACTCCTTATCTCTGAAGTCATATGGTAATGGTTTTCATAATGTGGTCCTTGGACCAGTTGTGTTCCAGTGAACATGGAAACTGGCTATGAATTCAGATTCTCAGAGCTCATTCCAGACCTGATTAAGACACTTGGGCACAGAGCCCAGGACTCTGCTTTAAGAGCTCCCCTGGTGATGCTGACACACTATGCGATGCTGCCCCGTTCACGGCACCTCACAGGCTAAAGTTCATCATCCAGGAAGCCAGGGCTGGAACTCAAGGAAGGAACCTGGAAACAGGAGCCGAAATGGCAGCTTTGGGGGACTGTCGCCACTGGCTTTCTCAGCTGGCTTTTTATAAACCTACAAACCACCTGCCCAGGGATGGCATTTTCTATAGTGGGCTGCCCCCCCCATTATTAACCAAAAAATTCTCCACCATTTTGACAACAGGCCAATCTTACGGAGGCATCTTCTCATTTAAGGTTCTCCTGTTTCTAGATGACCCTAGCTTGTGCCAAGTAGACAAAAAACTAACCAGCACCGATGATGTCTCATGATGCTAAGGCAATGGCTCACAAATTTACCACTCCCCAGAATCTTCCTTCAAAAACCTTTAAAACCTTAAACATTTTATCAGAGAAAGTTCACAAACAAACATTATCATAGTGACTTTCTTTCTTGATGATTATTTTCTTAGGATAACTAAAAGAGCACCCATCCCTCCAATATAGGGTATCACATAGTTTATAAATAAAGTGGCAGCATCATGGTACATCCTTTCATTTGTAAACGAGGTTTCACTCAATTATTGTTGTACAAATATGTCTTCTTAATTTACAGTACATGACCAAAATGGGCTTAAGTCACTGCTAAAAAAAATGCACTATTTTGATTGTTTGATTGGGTTTTAAAATGGACCTTTAAAAACACCTTTAACAAAGCGTCATATGTTTTCAATGTGGGATTCTCACAGGGAACTAGCCCTTCTCCTGTAATTCACTATCTGCCCACCTCAGCTTTTACCCTCTACTTGGCTCCAGTTTGTAAGTATCTGCTGTCTTAGGCATTTCTTTGATTTAAGCTAACTCTGAAATATAATATTTTTTTGTTTGGTTTTTCAGACACTTTGACAATTTTGATTATAGAGGTTGCCTGTAACTTGGTTTTGGTCCGGGTTCCTAAACAGGCTTCTGAAATTCTCTGTTCCTGAAATGGGGCTGTCAATCAGACACCAGACAGCCCTTACGTCACTTGTGATTATGGATGTGGCCTGTCCCTTTCCCAGCATGTGAATCATGGATGTTCTACTTTGGCAATCCTTTGTTCCCCACTTTTTCTTGGACCTTTCAGAAAGAAAATAAAACCCCCTCTTTTAAGAAGTATTTTATAGGGGCTTCTAATGACCAATAAAGACAATGAATGATACTGCAAAATTTAGCTTCATCTACAGCTTTGCAATCTTCACAAAGATGAAACGGAGCCCCAGTAATTAGCTCCATGAACCATTTTTTTTTTCAATAATCATTTTGTTAGGCCAAAGAAATACAGGGGAGAATGAGAAACCCCAAGTATGTAGCTCATCCAAAGCCCATGGAATAAAAGACCATTCAGGACTGTGTTTCCCACGCTGCTTCTCAAGGGTAGTCCTGGACCTGCTGATTCATGGTATGATCTTGTATTTTTGTGGTGCCAAAGAGAAACAGTGGCATAATGAAAGTGCCTTGCATAGGTCTTGGTCTATGAGAATACTGTTAAGTCCACAACCTGAAGGTAAACACAGCTATTACCCAAAATTAAGCTGTATAAATTTCTAGCTAAATAAATTATCAGTTTGTGACTATTTTTATTCTATTTTGCAACTATGTATCCAGTTAAGATTAATTTGTATAGTGGTACACACACACACACACACACACACACACACACACACACGACACACGATACTAGTATTGGTATAGCAAACTCATGATTTCCCAAGCCTGTGTTGATGATGTCACCATGGGTCGTTAAAATTTGTCCCATTGAGAAAAGTCATTCAGAGAAATCAACCAAATATATATATGTGTGTGTGTGTGTGTGTGTGTGTGTATACACACACACATATATATCCCCTAGCCAATTACTGGACGTATCAGCACACTGGAAGCATCTATTCTAGATTTTTCTCTAGGGAAGATTATTATAAATCTTGTTAACTTTTTGTGACCATAGCTCAGATACACACCATTAAGCCATACTTCACCAATCACGGCTACCTAACCAATCTACTGCTGAATCACCCTCTCCATTATCTGCTAAAGTCAATCTGACTCATAAATGTTGTGTGTGCTTGCAAGAATGTTGACAAAAGTACTACCTTTGAAGGAAAAAAAAATTCTTAGCACTTGTACAGTCCTTTACCAGGCCCACAGAATTTGAAGGATTACCTCATTCCATTCTGGTAACCGCTGTTGTGTTTCTTTATTCTTAAGTCAATAGATGAGGACCGGAAGGGGAAGTGCCCTGTCCAAGGCCACATGGCCAGAAAGCTGCCCAGCCAGGCCAAAAGCTGAAGGCCAAGCCAGTGCTCTTTGGCTTCCACTACACATTACTGCTTAATGCAACCTGCTTTTAAAGTGTTGTTTTTAAAGACCAACACCTAGGGTGATTTTTCTCCTTCCTTTTGGTCAGCAATGCAGCCACATCGACCCAGCCATCTCTGCTCCTTCCTGGCCACAGGCAGAAATTATGTCCACACTGCCGCAACACCTGAAATACACCAGGCCCTGGCATGCCACCTCTGTTCTTGCGGATTGCCATAGGTGTGTGGGCATACAGAGAAACTCATGTGCTATAGACTGAAGTGTTTCTGATCCAAAGAGAAACATCTAGGCTGTCGAACAGAAGTTAGCAGTCAACAGGGAAAAATGAAGAAAGGGTTTTCGTCCATATAGTAAAGTTAGGTACTTGGTTCTCTGCCTCTGTGCCCTCTACCCTAGCAGATTGCACATCTGTAGATTCCACCAAGCATCTACTTTGAACCTGCACAGACATTTTTCTTGTTGTTTTTCCAGAACCAGTACAGTGTGGCAACCATTTATATAGCCTTATACTGGCTCAGGTAACTCGGACCAGCTAAAGATGGTTGGGTGTGAGGAGGTTACATGTAAACTCCATGTTATTTGTTTAAAGGATTTCAGCCTCCAGGGGTTTTAGTACCTGTTTGGGGGCCATAGGTACAACTCTGGGGAATACTGAAGGACAAATGTAGAAATGTATGCATGCATGTGTGTGTGTGGTGTGTGTGTGTGTGTGTGTGTGTGTGTGTGTGTGTGTGTGCATGGTATACACAGTCTCCATGAGGGAATAAAAAACAAGTTATACACACATACATAGAAACACGTATACACACATACATATGTATACACACAAGGTTTGTTTTTTTAAATATTCTTCATACTCTTCATACTCTTCATAATGGGGAACAAGCTATACACAAATGAAAGAACATGTATACATACGTATACACATATAAATATCTGCATACATATATTCATGTTTTATTTTATACACATTTTCCATGAGGGGGGGAAATGAGGTACATACCTGTAGAAACATGTGTTTTATGTTTGTGACTGGTTTGCTGACCCCCGCCCCGCAGGAAGTCACACAGGAAAAAAAAAAAAAAAGGGAAAAACCCTCATTGGTCTTTATCAGATATGTACCCATTTTATCCCCGCTGGATAACTTCAACAGCTTTGTGACTTAACCCCAGGAAGAATGCAAAAAATGCTTTGGCTGGACGTGTGCCTTCCCAGCACAAACAGAGCCGCTTAGGACCTACAAGGCTTGGAGAGGCATCTTTTCAACGTGATGCATTTTTGTTGGAACTCGGGAGGAAAGCTTGTTCGGATGTTGGTTTTCTTTGGCTTGAGGAGACGGGCCCACTGATTGAGCGATACCAGCCTTTTGGCCCTGTGGCGGGGGTGGGGGTGGATCAATTGAGAGGACAGACGGAGTGTTGGTATTCAAAACGGGCTTCGGTCCCAAGACCCTAGCCAGGGTTAAGCCCACGAGATGTTTTCACAATATGCTAAGCAGAAATAATTGTAACCAGTGACAGAAAAGTGGGTTCATTTGTCTCCTGGTCAGGATCTTTGAGACTTGTGTGTGACTGACCTCAGAGCTGGAAAGTGTTTTGGAGACCCTGGAAGCAGAGTGACCCATGGCAGGGAAGCACTACAGATGAACACTTAGAGGACACCAGTGCCTGCCTGACACCGTCATCTTCAGATGAAACGATGGCCTTTAACTGACCTCGGAATGGTGGGTGCATGGTGACATTTAGAGCAATGCTACGTTACTTGGACAACATGTTCTTGGGAAGAATGTTCCCTGATGGTCTATTAAAATTTCACATTAATGGGCCTGATTGCCAGTCTCCATGGGGACACCTTAAAGTAATCAGGCTGTCAAATTAAAAGCCAAGCAAATAGTTTCTCTGCATTCTAAAGACAGAACTAATGCTGGGCTGTCCTCACACACACATGAGTTACCATTCCTGCCTCATGGTTCTGGAAAACATGAGGTAGAGCTGGAGGCAGGGGTCACGCCAGTCCCTGTTCAACTGTGTGGTTCTCACCCGGAAGAAGTTTTGTCCTTTAAGGGAAATTTGGTCATGCTTCAGTTTTGACTATCAAAACTGCAAAGATGCTACCATTACCCAGCGGAAGGGTAAACAGGCCCCTCCTTGCCTTCTCTCTCTTTACCTTAGACAAAGAAGCGTTGGTCCCAAATGTCACCAGCGCTGCTGTTGAGAGTCCCTGCTCTAAGGGGAGGCTGAAATCACAGCATCCAGCAGAACTTTCCAGTGACATGCTAACTGGGGGCCAGGACTCCTTGAAGACAATGTCATAGCATTCTCCCCTGCTACAGCCTATGCACCTGCCTCCTAACTGTTCACCGGGGATTTGGTGAGAGGCGGCCAACTTCAGGGACTGAGATGGGTAGACAAGAATTGCATCTCCTAAGGACACCAAGTGACCCCAAAGACATTCAACTGCCCTTCTGTCTGTCCACCTGTCCTTCTTGAGTCTGTCAGTCTTCTCCCCGCTGTCTTCATTGTGCAGAGGTAGTACAAAGCATTTGTCCTCTCTCCCTCCCACCTTCCTATAATATTCTCCCTGAGCCAGGCTTTCACCTGGATCACTGCAGAAAGAACCGTCTCTCCTCTGGCCCTTTCAGGTGTGTGCATGGCTCCATGTTACCTCCTTTATCTGCATACACAAATCCCTTCTTTCCTGGCCAGGATGGCCATGCCTGGACCACACAGCCTCTAGCTCTTGGTTTTTTAAATGTCATTTCCAAGCCATCATCTGGCTTCACGGATGGTTTGGGTAGGTAGCATTCCTCTCAGCTCCCCTCTCCACTGTGGAATTCTTTGGTGAATATGTGTTACAAGGTTGTTAGGGTCAGAGCCTGGGGCTGCATTTATGCATGCCTTTGGCCAAGACCCAGGGAAAGACTTGGAAAGGTGTCACTGGTCCTCTTTGTTCCTCTTCGAAATGTGGCCACATTGAATCAATTTGCTGTTCACTCTCCATTGTGCCTTTAATTGGCCTAATGAGTGTGGATGGCTGAGCCTAGCTTGTTAGGGCTGCCAGGGCCCAGGATCTGACTCTGACCATTGTGCTAACACATGCAGATGGGCATTTCGAACAAGAGCTCCTGGGCCATTTAACCTTTCCCACAATCACTTTCTTCTCACTTCAGAACACTCATTCATTCATCCAACATTAGCGAAGTGTCTCTTTTATACCTGCTTCTGGGCTAAAGATTTCTAAAAGAATGTATTTCCTTGTTCTCAGAGAGCTCCATGTGGAGAAAAGTGGAAGTTTTTATTTTGTCATTCGAAGGAGCTCCATGGAGACCAGCATCCAGTGCCGTAGGGCAGAGAAAGTTTCAGGAAAGTTGCAGGCTGGAGGTTTTTGTTTTGTTTTTATTTTGTCCCATTTTTGTTGGCTAACCATTCTAACCCAGGAGTTCCCACATGACGGTCTGAGAACTGGGACTGATCCCTGGTCACAAAGAAAAATGAGATCTCTAGTAAGTCCCTCAGACTTTTACATGTATATTGCTGATTTCAAGGTTGCATGACTCTCATTTTGACCATGGGAAAATGTCTTTTCTTCCTCCCAAATGCTGAGAAAGTTAAGGGAAAGAAAGAAAGAAAGAAAGAAAGAAAGAAAGAAAGAAAGAAAGAAAATGGTATGCGGCTATGAATTCTCAGGAGGAATCTTGTCTGTTCTGCTCTCACACTGAACCCACAACAGCCTAGAATCACCTAGCTGAGCTGGCCTTGAGTCTGAGCAATCCTCCTGCTTCAACCTCTCACGTGCTGGGGTTACAGGCTCCTGCCACACTATGCCTTGGCTGTCCTGGACTCACTTTGTAGACCAGGCTGGCCTCAAAGTCACAGAGCTCCGCCTGCCTCTGCCTCCCTGAGTGCTGAGATTACAGGCGTGTGCCACCATGCTCAGCTTAAAGAGCCATTCTATCTATCTATCTATCTATCTATCTATCTATCTATCTATCTATCTATCTATCCATCCATCTATTATAATTACAATGTATTCACTTTGTATCCCAGCTGTAGCCCTTTCCCTCATCACCTCCCGTTCCCACCCTCCCTCCCTCTTCTCCCCCATTCCCCTCCCTCAGACCACTGATAGGGGAGGTCATCCTCCCCTTCCATCTGACCCTTGCTTATCAGGTCTCATCAGGACTGACCACATTGTCTTCCTCTGTGGCCTGGTACAGCTAGTGTGGTGATGTCGGCTTCCTAAGAGGTCCTTGTTCGGCAATCCTCCTGCCCTTGCACACACAGAGAGGGCTTTCCTTGAGGACTCTGTTCCTGGGTTTCTCTTTCTACCTATTTTCCTGTCAGTTGGCTTCATCCTGAGAGCAGCCACTGGAGGTCTAAACTGTGAGAAGGACAGCAGAGGAGGGTGAAGTTAATGAAGGCACAGAAGGGTGCGAGAAGCTGCTGCAGCTCAACGTCTGTTTCCTAGTCTCCCTGACCCTTGGCAAGAGCCTCTACAGACCCAGATTCTAGCTCACTGGCCACTGGATCCATATCTCCTCTGCTCTTTCACCCTTTGCAGATGTGAAGCTGCCATTAGTCTGTATCAATCCTTTTACTCAGCAACCAGCTACCAGTCCCTCTCCTGTGGCTTCTGGTCCCCCCAGCTCTGGCTCTCTCACTTGGTTGCCCATCTCCAAAGCCCTGAAGCATCCAAGCCCAGATCTCACAGCTTCCTCTCCAAGGCCATGTCCTCTCCTGTAAATCTTACCCATGCTGTGTTTTCAATAGTGGAGCCGCAGGCCATTTGTTGAGACAGCACACAGCACAGAATACCTACACTCAAAAAGAAGTCACATGAGCAAAGTATGTGTGACTTCAGAGTCGAGAAGCTCAACACCCACGCTTGTAGGTGTGGGCATTTTCTTTGCTGGGGAGGATGCCGAGCGAACGCTGCTAAGAGTTTACTGCTTTACATGCCAGCACTCATCCACCACGCTGCTTCTAGGACGGAACACTGGCATTTTCCGAAGCTCTCGGAAGAAGAATCTCTGTGAGCTAGGTGGTGTCTCCCGTAGACATTAGTGACCATCCTGCTTTCCATCTCATCCTACCTTTGATGGAGTTTTAAGACCCATAGACAGTGCATGTCAGTGGTATGGTTTTATCCCAAGATACCTGATAAAAATGGGAGACAACTGGCTTACAGTAATTTTCTGGTTAACAACACACACACAGTCCACAGGGTAGAATGACAGAACAGGCGAGGCAGAGAGCACATCAAACTCAGTTTATGAGAACCTCCCCATGGCTCAGAATCAGACCTATCACACTCCGAGGCTTGGCTGGAACAATTATAGTGGCTGCCTCTTCTTTCATGTGAGAATCGCAGCTCCCACTGACTGATGTAGAGGCAGGGAAGGTCTGATGTCCCAGCCCACATGTGCTGGGTGTGGAGCCCTTGTTGTACTGAGGCAGGATGGGAAGATTTGAGGACAATTATGGGGATGCAGAAAGAACAGAAGCCTTGGAGTCTGGCTGAAGTCTCCTGAAAGCTGAGGCTTAAGAACGGCAACATAATTGACATTTACTGTCAAGATGCCTACATGGCAGACAATATTCCTTTTACATGGATACATTCCTTCATTGCTTGGGACCTATGGTTTTTACCAGCCTGCATGCCTATCTAATATACTATAGTAAACACCATATGATACCATTCAGGAAAAGGAAAAAAAAATTGAGAAGTTCCTCAAAATTTGTTTTAGAGGCTAGAAATGTAGCTCAGATGGCAGAATGCTTGACTAGCATGTGGAAGACCTTTACTTGGATTCCTGTCATTTAAAAACTTGGCATGATAGCATACATCTATAATCCCAGGATGTGGATAAGTTTAAGGTCACACTTGGCTACACAGTGAATCCGAGGCCAGCCTGGGATTCCTGAGACTGTCTCGGAAATCAGATAGTACCATTCTGTATGGGAGTTATTAAGATATTTGGGAAGCCCAAACCCAAACTAGGCTGTGTACCTCTGTTTTCCTATGCACCCTTTCTATAGTATCACCATGTGGAACTTTATGTTAAAAACTGCTTCTGAATCCACTCTAGCTCTGCTTCATACTGACCTGTCTTGAAACTTGTTTCCAAGGCTTAGTCAAGTATCCAGGTTTCATGCAAGTGCAGGTCTCTGAAGGAACCACAGGGGGCAGTGTGGAGCTACATCTGTCTCTGTCCTTGCCCCTAGCTTTCTCTGAGGCTGGGATCATTGAGGACCAGTGGATGAGGCCTCAGGCATTGAAAGCTGAATGAAATCAGGTATGGGAGTCAATATTTTCTGGTCATCCAAATGGGGGAGATAATTTTAGCTCAGTCTGAATCCAATTTTGGAATAATAATAATAACAAAAGAACAGACAAAGCCAATTGTTAAAATAATGCTTTGGAGTTTGAACATCTATGGATCATACACATACATGTCCTGACGTCAAAGTGAGCTAGGGTGCTCCTGCCCCAGAAATTAAAATCCACAGGTACTCAAATCCTTTGCAGGAGGTGCTGAGGTGTGTAGGTATAATCTGGGCACTGCTCCCTCTCATAATTGTAGTTATCGCTATGCAACTTACCACATTTAATACGATCTAAATGCTATGAAAATAATTGTTATATATTAATTACATGTTATATATTAATTACAGAATAACAAAAAATAGTCTACGCACGCTCAGGGCAGATGCAAGCTTTGCATCTATCTATCTATCTATCTATCTATCTATCTATCCATCTATCATCTGCATGTACATACACATCTAAACATATGTATCATATGTGCACATACACACTGCATACACAGGCACACATGGATACCATAAAAGACTGAGACACTATCACTAACCAGACCTCTGCTGGAGCTCGACGCTAGCAGAGTCACTCAGACCTTGAGTAGGCATGGTTGCCCTAACACCAGAAACAAAACCACAGAAGACCCTTGATGCTGCCTCCTATGTTAGCTGGCCAGAGGCTGCCCAGCAGAAACAGTGCGCCTCTTCCAGGTCCTGAGCAGACAGAGCTGTCATTTCTTCAAGGCAAGCATCCATCCGTCTGTCTGTCTATCTATCTATCTATCTATCTATCTATCTATCTATCTATCTATCTATCAATCAATCAATTTATCACCTATACATCTATTTATCTATCATCTATCTATTATCTATCTATCATCAACCTAATATATATATATTAGGATATATATATATCCTTCCTTCCTTCCTTTCTTCCTTCAGGGTCTGACTACTTACCCCAGGCCGGGCTCAAACCCAGGAGCTCCACCTGCCTCTGCCTCTCCGGTGCTATGATTAAAGGCATGCACCACCACACCCAGCTATTTATTTATACTTATTAAAAAACAGTCTCAGGTAGCCCAGGCTGGCCTTGAACTGTGGATCTTCCTGCTTCCATTTCCAAAGTATTGGAATTACAGATTGGTGCCACTGTTAGGCAACTTCCATAGCACATTCAATACACTGTCCCCTCCTCAGTGTCACACTCTCGTTGTTTCTTCTGCCCGTTTTATTCCCTAAATCCTCATTCTAAAAGAGAACCAGCGACACGAAGATGGGGGTTCTCTAGGTCATGGAGCTGCGTGTGTGATATTTCTGGGTTTCACTCAAGTTCTGCCAGCAAAGGCAATGAAAGCAAAACATTCTCCTTGCCATTGTCATAGAAAATTCTCCTGGTTTTTTTTTTTTTTTTTTTTAAACTTAATATGACAACATAGAGACACTAGAGGGAGCCCTAAACACCTAGTAATGGAAACGGTGCTGAAAATATGTACTGAAAAATCAAATACAGAAGTTACTGCCTTGGGGATGATGGGATGAACTGTACCAGCTTCTCACCACAGAGCTGAGGGCATCAAGGTGAGTGTTGCGTGCAGGGCGGCGGTGGTGGGGCAAACAAAACAGCCTTAACTCGGCGCTCCTCAGCCTGCAAGGGAAGCTTGGCTCTCACATGATCTTTTCAAAACAGAACCTGGAACGCTTTCCTTGGAGAGCCACAGCACGGTTCTCTTAAGCAGGAGGCAGAGTAAAGAAACAAACACAGGATCAGACCAAATGAACCTCGTTCACGCTGGGCCTGCTCTTCCCAGGTCACCCTGAACGGTGCTTTGCCCTTAGGGAAGGCTCATCCTGTCCTTCCGGTCCCAAAAGAACCCAGTCACATCGACTGTGGAGTCCAGATCCCTAAGTAGGCACAAAAGGCTCTGCAAGAAGAAGAGACCCTGTGACATGCTGGGTCAGGGGATGTTTTGACATTCCCGGGGATCATCTTGCCCACTTTTCTACTTCACTTTACCGGGTAAGTGGCTGGCCCCAGGCAGAGCCCAGCCTTCCTTCATGTTAGCAAAGGGTTTGCTCTATTCAAGCTGTGTCCCAGCCCCGCTGTCACAGGAGCAGGCAATTGTCTGCACAGCTTCCTTGCAAGGCTGTTCTTCCCTCTTTCTTAGCTCACCTCTGCCATGCAGGAGTCTGGGCTGTGGGCAGGCATTATGGTTCGAGTGCTGTCTCTCTGCTTCTACTGCACCGCTACCATGGAGCAGCCTGTCACCATGCTTCTCCTGCCACAACGGACAGGACTCTCTTGCGCTGTGACTCAGAATAAAGCCTCCCTCCCTTAAGTGCCTTCTTGTCACCACTTGGTCATGGTGGTAAGAAAAGTAATGAATACATGACGAAACATTTACTTTTCCAGCCTATTTGCTTCAGTTCCACTCAGTAACTTCCTTGAAGTTCGCTACGCTGTCACATACCTGATGATAGCTATGAAATATGTTACAATGCAAAACCTCCTCTTGGGGTTGTAAGGGGTGCAGACCAGCGATTCTGGAAGCACTCACTTTGAGACAAAGTCTCTTTTCTTAGTCACCCTGCATTCATCAGGCTAGCTGGCCCATGAATTTACAGAGCTTCCTGGCTCTGTCCTTCACTTCTCCGTGGACTGCTGGGATTACAAATGCTTGCGTACACTACTGTACGTGGCTTTTACATGGGCTCTGGGGATCCGAATTCAGGCTGTCAGGCTTGCAGGCTTGCCACTGAGCCATCTCCTCAGCCACGCTCCTCGTGGATAGCTCGAGGTGGACTTGATGCCCGGTCTTGGCTGAAATTCACGAGCATCACGTGCAAAGTATGGTTAATATGCATCACAGAGCTCACGAAACCAGCGCACAAATAAAGACATTAAATATGAGAAGTTAAGAGAAGTCAGAAAGTAGAGGTAAGTGTTGGAATTGGGGCATGTGCTCGCCACAGCGGCAGCATCTCCTCTGTCCTACACTGCTTCACGAGGTGGCCTCTAACAGTCCAGTGACTAGGGGGCAGGCCTGGGACGTTAAGCAGGGTCATAAGGAGTGTAAGCCTGCCACACTTGGGGTCTGATAATAAGTCTTACTACTCAAAGATGGAAGGGGTTAGTTTTCTTATTGTACTTAGCAACAGAAAAAAGTGCAGTCAATCACCAACCCTCAGGGTGTCACAGGGTAGAGACAGGAGCTGATGTCACCTTTCTGAAGGGGATTGGGGGACTTATGGGAATAAGTGACTTAGAGTCTCTTCCCAATTACCTCTACTTTGAGCAATGGCTTCCCTAAAACCTGTGTTCACAACCAATCACTCAACCTCTAAATCCAGAAAGGGATCCCAGAAAGGGCTGAGGACAAGGGCTATAATGATGATGGAAATAAAAGCTAAGTAACAAAGCAGCCTTACTACAGATAGACGCTAAGGGTATGCATTTTGTCACCTACTTTTCATAATTACCCCATGGTTTTAATGAAAAGGAAATCAAAGACAATGTGGCTAGAGGCTAAATAAATAGTTTCAATTCTCACAGCTAATAGGGAGCTGAGGCGGACCATGAACCCAGCTGAGTCAAATTCTAACATCTGCTGTCCATGTTGGCACTTAGAGCGGTACATAAATAGGTATTTAAAAAGCAAGCAAGCAAGCAAACAAACAAACAACTGGTAGCCAGGGGTGGGGCAATGGCTCCATGGGTAAAATCCTGGCTGTTTAAGCATGTGGATCTGACTTCAAATGCCAACTATCCACATAAAAAAAACAGTGCAGGCCTATAACCCCAGCACTGGGAGAAGCTTGCTGGCTAGCTAGTCTGAAACGCTCAAGTCTAGACTCAGTGAGAGACCTTGTTGCAACAATGGTGGAGATAGAGATGGAAGAAGACATTTGATGTTGACCTGTTGACCTCTGACCTCTGCATTCTACATGCCCACACATGGGTAAGTACACACACACACACAGACAGTCAAATAAATAAAGTGGCTACAGCAGACACACATATTCTAAGATTTAGTCTACCAGAGGAGCTAACAATGAGCTTGATTCTTCACCTAAACTGGTTAAATATCCCTTAGTCACTTACTATAATGGAAACAGTCGTTACAAACAAACAGGATCGATATTTGCTGCTAAGGAAGAAATAACTCTTACTTGCCTTGACATTTTCCACGAGGGACACAGCTCTGCTCTTGTATTCAGTATCTGAATGACAATGTTTCCTTCCCCCCCCCACACACACACACAGAATGGCACTTTATTTGTCCCTTCTGTGGAAAGTGCAGCAATAACGGAAATGGATCTTCTTCCAACCATGGTCATTGTTGTCATGGGCTTTTTAGTCTTCATAGGAATTTGGCTTGTGGTTTCTAATTCATCTGTGAAAATTATATAAAGATATGTAATTTTAAAAGCTAGGGTACCTTGTTTTAGGATGGTTTTAAGAAAAAACTTAAAGGCTCTCAGATGCCCAGAGTCTGGGATTTGTTGTTGTTGTTGTTGTTCCTTCATAAATGCTGTTGGTCTGTTTTTAATTTTTTAAAAACAAGGATGAAGTTTTGCAGAACTTTTGTGAAATTCTGCTCCCCCTGCTGGCCACTCACGGAAGCTGCCTGAGCTGACAAGACGCTGGATGTAAAAAATGAAAGCAAGGGATAGGTTTATGCTGGCTGTAAAGCATGCTTTTATAGCATTTAAAAAAATTAATGCTTCAAGACTGGGACAGGGCTCAGTGATGTTGCTTGGCCTCCAAATATGGGAATCAAATCACTAAAAGCTTGCCATGAATTATGGAGGTGGGCGTTGGGAGAGGACCCAGTCTCCTGCTTGCTGTGACCTTGGGCAAGTTGCAGCCTTCACTGGCCTGGCATTGGCCCCATGGTTACCTCCAAGTCTGAAATACTATGACCTTGCATTAACCTAACTGACACCTCTTCCCTGAAGGGATCCGTAATCTACTTGGTGATAAGAGATGAACTACCATACACCAATTAGAGAATGAATGTGCTGAAAGCCTTCATGGAAAAGCAACCTGAGGCAACCTGTGGAGAGGCGAGCATCAGGGAGAGAACATTCTTCTCAGACCTGCAACGGGAGTTCTGAATAACACTTGTCTCATCAGCTGAGGTGGGCTTTGTCTCATGTTTCATATTTTGGAGAATACAATTTAACCAGTGAGCCATCTAAACTTGTGTGAGCATGGGCTCTGATCGGCTTCTTTCTTTCTTTCTTTGCTCATTTGTTTGTTCTGTTTTGTTGTGAAATAGTGTTTCCCTGTGTGTTCCTGGCTACCCTTGAACTCACTCGGTAGACAAGGCTGTCCTCACTGAGATTAAAGGCCTGCTCTGCCACTGCCCAGCTTCTGACTTATTTCTTACTTCATGCAGTGTTACAAGGCCCCAAATCCAAAGGTGCAAAACAGCGTGTATAGTTCCTTCACTGAATTGTTCTTTGTTATTTTTTTTAAAAACCTTTTTGTTGTTCAAATCGTGAACCTTCAGTGAACTGCCAGTCTACATGCTAAGGTCATGATTTGAACGTCTCTTATCTATGTCTTTTACGTGAGCATGGCCACTGCTAGAGATGGGCAGTATTCAGAAAGAAGAAGCTAAAAGGACGCTTGATGAGATTAGCTACTGGCCTCTGCTCTTGCAGAAAATGACATTATCAATAATAACTCATTATCAACAACAACTCATTTCCATGTATTACTGACCACAGGGATTGATTGTCATGGTTACTATCAGCACATGCTACTTCGGTGTTGATACTGAAGTAAATCCAGAGATTTTAAAATGAGTTAGTAAGTACTGCATGCAACGATTGGAAACTCAGGAGCCTTATTATTAGGATGTGCTCTGTGAAGGCCTTTGGTGATGTGAGGGCTGCTCCAACTAGCAAGAGTTTATTACACAACTGTGCCAACTACTTTCTAGAACCTTCTGTGTATCTTCTTGAAGGTAGAGGACAGTATTGCAGAATGAAGTAGGATTTAAGCTCTCTGAGAAGGGGGCAAGGACAGAAGAGAATGAGACAAGAGTCCAAGACCGTCGGTGACACTGAAGGCTGATACAACACTGCTGATAACTGTGTAAGAGAGGAGAGCCACTGCAGTGCCCATGCTGCAGGCTTTGTATGTAAGCAGGCAGTCACCATCCTGCTGAGATAGAGCTAAGGCCTTTGTAAGCCAGCAAATCACTTGAGGTGACACTGTCATTTTTACCCCCTGCTGTGTTTGAGTTGTTTCACACAGGTTCTTTAGTAGACCATCAGCTCTCGGGGTGAACTCGAAAGCATTAGATTATTTTTCTTCATCTCTAGATATCTAGCTCAGAAGACAACTGAGATATATTTGTTGAGTATAGGACTAGATGTATGAAATAGGGTCTGGCAGCATCAGGGTAGTAAAACGCATCTGTAGGCCAGTCCTGAGACTAGTAGGATTCATCTGCAACTTGATTGATATAAATACTGACCCCAGGGCTAGGGAGATGGATCAGGCTGGCAGAATTCTTGCTGTGTGAGGGTGAGAACCAGAGTTCAGGTCCTCAAAAATCCATTAAACAGCCACGAGGCATGGCAGCCTGCCTGCAGTCCCAAGTACCCTGGAGACAGAGGTAGGATACCCTTGAAACAAACTGGGTAGCCAGATTAGAAAGCAGTGATCTCTGGACTCAGGGAGACCATGCTTTATTAAGAACGTGGACAGTGCTCAAGAAAGATTCCTGGTGCTAATCTCGAGTCCCTACACAAACACACACACACACACAGGTACACACATGCTCATGAGTCTACATACATGGATATATATATATATATATATATATATATATATATATATATATATATACATATATACATAAAAGATCTTTAAAGAAAACGTTGATCCCTTGACTTGTCCTCTATAGACCAGGATCCCCATTATCAGCAGAGGCTCTTGCAGGGCCATCTAGCTTTTTGGCATTCTGACGCGGGGCCATGGTCCTCAGATGTACTGGATCACCTTTGAGGACATCCTGACCCACAGGTTAGACGTGGCCGAAACCATCCCTTTCCTGGGCATGTCCTCAGGTACCCAGCTCACAGCATACATTCCCAAATTCAAAAGTAGGAAACTGAACTAGAAATGAGTGCCGTCTCCACAGTGAGTCTATTAAGATTAATTAATCCGCTGCTTTAGGCTGCTTAGGGATAACTGCTGGCAACCTGTGCTGGCTTATCTCAGAAGCCCATGCAGCTAGGAGACACACAATCTCTCTTTGCTCAGAATGATCCTAAAGCGAAATATGGCAAAATCTCCCAAAGAGCTAAACTAACTGTGAATGTCCGTACACTTCTGTCTACGGCAACACTCTCCATCTTTCAGAAATTTCACTCCCAGCGTCCTCCACCTCCATGAACAACCTAAGTAAGTGGGCCTCAGTGGTGCCAACTCCAGCACCTCTCAACGTACTACTTAAATCTCACCCATACCCTAGGAAATCAGATGGATGGATGTGTAAAACCTAAAAGCAGCCCAGTTCCATCAAAACAAAAGCCCCTGATGTAAAAAGGGAAAACCTTCAATTTGTCTTCCCACTGCCACACATATACAGAGCAGTAATTCCCCACATTTCCCAAAGGTCACAGACTTGGCAATGGAACACAGCATCCCTAGAGTGACAAGTCCAGTGAGAGAGTTTGTGCCTCAGCCATTCTGTGGGGCCCCGCATCTCTCCTGGGGGTTTAAGGCGTCATGAAAGTGGATGCTGGCAGAACACAGAGGAGAGCACGCTCTCTAGGGAGCTGGAGGTGCTCCAGATACCTGCAGCCAGGTGTTGAGAGTCATGAAGCCAGACATTCTGGCTTCAAGGTGCTGCCCCAGGGACTATCAGTAGGGAAATCCTGTCTCTCTCTGGCATCAGGGTGACAAGGTTTCTGCCCATTTACAGTAGGAGTAGGAGAGCCGAGCCATCTCAGGCACGAGGAGCAGGGCAGGCAAGCGGCATTTGATGAACAGTCT
This sequence comes from Psammomys obesus, assembly GCF_907164565.1. Lineage (NCBI taxonomy): Eukaryota > Metazoa > Chordata > Mammalia > Rodentia > Muridae > Psammomys > Psammomys obesus. Next base: position 10,694,533 of record NW_026596162.1, read on the forward strand.
GTGTAAACATGGCAATCATTATGCTGTGTGTTTTCTCCCTAATTCTCACGTCGCCCCACAAGCAGAAATGATTACTTCATTTAGGAGCAAACTGCAGCTCAAAAAAAAAAATCATCCTCAAAATGGTAAGTAGATAACATTACAGATGCAGGACTCAAACCTGGGCCTGTCTTCTTTTTAACACATTCTTAGCACACATCACAATGCCTCCCAAAAAGCCTTCCTTCCTTCCTTCCTTCCTTCCTTCCTTCCTTCCTTCCTTCCTTCCTTCCTTCCTTCCTTTCTCTCTCTCTCTCTCTCTCTTTCTTTTAGCCTGAAGATTTGAAGATGTTGGTTGGTCCACTGTGAAGCTGAGGCTTCAGATTCGACCTTTGCATTCTAGGTGTGGGCTGGACCATACATTTTAGTTTGACCCTCTGGTACTGTTGGGTCAGGACTGTAAGGTGAAAACAATCATTTCGGTATCTAATACCGATATCAGTGATGCTACATTCAGAAGATGCTTAACAAATGGGCTGACAACTCTGAGTTGGTGTGTGGGAGAATAAAAGCCTGAGTGAATGAAGTAAGGCTCATCAGGGGACTGAGTTAGCAGCGCCGGTTTTGTTCATTACTCTAATCCCATACCCAAGAGAGCTGAGTTCAACACAAGCAAATGTTTTAGTTGTCATTGTTCTGAAGGTCCTAGTAAAATACCAAGTAGCCTTAATAATTTCTGCTCTGGCGATGATGGTGGCATGTGATGGTGTCATGTGGCAGAACAAACCACTTCCTCCATAAGCCAGGAAACAGAGAGGAAGAGGAAACTAGGGTCTCCTGGCCGCCATTGTGCTCCTGGAACCTCGGCTGAACAGCGCTACCCTCTAAGACAAAGGGCTGCCACATTCATTATTACTCCAGCTTGCTGCTTGCCAAAGCTCGTCACAGTTGGGCTTGCTGACACCCCCTCAAAGCAGGAGAGATGGAGAGGGCCGTGAGACCCTCAACGGAGTCTCCAGCCACCCTCTCAGGCAGCTGTAATTTCCTAACTACACGTGGCTCAGGGTCTTGGGGAGGAACTTAAGCATATAGGCTGGGGAAGACCAGAGGAAGGGGTCCCATCCATGCAGCTACGGGGAAGTCCTCATCCGTGTTAGGGGAAGCCTTTTTCAGTGTAGCTGCTTTGGGGAGGGGGTTTACCAACACTCCCTCACTCATGCTCTGTAAAAAAGCCCAATAAATCCGTTGGTTCCTCAGAGAATCAAATCTTTGGTTCCGTGGAATCAAAGTTTGACTTTTCACTAGGATCCCAAAGAGGTGGTGTGTAGATATTGTATATCCTGCCCCTCCCCCCCCAGAGAAAATTCTCTAAACAGGTCCCATTACTTCCTAAATACTGCGACCTCAGGGAGAAAGCCTTTCATACATAAAGCTCTGGGAGACACACCTTCAAGCCGCAGCACCCATACTGACACTGACTGGCCAATACCAGCCTTACAAGAAACCTGGAGGACAAGATGACCACTGAAGTTTTGAGCCATGTGACGTGATACTTCGGTCTCCGGAGAAACAGCTTTGGTGTGGGGTGAGCCTGAGCTTCGTTAGTGGCAGCGGCCCACCGTGGTATCACGATGCTGATTTCTACCCAGAACTGAAGTTGCCTTCGGAAAAAGCTCTAGCTGGGAGGAACAGATATGAAAGTGGGGGTTCTCTGGGCTGGGGAGCTGCTTCACATTTCTGAGATGCAGGTCTAAGAGGGGGACACTCTCAGAATCAGTAGCGGCAAACGCTGCTGCTTCCAGTTCTGAAAATGAGACGCTGATTGTTTGTAGAAGAGGCGCCTAATGTGGGAGATAAGGGGAGCATTCCTTTCTGCAGCCTTAAAGGAGCTAATTAAAAACTGTGGAGGCAGTGATTATGCACTTAGAGGCATTGGATAGGCCCTTCCTGTTCCAGGGGCAGATAATTACACGCCCAGCTCTCATTTACACAAAGTGTTAGACATTTGGTTCAGACACTTCTGCCTTTCTATATCTTGCTGTTCAGGGACTCTGGTAAATTCCTTGGGATCCCGCACACTCACAGAGATGACAAGACATCAATGCAATCAGCTCATGAGGTCTACTGGTCAACACTCAAAGCCACCCAGACTCATTCTGGTACTGTCCCTATAGGCCTTCGGGGCTGGCCCATTCTCACCACTCAGAACTCACTGCAGGCTGTTCTAAGAGAGCTAAACAGAAAGCATCGTCTGCATAATGAAACACTAATCCCAAGAGTGTGGCGCCCACGATACACATGAATGCTAGACAGAAGATAACCAAATGTCTAGACTTATTCAAACCTGTTCTGAGTAGTTCAAATTCGTACTAGCTGCTTCCTCAAGCTTCTTGCTTCCTAAGAAGCAGACACTAGCTGGAAACAGAGAGACAGACAGACAGACAGACAGACACACACACACACACACACACACACAGAAAGAGAGAGAGAGAGAGAAACAAGCTAACCCTCTGAGACCGCCTCAACCAGGTCTTTCCGAGTTTGTCTATCCACACACAGTAACCCCTTCCTAAGCCGACATCAGCTTTCTGAAAATACACAGACTTTGAAGCACCCACAGGAAAAGGCCTTTGCCCCTTCCTTCAGTTCAATACATTGGTGGGCTGGGCTTTTTCTAGTGGCTCTCAGTTTCTTTCCTTTTCAAATTAAGGTTCCAAGATTGCAGGATTTAAGGCTCTGTGCATTTGTCTTCCATGATGAGCTGAAAGCATAACTTTCTGATTCTAGAGCAAACACTGCTTATAATTAGCTGAGGAGCCACAGGTTCTATATCGGTAGGTCCCCTGTCCACAGGTTAACCAACTGCAGATCAAAATAATTTAGAAAACAACAACAACAACAACAAAACCCCAAACCTCTAGAATCTTCCCCTAAAAGTAAAACGTGATTTCCCCACACACTGAGTGCTGTGTCAAAATCCACATGGCTAGAGTGATGTGTAAACACTGTCACTGGGCATTTGAAGTCATCTACCAAAAATACATGTGGAACTAGGCATAGGCTATGTTCAGCGAGTACACCGCTCCTATTTAAGCGACTGAAGCAATCTCAGACGTTGGTATTTTATAGGTGAACATAGCTCCCCTACCCCGAGGATATCAAAAGGCAGCTGTTCTTTCTCCAAGTCAGGCTTTGCACAAGGAACTGTAGCATTACCTCACTTAGTTTCTATGACAACTCTCTGACATATCCAGTTCCTGGTAATGAAACCCGCTATGTGCCAGGACACCCTGGTTCCTACAGGAGACGTAGTAATTTAAAAACATAAGGGATTAAACGAGAGGCAGGTATGAATATGATGCTGTCGACCAAGTGCTGCCTATGATTTCTCTCACGAGCCACTGCTGGTTTCTTCCAGGCAGGTGAGAGAGCGAGTTCGGCAGAAAGCACGGAGTTGATGGCGACAGGGAGCCACCACTGCGCCTCAGATCCACTCACCCACCTTGGGAAAGCATGCGGATACCTCACGTGACAATTTTCCATACCGGACTCCCACGTGCAGGAGTAAATTAAGGACCATTTTTTTTTTTTAAATTGCTGGGAAGCTAGTTATAGCAGAAGCAAATGCCCGGCCTCATTTGCTCTTGCCGCTGAAGGGTCCATATGGGAAAAGGTTGAGGGCTCCCTGCACTTCTGTTGGAGGCAAAAGCATCTCAGGGCCAAGGGCATGAAGAGAAAATATTTAGCTCTTTCTTTCCCTCCTTTTAAAAATGGATTTGGGGAACTGTAGGAGGGTAGGGGCAAAGGTCACAGGAAGGCTGTTTCATTTATCCGTGAGAACTTTGGCCAGCTCGCCTTCACTAGGCTTCTTGACTGCAGTGTGCTCTACAGCCAATGTTGGTTTTCTGGTTTCTGTAAAATAATATTGATGAGCTTAAAAAAAAAAAAAGAGTCGATAGCTTATATCGATTTAATTATCGTGAGGGTGTGAAGTGACACAGCTTGTTTTCTGGAAGAACCCCAGTTTCGTGTAAGCTGACTTCTTCCTAAACTGCCTAAATTGGAGAGATGTTGCTGGCTCAATAATTAATACTGCACGCACATCTTCTCTCCCCTCGCTCCTCTCCCTGGGGCCTGTTGAAGAAAAAGGTTCGCTGTAATCATGGAGCACTCGGTGGGGAAATCTATAAAATGGAAGAACAGTATGGACTTCACAGGGTTGTTGGGGAAATCTTACAAGAACACCTGAGAAGAGAAAACCACTCGGAAGAGTGGCTGGCACGTGCTCAGTCTACAGAAATGTCAACTGTAATTATTCATCCTCTTAGGCCACGGACCTTCCAGCTCCAGTCCTCCCTAATTCCATCCCCTTTCACTGTAATTTACCTGGGTGTCCCGTATCTTGCTCCCTGCACGCTAGCCAGGGGCATGCACGTTGGAATTCCTCAGTTGTACCATTTTCGCTATCACTGGGTAGCCAGTAGGACGTGGATCACACCTCACACAACACAGGCTTTTATTAAGTGTTTATTGGACAAATACATGGATGCAAGTGAGTAAGTAAATACATGATGGAATACATCCAAGGAGTGCAACAGTTGGAGTCCAGTGGATGCCTGCCCTACCTGCTGTGTGTGCGTGTGCGTGTGTGTGTGTGTGTGTGTGTGTGTGTGTGTGTGTCAGGGATCAGAGCTACTGCCAGTCAAGCACTCAATTGCTGAGCCACACGCTCAGCTCTTACAATACACATTTTTTTTCTGTTATCTTTCTTTGAAGTTAACAGGTATCCTTTTGTAAGTCCCTGATTAATTCTAATATACTTCTTTTTTAAGGGCAGACTGTTACAGGTCCAGTTCGTCTTGATGAATCCATGCTGCACACAGACAGATCACGGCGTGCTGGTGGATCCCAGAAGAGAAATAGTCCTAGGATTCAGGGAGACTTTTGGTCAATATATCAAGATGAGTCTAGGCTGCAGCCCTTAACGGCCAGCAAGAGGGAAGCACGTTCCATTACAGACACACAGGAGCAGAGACAGGAAACCAGAGTGTTCGTAGGATACTCTGCTTTGCAACTTGTGAATATTACAACTGTCTGCCAAACAATGCTGGGCTTGAAAAGGAAACACAGGATGTGTCCTTCCCGCCAGTCTTTCCCAGACGCCCCCCCTTCAATGCCTACCATGCCCTTTCCAAACTGACAGCCTCTTTTTCATTACTGTTACAACACACACACATAACGTCTGCACAAATATATAAATAAACCTGCTGAGCCCGTCTCTGTTGTTTGTGTGTAAACGGTTCAGGGCTGACCTCTCTGTGTCGGATAACCAATAGGGAGATCTCATCCCTGAGACAGGCCCTTTCTCCCTCTCCTAGCACCCAGGCGTTGCCTATAGCCCTTTGTGTAGGGGTGGAACCCTGTGAAAATTTCCCCTTCTATGTCAGCATGTCTACTGATGTGGCCCTTGTTTCAGTCTTGTTAATGCAGCCACTTCTAGGGAAGACTGTTTCACAGTCAACTTCCCATTCTGGTTCTTGTAGTCCTTCCACAGCAGTGGGCTCTGACAGCTTGAGGACTTATCCTCCTTGAAGTTTGCTCTCCCTTCTTCATGCATGCATGAAGGATGTGAGCCCTCGGGCTGTTGCTCCAGCAGCCGGTTCTGTGTCTTGCTATCGTGCTTCCCAGCCTCACATCCTCTCCCTCTGGCTAGCAGGAACCCAGAGACACTCTCTCACAACTTTCTTTGGTCACCGTGTTTTATAGCAGCAACAGAAAAGTAACTAATGTGGGGTCCTGTGCAGCACAGGGCGAGTTTGAGCTCACCCTGTAGCTGAGGACGACCACCTCGCAAAAGCCATGATCACAGGCTGACCCACAAGGCAAGCACTCTCTCAACGCAGCTCCAGCCCCAGCCCTGGGACGGCTTACTAAATAAAAGCTAGAATGTATTTACTGTCTGCTTCATTTAAGGGGCTGAAGATGGAGGGACCGACAAGGTGGCTCAGTGGGTAAAGCAGCTTGCTACCAAGTGTGACAACCTGAGTTTGGTCCCTGGGACCCCCATGGTAGAAGAAGAGAGCCAGACCCCTCACATTCTCCCTGAATCTCTACATGTCCATCATAACATGTGCATGCAAGCACACATACGCAATAAATAGATGGATAGATGATAGATATAGATAAATGCATTTTTAATGAAAAGAAGAATATCGAGGATGGAAATGAGGCCCAAGACTAAATATTTGCATATTTTCATTGGCTGCCTTGTCTGGCCTCAGTAGGAGAGGATGTGTCTAGTTCTGTGGTGACGTAATATGCCAGGGTGGGTTGGTACACATGGGGGACCCCCCACTTTTTCTGAGGAGAAGAGGAGGTGAGGATGGGAGGGAGGGTCCTGCAAAGGGGAGAGACTGGGAGGACAGCAGGGGGCTGCAATCAGGATGTAAAATGAATAAATAAATTAATTTTTAAAAATAGCTCAGCTACTCTCCAACACAGAGTATCAGAAGGACCAGCTGGGAAGCGATGCTGGCGATCTGCTTACATCTACACAGTCTGCCGAGAGCCAAACTTTCAGAAACAACCAGGTTCCTCTGCCTGATGTGGATAAAGTCAGAACCAAGCAACCCACATTTCCGAGTGTCCCGAAGCCAGCTCTCATTTGTATACACTGTGACAAGGCTTTACACTCAGATCTGAAGAAATTATTAGAAAGTGAGGAAACAGACATTGTTTGGGGGAAGCTGGGAGATGGTTTTGGGTTTTGTAGTCCAAGTTGTCACTAGATAGAATGACCCATATACAACAAAACATATGAAGTCTGTTTCAACCTCTCAGTCTCTCTGTCCCTTTCCCCATTCCTCCCTCTTGTAATTTAATTAAATATTTAAGCTGCCGAGAGACACCCCCCCCACCCGGCAGCTTCACGTCTGATTTCCCCGTGTGATGTTGGCTTACACGTGGTATGCTCACATTTCCTGCCTCGTGGCAGGAAACACCGGGCTAGCCCTCCCCTTTTCCAGTCACACAGGAGGCCCTCGGGTCACCAGCTGGAACGCAGTAGACGCCGCCAGTTTGGCTTATTAGGTCCCTCTAACTCAGGCTGCCCTGGCCTTTCTGTTTGAGGTTTTTCTCTAGGACAGTGAGGGAGGATTTCACAGGCATCTCAGGGTGAGGCTGTTCAAACCGACACCAGCCCCTCTCCGCCATCCACTGTCACTTTGACAGTAACAAGGACACACTAAAGGAAGCCAGGAAGCTGGGTGCTTATGGTCTCCTCCCACTTTGGACAGACGATGACTAAAATACACAAGTTTTAGGTAATGGGTTGCTTCAGCTCAGTGACGGGGAGCTGGAAATAAATAAATGGGCTGTGACTTCTAAGGCTTGAGTCTTTCTTGTTCCTCTGAATGGGCATCTTTGAAAAAGATTTTAAACGTGGAGTTAAGCACGGGCTGCCTCTTACTATGCCGGGTTAGACTCAGGCTAAGGCTGAGGGCAAAGACACAGGGACCCAGCCTCACGTTTGCTTTATACGTCCACACACATTTACACTCGGGGGTGGTAAGTGCAGCAGCAGACAGGTGTGGAGAGGGGAATGTGCATGTATACACACGTGTAGGATGAGGACATAGACGCACAGATACATGTAATAGGTATGGAAGCACAAAGAGATGTACATACACACAAGCACGAGGAACAGGTGTGTACACGCATGCGGGCATGAGTGCACGCGCGCGTGCGTGGTTGTAAGCATTCTAAGCTGTTAGAGCAAGGATACATCCACAGTATGCGCGTGCACGAACGCGTGGGGAAGCGTGCAATATACAAACACGCGGGTGTTGATATATACACATGCGCACACGAGAGACCATACATCTCTGCAGCTGTGAGCGCATCCTTACCTGTGAGCAGGCCACGCATACGCATAGGGTCTGAGACTATACAGCATGGGGGGGGTATGCATACATGAACACGTGGGGGCTGTGGGGGCTGTGTTCGTGCAGAGCGTCTGAACCCATGCAGGCACATTCCTGAATACTAAGTGGGTAGCAATCAGGACACCCTCAAGTCTGACAAACGAAAATCAGCCACAGTGAAGGCCCCGAGCAGATGTTTTTCTGTGGAAGTGAACACAGAAAACAAGGCAGGTGGGTGGAGGTCGACACGAAAGCCTATTTCGTGGCCACTGCACTTTCTTCTAACACACTGATCCAGTACCCAATACCCTAACACAGGTTGCAAAGACAGCCAAGAGAAGCATGTTCAACTTGTGAAGTATGGGGGTGCATTTTGCCTTTGTGTGCTGAATCAACAGCGGCCGAAGCAGAAGCATCTTTCTTTCTTCTCTCTCTCTCTCCTCTCTCCTCTTCTGAGAGCACAGCAGCCTTGGCGAATTGCTGAGGGCTATCCTTTTGAAGTTCCAGAGACAGTTGGGTAGACCACCTCAAAAACTATCAGATGCTCAGATGGTTTGCAGCAGTCCATGCAGAGGCTTTTAGCAATACAGGTTTCAGAAGGGTGGGCGATGGAAAGAGACCTATCTATAAGTGTGCAACACGACAGATCACACTTTCTCCTCTCTGCCTGCCATGATGTCTGCCTTCCATCCTCATCACCCATGTGGCTTCCAGATCCTTTGCCTGAGGGTGTGGGCATCCCTGGGGAAGCTTTAACTGCTCTTTGGTACCTTACAGAGATTTCTCTTGACCACCTTGTGATTTCTTGAAGATGCTTGGACAGCAAGCCTTTGGAGACTTGCTGGCCCTGGCAGTTTTGTAATGGTGAATCCTCCCCACCTTCTGCAGGAACGTTTCTCTCAGGGCTTAAGTGGCAGCCCAGAGGAAGAGATCTGCCCATGACTCAAGAACTTGATCACAGCCTAGGAATCCAGGCAGCTCAGCACCGTGTCTTATGAAGACCCCCTTGGCTAGTCCTTTGCCCCAGGACAGCCTCACAGCGGTGGGGGGGGGGGGAGAATGTTGCTGCAAAAAGACCTGCGGCAGCCAGGGGCTCCACAGTCCATAGACTATGACTTTTTGATCTGCCTTACCCTTCACCTCAATTTCCCTGACTGGGAAAATGTAATCTGATTTTAGTTTTTAATTTTCACAAGTCAGAAGGCAACCAAGAGTGTTCCCAATTTGTTACTGGAAAACCTTTTCAATAAGGCACTTTACAAAATAACATTGCCAAGATGGTTGATCTGAATTCTGGAGACAGAATTACAAAAGTTGTTTGAATAAAGAGTCGATGGGGGAATGCTTGTATCCTCACACCAACCTCTAGAAATGACAATTTACTTGTTAGCACCTCATTCCGAAAATCGAAAAGCTGCATCTGGCCTGTGGCCGCTCAAGTGTGAGCTGAACGATCCTGAAAACCTTGTCATTTTGCATCAGGCAATTTCTCACTGCTTCATTGTGTAACATCCTGTCTGCCTCTTACTAAGCAAGCTCTCATCACCTATCAGTCATAGCTCCTGCTGCTCTGAACATGCAAATGAGATGAATGAAGGTACAGCCACTCTCCTCTTTCCCCTCCAGCCACTCCTCTGTACCACTCCTCATGCTGCTTTAGAACCCATGTGCTCTCAGTGGTCAGCCAACCAATCACCCTGAGCCAGATCCTCACAAGGGCCCACTGATGTCACTCAGGGTTCTGCTTGCTTACTCCAAATACCCTGGCTATCAAGGGCTCTTTTCTTCTCCTTTCTTTTTTGTTTTTTTGAGACAGGGTTTCTCTGTGTTGTTTTGGCTGTCCTGGAATTGCTTTGTAGACCAGGCTGGCCTCGAACTCACAGAGATTCACCTGCCTCTACCTCCCTTAGTGCTGGGGTTACAGGTGTGCACCACTGCGCCCTGCTGGCTCTTGAGTATTCTAACCTGAGAGAATAGTGGTGTTTCTCCTCATGTTGGGTTTGAGGTACATATGAAAATTTGCACTCTCTTGCTGCATTCCTGGCTGCAATGTTGCTCACCAAAAGGATGGAGACCTACAGAGAAGGAAGGATGATTTAAGGTGGGCAGGGCCTCACTGGTCTATAAGCTCTCAAGGTCAACTTGGGAGGACAGGGCAGAAGGGACAGATGACAAGGCCTCACTAAGTTGCCTGGAATGGCCATAAACTTACTCTGTAGTCCAGGCAGGATGTGAACCCGTGATCCGTGAACCCGTGATCCTCCTGTCTCAGTCTCCTGAGCAGCTGGGATTACGGTCACTTTTCTTAACACAGCAGACCTAAGCACCTGCTATCAAGTCAACCTCCCTGTCTAGATGAGCTTTCTGAGCATGCTCATTTCTGGGGGCCACTGGCTACTCACCAGAGCTTTGGGAGAACTTATTATGCAAAGATCATATACTTACTCAAAATGAGTTCTCATCTTTGGGGTCACCCGATCCTTCAGGCAACCCAGGAGGAGTAGGATGCAAATGAAGGTAAAATCGGGACCCACGGGAAGCAGTATATCTTAGAAAAGCTAGTAGAAAGCAGACGGCATCGGCATAGTGCAGCCTGCAATTCAGAACTGTGGCTCTCAGTTTCTTCTGCCATAGCTGCCGCAATGCCATCCACATGGTGAGAGGAATCAGAGCCATGGTAGCCAGTGGAAGGAGAGCAAAAGTGCATAAACCAGGTGGTGCATGCTTGTGTCTGCAATGGAGCCAGCATGCATTTGGTGGTCATGCATTTGGTGGTTCATTTGGAAAATTATAGCAAAAGAGGTTTCCTACTGGAAACCTCGCTGAGAGTCTCACTTTAACTCCCTATCACAGGGGTCGCCTGAGACCTTCCGAAAACACAGATACTTACATTATGGTTCATAACGGTAGGAAAATTACATGAGGAACTGTTGTGGCAGGACATTTGATCACACCGTGAAAACTGAGAATTGTATATTAGAAAAGCCTAGCACAAGAGCTTCCTGTTTATTGTAAACAGGTAATTGTGGTGTGACTCAGCCCTACCACATACACTTAATCCAAGAGCTCTCTGTAAACAAGATTAAAGAAAGTCAACCATAGGTCAAGAGGTGGAGCCAGCAACGAGTTGACAGGGAGTGAATGTAGGAACCCATACAGAGTGAGAGGAAGTCCAGAGAACGGATGGAGAGACACACAGGAAGTAGAAAGGAGGGACATCCAGTTTGAAGGTTTATTTTAAGACATGGTGGAACTTTTATCCTTCTGAGATGTTGGTTGAGTAGGAAGGTCACTTGGATGTTTTCTCTGTCTCTTGGAGATAGTGGGCTTTCACTCCAGCATCTGGCTCCTGAATCTTTATTGGTGAAATCAAACAATTGGGATTTTGTTTTAAAACAATGAACTATATTAAAGGGTTGCAGCATTAGGAAGATTGAGAGCCAATGCTCTCACTCAATGGCTGGATCTATGGTGCCTTAAATAACTATTATAATGGACACTTGCAACTTCTGAGTCGCTGTTCCACATCTGGAGCAGACAACCCTCTGTTGTAGCATTGTGTGTGTGTGTGTGTGTGTGTAGAGTCTATACACTGGATCAGCATAGTGACAGTAGGATTTGACTTCACAGCCATCCTGGTATGAACCCCTATCTGCCACAAACATATAGTACAAGCCAGGCTGGAGCAGACCATGAACAAAGGCCCCATGGCTGCTGGGGCCCACAATGCTGCTACAGACAGGACTTGGGGAGAGTGCAAGGCAAGGCACTCATCCACGACTTCACCCTAGAATTGGGATCATTTGGGGATAAGGAAAATCTTCAGATCTTTTGCAGATGGAGGAGTATTATTATAGAGTGATGGGGAAGAAGCCGTTTGAGGAGAAGGCAGTGGATTCTGTCATTTACTTTGACAAGGCTTCTCAGCAGGAAAGGAGGAGAGGGCTATGGGCAAGTGGGTTGTAGGGAGGTTCAGAGGTGAGAGTGTAAAGCCAGCAAGAGAACAAGGAATCACAGTTACAGATGTTACAGAAGAGCTGTTGGTTAGGCTGGCCAGAGGCAAATTTGGATTGGACCAGCTTTTCTGAGGGAAACAGACAGCTCTTCTGTAGACAGATGGAGGATGCATCTCCAGGAGGAGGCATGTTGTTCACGTGTGAAGTGGTCACAGCCAAAGAGTAATAGTGCCAAGCCATGTATGTAAGCAGACACCACCTGGCATGCATGTGGTGATGGTGTGTGTGTATGTGTGTGTGTGTGTGTGTGTGTGTGTGTGTGTTTTAGAGAGGCATCAGCAGCAAATTGTTGCAATGAAAATTCCAGGCTCTCAAACCACATGAGCCTTCATGGTCACATTTCTATCCTTGTCTCTGCTTCTTTTCCACTTCTTGCATTCCTCTCCTTCTACCCAACACTGCCTTTTGCCTTCACCCTTTCCCTACCTTTTAGGGACATCTTACCCAAGAGGAGGTGAGACATAGACCAAACTAGCCCAAAGCAGGGGCTTTGGAAATGGCTCAGTTGGTAAAGCGCCTGTTGCAGTACTGTGGGAATCTGAATTAGATCCCTGGCACTCACATTCAAAGAAAGGCGTGGCGGATGGTGCATACCTGAAATCTCAGCACTGGGGGACAGGGAGAGAAGTGGATCCCTGGGCCTTGTTGCTTAAACAGTCTAGCTGAGCTCCATGGTTCAAGAGAGACCATGCCTCAAAAAATAAAAGGGAGGATGACTGGGAAAGACATGGGATGTCAAATTCTGGCCTCCATGTGGATACCACACCTACAAATGACCAAACGTTACATACTTGCAGAGAACTATATCAGAGCAAGCTCTTTTTGGTCCCTAGAAACCCTTTCTCTCTACACAGCCGATGTGAATGAACTAGGTTATAGCAGGAAAAAGAAGGGGTTTTGTACAAGTTCACACTACAGAGCCAAAAGTGGAACAGTGCTCAGTCAGAGCTGTCTCTAGCATAGATACCGCAGTCACCACCCACCAAGAAGGTTCTTTTTACATCAAGGGAAAGCAAGCTTTCAGCCTCCATGATAGTGACACTTTGTGCTGGGCAGTTTTCTGGGGTGGGGTGCCCTGTGAGTCCAGGGTGCTCTTAATAAGGTCTCTGCTCACTGGACACCCTTGGAACTATGCTTGTTCCCAAGTTAGGACAAGCCAACACCTCTCCAGGCACTGGCAAGGGCCCACTGTGGCTGACAGCAAAATCATAACCCATGACATAAAATGAGGCAAGTGTTACATTTGGTTATCTGCATCAGACGGAAAACTGTACTCTTGTGTTATATGTGTGTGCCTGTGTGTGTGAGATACATACAAGGCCTGCTGCCTTGCAAATTTTTTGTAACCAAGTGGTGGATTAGAAGTCTCTGACTTGTCTTCTTGCAAGTGCCAGTGGGCAGCATTGATTGTTTACAGGCTTAACCGCAACACGGAGTTTTCAGAACTGTGGTCCATGGGGAAGGTTTATAGTTAAGAGGAAAATCAAGTCCATTTCCATATCCATTTTGGTTGCCTAATTATGCACAATTTATTATACTGATGAAGAGCCCTTTCAGAGATCAACTTCTAACCCCAGCATTTCTTCTTCTTGTAAGATATTATCTGTGATTGCTTGATTGATTGATTTACTGAAGACGGGGTTTCTCTGTGAGGAGGCCGGAGGCCAGCCCTGAGTGGCATCCCTCAGTTGCTGTCCACATTTCTGTTTTTGTTTGTTGCTGTTTTGTGTTTTGTTTTTGAGATAGCGTCTGTTACTGGTCTAGAATTTGCCAGCAGGCCATCAAGGCCCAGGGGTCTGCCTGGTCCCTGCCTTCAAAACCCTGGGATTACGGTGCCCTGTGGTGGTCGTGTCTGATGTAGAGCTGAACAATCTCCCCAGCCCTGGCGCTCTTGTTTCTTGCACAGAAGTGAAGCATGCTTGTGGACACCCGCCCTGCCACCTTCCCCTAACCTCTGTTACAGGAACTCAAAACATGGTGACCCTCGTTTCTGATTTTTTCACACTTACGTCCTTGCATTTTGCTGCAAATGCTTCTCAGGTTTGGGCAGGACACCAACGGATCCACTGCCTCTGTGCTCAGGACTCGGGAAGCTGAGCTGAAACTCTCAGGCAGGGGCTCCCAAGGAACAACACTGCACACAGATGCATGCTGTATGATTGGGCTTAGCTAACCTTTTGCACCATGAAGAGAAGGCAGATGCTGAAAGACGATTAAATCATACTCCTCAGGGGCTTGAGTGGTTTTGCAACACTCTGATTTAGAAACACATGGAAAAATTCCTCACAGCCTTTCTGCAACAAGCTTTGCTGTTCACCAAATTAGTGCACCCAGGGGAACAGATCTTTACATTGACAAATCTATCTGATGGGCAGAAAAGAAGAGAGTACTGGCCAGCTAACCCAGGCTTTGTGGATGCTGGGCAAGCGCTCTGCCACTGAGCTATACCCACAGTCCTCTTCTTTCTATTTTGAGGCCGAGTCTCACTAAGTTGTCTAGGCTAGCCTTGAACTCTGGTCCAAACTGGCCTTGAACTTGTGATCTTCCAGTATCTACCTTCTGAGTGGCTGGGATTACAGGTCTACACTATCAGGTCTTGCTGGACGGGGTTTTCTCCATACATGAAATTGTCACAAGGCATAAAAGGGAGAAAAAGACACTACCTCAATTCTCTTGTTACATCACGAACCCCCGAGCTAGTACTCACATGGCTGCAAGAACCTTACAATTGTTTACTCCTCACTGGAGCTTTGTGTGGTGACCTGTTGGCACGAGTTTGCGTGTATATTATATTGCGTTTACGCGTGTTTGCATGCATGCAGACATGCGTGTGGGAGTAAATCTGTACAGGGCAAGGGCTAATGGCTACACTGGGAGTCTTCTTTGGTGACTCTCCGCTTTGTATATCGAGGCTAGGTCTCTCACAGGAACCCAGAGCTTGCTTATTTGGCTAGTCTAGCCGGCTAACTTACTCAGGAGATCCCCTCGGTCTCCATTCCCACCCCACTGGGATTACAGGCGGGTCACTACATGTGCCCACATTTAAGTGGCTTCTGGGATCCAATCTCTAGTCCAGGTTTGAATGCCAAGCCCTTTCCCCAGCCCCAATACTATTCTTTACATTTCTGACAGTGCTCAGAGTTGAACCCAGGATGTTGTGCATGTGAGGCAGACATTTTGCCGACTGAGCTACCTTGCCCAAGTTTGTTATCCATTAGCCAGGTTTTGGACACGGGGAACTAGACTCAGAGAAGTCAGGTGTCCAACTCCGTGGGCAGAGCTCCTGGGAGGGAGCGGATCTGTATGCCAGCCAGTCCATACCAGGTAACTCCCAGCCTTCCTGTCCAGTGATGCCCTTCTCAGCTACACTTTGACACAACTAACACCACCATCAGGAGGGCTGGGATAAATGCCAAGGCAACAAAGAGTTGTGAATGATCAAATGTCTAGAAAGATGAAGGGCTCTGCAGAAGAGACAGTTGGTGAGAAATGAAGCTGGCAGTTCATTTCTGATGGCAGGGTGGGTCCGAAGAAAGGGACACAGAGATGCATTTCTGGGCACACTGGAACTATGGGGAAGGGAGGCTGAGGGTTGGCAGAGGTCCTCTGATGACCTACGGTCTGAATGTACCTCTTGGCCTACAAAAATTCACCTTCTGGGGACTTAATCCCCAAGTTCATATATTAATAGTATTTGGTGTTGTTGGGAACTAATTGTAAGCAGATGAAGTCATGTAAATGTGGGGGAATGTCTCAAAGTATTAGTGGCATTTGGGGTGTGTGTGTGTGTGTGTGTGTGTGTGTGTGTGTGTGTCTGTCTGCATGTGGGAATTCATGGAGTCCAGAGGACACTATTGGCTGTCCTATCACTCTTTGCTATGCCTAGGTTTTTATGCCCATTCCGGGGGTTTGAACTTGGGTCTTCATGCTTGTATAAGCAGGCACTCTTACCCACTGAGCCATCTCCCCAGCCGCATGTTCCATCTCTGTCTTGTTATGTGTGATAGAGGGGAAGGCCCTGCCCTGATGTTGAACAGATGCCAGGGCCATCCTCCTGAATTTCCTAGCCTCCCAAAAGAGGCTAGGTAAGTGTCTTCATCAATCACCTGGTCACGGGCATTATGTTATGGCAACAGACGTTGGCTTGGGACACCTGGATGCCTGTGGCTGCCGTTGTTCCAGATGAATGGAATAAAGGCAGCTCTGAGGAGCCATAGGCTGAGCTGAAGCTTTTGGGAGCCCCCTACTTTTTCCAAACTCTCTGTCTCTCTCTCTCTTTATAACAGACCCTACAATTTCTCACTGGCAATGTAAAGTACACAAAGAAAATTGACAGTCAGTTGAACAAAAGCCATTTTAACATGAAAAAGAATCGGCAGCAGCCGAGTTAAATCACTGGGACCCGAAAGTCCCCATCCTCTTTGTTCGCGTTTGGGGAAACAGTTGATGGGGGAATGCAGGTCGGCTCCCTCTAGGATGTCTTAAGATGTTAATCACTGAATAGCTTCCAGATATCTGCAGCCATTGGAATATTAAGCCACTAAAAAGAAAGGACACATGAAGAGCAGAGAGGGGCTAGCAGAGAGCCCAGTGGATAAAATTTAAGGTGCCTTGTTACAGCCAGAGGAACCAAGGATGTAAGCCAGGCAGGGGGGTGGGGCTTTGTGTTTGGAACCCTAGTGCTGAGAAGATGGATTTCTGGGGTTAGCTGGCCAGGGAGCCTAGACCCAGATGCCAGTGTCTCAAAAAACAAAGTGGATGAATGAAACCCGAGTTGACCCCTTACTTTCACACGCGCACACAAGCATGTACGCATGCAGAAAAAAAAAAAACCCACAACAACAACAACAAACCTGTTTTATTATAACCACCACTTATCATCAGCCCAGCCTGATGGTTATTACACATAATTAGTACAAATCAGTGTTCTGTATACACATGCATATATATGTGCATGAAGATTGTGTGTATACATGTTTTTTTGAGACGAGGTTTCTCTGTGTAGCCCTGGCTGCTCTGGAACTCATTTTGTAGATCAGGCTGGCCTCAAACTCATATAGATCCCTTGCTTCCACCTCCCAAGTGCTGGGACTAAAGGTGTCAGACATAATTTTAATATAAGGGCTTTGCCTTTTCCTCCAGTTACTTGTCTTGCTGTGTATTGTTATACAAATGTCATTATTATTATTATTATTATTATTATTATTATTATTATTATTATTATTTTGCATTCAGCTTAGCCACAGAATGCATCCCACCATCTCATCTTTTGGGGAAGATATACTGTTTATGGAAGGGAGAAGGGAAGGTCTGGCCTTTTCACCCTTTCTGGATGCTAGGAATAAGAGGGGCTTGTGTATGAGCAAAAGATTCTCTGCCCTATCTTGCCAAGCATGCTTTCTCCTGCACTCTTTCCTGAGTCATCCCTGTGGGATCCGGGAGCAGTAGAACACTAAAGGTTCACGGTGGTTGCTGGGATAAAACACTATCAAAAGCTTCTCTCTAAAAAAGGGCTGAGTATTTACAGAAGACAAAAAAAAAAAAGAGGTGGGAGAAATGGATACATTTAAGATTTTTTTTTCCCCTTTTATTTTATTGGCAGTCTTTACAACAGAGAACAGCAGAGCCCTCTCCTGTTTGTGACCTTCCCTGAGGCAGCGGAGTACAGACAGGGAATGCGTCTTCTCCTTGCTTTGTTTTCTGGGGATGGGGGTCTGTCTGTGATGATGTAGGTGTTTTGGGGTGGGAGTGGTGTATCTGGGGAGATACCAGAGGGCTGGTGAGACAAGCTTCAAGTGCACTGGGCTTTTAAAACAGAGAAACAGCTGGCTGGGGGGACATGAAGAGAGGAGGAGAGCAAAGTAAGAAAAAAAAATATACATCTCTTTTTATTGCAATTTCGCCTTTTGGGAGAACATTCTGCTGGGGGGGAGATGTCTGCCAAGGACTTCTAATTCAGTTTGTTCCACCCATTTTATTTTTAAACCTGAGTGCAGATTTTATTCCTGGGATGTTATAGGACCAGTGTGGGCAGGAATGGGCAAATTGACTTCAGAAATCTTTACAAGTTGAAAGGGACCCTCTGAAAGTCTCCAAGTTAATTTCAGGGGTGAATCTCATTTCCTTTTCCTTCAAAGGAGTGCTACCTTGATGTGACAAAAAAAAAAATGGTTAAAGTTTGGAAGGTGCTGAGAGCTACCACCACTGGCAGGCATTACAATTCACACAGTTCCTCTGTTAACCCCACACTTGAGATGCCTAACGGCCAAGAACCAAATCCCTCTGGTTTAACCTTCACAAGGACTTAATCATCCTCATTTATGGATGAGATAGTAAGATGCAGAATCCCTGCCAGACCTGGTTTGAATCTAGGCCTTGATAATGTTAAAATCCCTCTTAGTCATCATATAACTGCTCATGTCTACTGGGCTGGCAACTTGCCATACAAATGGACAGTTAATTAAACAACTCGGCCACCAGGCTACTATTTGTTGTTATTATAACATGACGAGCAAAAGCAGGTTCCATGGCTTGCATTTCTGATGAGCCACCATAGAGTGAACAAGAGTTGTACACAAATAAAGGACCAGTCTATGGGCAGGTATTATGCTGGTAGCATTAGGGTATCAGGGTGGTGGTAAAACTGGTGGGTATACATGTATACAGATATGTGACATATATGTATGTGGATGTTCGTGTGTGTATGCTTGTGTTCACAGGCTGGACGTCCACAGGGCATGTCTTCCTCAATCACTCTTCACCCTATTTTGCTGAGACAAGGTCTTGGTTTGGAGCCACCCATTGGCTAGACTAGCTGGCTAGAAAGCTCCAGGGATCTTCCTGACTCTGCTTTCCCAGAGCTGGGATAGCAGGTGTATGCTACAGCATTCTGCCCTTTTTTAAAAAATACATTTATTTATTTATTTATTTATTTATTTATTTATTTATTATGTGTACAGTATTCTGCCTGCATGTACATGTGCCTACCAGAAGAGGGCACTAGATCTCTCTATAGATGGTTGTGAGTCATCATGTGGTTGCTGGAAATTGAACCAGGCCCTTTGGAAGAACAGATGGTGCTCTTAATCTCTGAGACATCTCTTTAGCCCCAGCATTCTGCTTTTTACATAGATGCTGGGATCCAAACTCATGTCATCATGCTTGCACAGCTAGCACTATCGCTGACTGAACCATCTCCCTGACCTCAGTGGACACATATCTTGTTGCTGCCATTATAATGTGTGGACTAAGAATGGAACCCTTGTTTTGCACATGTGAAACTCTTCCAGAGAGCTACATTCTCAGCTCTGTACACTTTCATCGATTTGGGCTGCATGAAATAAGAGCTAAAAGGCTTCTTCCCTTTTCCAAAAGTATTTACTTCAAAAGTCATTTTTTTCTCTGCTTCTTTTTATTGTTGCATTTTGCTCAGTGGTTCTGAGAAACCGCACAGAAAATCACCGTGTTACACTTGCTAAATTGACCCTGCAGGGCTTTGCTGCTAGTACATGCATCACCCCAAGAGGGGGGAAAAAAACGCAAGTGTTCCAGGCCCATGCTGAGAATATCATCACGAAACCAACAAGGATATGCAAATCCCTCTCTCCCCATCGTTCATTTGCATGGTGCTTCTTTGGCTTTGTGGAACCTCGATATTAAAATATCAATTTCCTTTTCTTTCCTAAAGCTTATTAGCTTCGTGGGATGTTTACAGCTTGAAGAGCAAATAGCCTTAATAGTTAAAACATTTGAACTATACAATTAAGAGCCTGAGAGGGAGAGGGAAAAAAGGAGAAGAGGCTCTGATGTAGATCAATCATGCAGATATACTTGGGGCTGTTAAAATATGCTTTCCCAGTTTGGAACGAGGCGGTGGGGGGTGGGGCGTGCGTGTCTGCACACGCACAGCACCGTCACAAAATTTGCTTACCCTGTTTCTGCTTTCTTTCTCTTTCCCTCCTCTCCCGACAATCTAGAAAAAGGAGAGTTTTGCTTATAAACGATGAAGGGCCTGAACCTCGTCGCCAAGTGCACATTTACAACGAAGTCTGAATGGAAGCTTGCCAGTGCCTGGGCTGGCATTCAAACATTTCCACAAACTTTCAATGTATTTCGATCTCTCAAAATGAATGTTGTTAAACTCTCTGGATCTTTTCTGAGGCACGACAGAGTTCAATCCTCACCTCTCAGTGCAGAGAAAATACACAGCAAACAACATTCTGCGGAGGGAAGTAGAAAGAAATCCCTTCCCCGTTGCGGCACTGAACTTTGCCATTTTCTGGCGCCAACACAATGGATGTTTGTCACGGGCTCGGTACCATTGTGTATTAGATGCAGAAACTTGGTAAGAACAGAAGATTGAAAGAAGCCTTTTAGAAGTCTATAAGCATTGAAATATTGATTGTTTAAGTAGCAGGCCATGCTGTCTGAACTCGCTTTCTGGAATAAATATGAGAAGTTTTGTAGTTCGGGTGACAGTCCAGTCCGGTCTCCACTGGACATCAAGCCAATGGCTCTGCTCAAGGCAGCTGGCAGGCCCCTCCTTCTGAATACATCTTTACTAGCACAGTGTGCCCCAATTTACCTGTACCCTGGGAGAAAAAAACTGTTCAGTGTTAAATTCCCACAGGGTTGCCTTCAAGGTGTGTGGGTGAGGCGAAGCCGGTGCTCTTAGGAGCTTTTTAAAGCTGGAAAAATCTAGAACCCTACACCTATAGGGAGAGGTGTCCCTCCATGGTAAGCAAGTCCTTGTCATGTGGGGAACAGACAACTTTCTGGTAAACAGGCATTTGAAAGCTTTAAAACCTCTGGGGCTGTCTGCACATCCATGCCTCCATGCGGTCAGTGGGATAGCCTTGTCTACACAACCTGTTCTCTCTTACAGTTTGACTAATGAAGAGGCGTAGCAGCATGAATCGAGGAGTATTTGGAGGGTAAGAAACCAAACAAAAGTAAAGGAAGTGCTCAAAATAAGAGCAGAAATGGTGAAGCCAGAGTCAGCCCACAGACCCAGGTCTCTGCCCTACTGAGGGTCCCCTGTAGAGCCCTGGAAAGCCACTCATCTCTTGGCTCCATCCCTCCATCTCCCATCTTCTAAATCGGGGTCATCCCATGACCTCAGGCCTCTGGATCCAGCAGCTTTCAAAAAGCACTCAGCAAACATGGAAGCCAGATGATTACTTCACAATTCAGCGTGCCCACATTAGACGGAGAGCAGTGAAGCCCCGAATTAATCTGATGCCATATGCTATAGGAAGATTCTAAAAGCCTTCAAAAAACGGGCATTGATGTTAATTCTGGGTTCATCTTTTTCCATGCATAGGAACACATGCACACATCAAACAGCTAAATCTTAATTCTCCAGATGATGATGATCCAAGATTCTCATTGTTTCCCACTTTTGCTGTTGTCCATTTTGTAGCTGCCCTGGCAATTCTTCCACAACTCATGAGAGGGGATGACATGCAGCTCGGTGTAGCCCTTTTCTTAATTGCTGTCATTTCATTTACCTGCATTCCCTCAGCCACCAGAGGCAAGGATTGCTGGGCTTGAGCCAATTCATCCTCATAGGCGTACTTGTATTACTAGGAAATTGTGTGGCTGTAAAGTATACATTTTGTTTTATCCAACAAAACTCGTTTTCTCTCTCTTCACCTTCTAAAACTTTGCTTGCCATAAAGAAGTTTTTCAAAGACGTTTATTTATTTCAACTTTTTGGATGTTCCTTTTAAAATAGGGAAAAAAATTTCATCATTTTTTTTTTAAATTATTTGACGTGTCGTGTCTGAGTTTTTTTGGCCTGCATGTATGTCTGTGGACCATGCACGTGCCTGGGGTCCAGAAAGGACAGGAGAGGGCATCGGAGCTCCTGGAACTGGAGTGTTGCAACTGGTTGTGAGCTTCCAGGTGGGTGCTGGGAACTTAGTCTGGGTCCCCTGGAAGAGCAGCCTGTGCTCCTACATGCTGAGACATCTCTCCAGCCTCTTCTCTTTTCCTTGATGACCGAGTAGAATCTTCGACTAGCCATTCATTATGGTACACTGCCAACGGTACAGCTTTTTATCTGCTTCACAGTTGTGTGTGTGTGTGTGTGTGTGTGTGTGTGTGTTCGCGTGTGCACATTTTAACTCTGACTTACTACGCGCATGTCACGGTGTACATGTGGAGGTCAGAGGACAGCTTGCAGTAGTCTGTTCTTCTACTGTGGGGGTCTTGGGAATCACACTCGGGTCATTAGGCTTGCTGCAAGTGCCTTTCCTCTCTAAGTCACCTCACCGGCCCAGAGCTATTCCTTATTCTCCTTAGGTCCCAGGCTGTCCTCTGATGCATTTCAGTTGCTTAAGTCAAGCACTGGTTAGTTAGGCATTGTGCTGCTAGGAGTGAAAGACTAAGTGAGGAAAACAAATCGCTCCTCCCTCTCCGAGAGCTTCCATTGTAGTCTGGGCAGAACTCTGGGCACAGCTGTCCCCCACCCATGTGTGAGGTGCAGTCTAAGCCCTCCAGTGGATACCTAGCGCCAGCTCCATGTATATGATGTAGTTTTCCCATACATACACATCTATGGTAAGGTTTAACTTAAAAATTATGTGTAGTAGGAGATCGATAACTCAACATAAATTAATCATTATACTATAGAATAACAAAAGTTACACAAATTTGGTTTTTCTCTTTTGAAAATCCAAGACAAATATTAATCTGTTTATACTGCATTTGTCCACACGTGACTGGAACTATGATAGATAAAACACAGCTAAGGATGGGTTACACGTTCCCTTCTGTCCTGGCCCACAGGATGGCGTGAAGTCTAGCCACGCCTCCCTGAAGGCATGGGTGGTCTCTGGTGATAGAATTTGCTCTACTGCAGGAAGCTGGTGGCAGGCGGCGTGGGAACAGAAGCTCCCCGTGTCCTGGAGCACATTGCCACAGACCAGTGCCAAGGCAGGGAGTGCCACGTAACATCACCATGCCGCTAAGGTCAGATAACCTTTGGTTAGGGACCAGAAACCTAAACCTAATGTCTGCCATCTGGATAACAACAACAACAACAACAACAAAAAAAAAAAAAAAAAAAAAAAAGAGGGGGTAATCCCAATGAGAGACTTAAGCAGTGATGAAGAGTTCTGGGGCAGAGACACAACTCAGAGTCTAAGAGAGCACTGATTCCTCCTCCATAGGACCAGAGATGGGGTCCCAGGACCGACAGCAGGCAGCTCACAACTGCCTGTAAGTCCCCCTCTGAGGGCACCTGTATTTACACGCACACGCTCTCGCACACACACTCAAAAATAAATCTTCAAAACAAAATAGCATGCTTGTGTGCTTGTTTCCTCGTTTACTCTTCTGCTCACAAGTATTCCAGGCGTGACACATTTCAGGATGCCGATACTGAGCCCAGCACTTAGCATCACCTGTTGGTGATGGCCGATCTCACCCTGTGGATAGTCTCCTTTAGTTAGAAACTCGAAATTCTCCAATTCACCCTTGCCCCTCTACAGCTGGGCAGCAAAACAGCCTTCCTTTATCACATGGAGGAGTTAAATGACTAGTTTCCTTACGTCTTACGGTTCACCCAAGAGTGATTCACATAGCAACCCAGCAAGGAGGGGGTTGGGGAGACGGAACTGCAGTTAAGAGTGCTTATTGCTCAGCGAGGAGGCTGAAGTTCAGCTCTCTGCCCCTCTCCCTGGGTGACACACGAACACCTCTCGTCCCAGCTCCAAGTGCTCCCACGGGCCTTCTGACACGTCTCCACCCACGCACACACATAGCAGAAGGTATAGACAGTATAAAGTAAATATTGCTTAAAAATCCAGTGAGGATCATCCCAGAGAAATACTTATGAAATAGATGGAAATTCAATGACGGGGCTCCTTAGGTCAGTGGGCCATCCTGGAATTCGTGGAAAGACAAAACCAAACCAGAGTGGGTTCAGAAGAGAGGCTGCTTGCTCAGCACCTGAGCCCCTGCAGCTGCTTTATACATGGCATGAATGGCGACTTTGAAGCAGAAGGAAGCAGTTCAGGGTTCTGGTCTGGAGTCTCCTGTAGGCCGGGAATCAGGTCTAGCAGTCATTCCTAGCACCTAGGAAAGAAAAGCTTCCCAAGGAGGAGATGCGAAACTTTCCCTTTCATGACTGATCCTCTGTAGGGCCAAATGTGAACAGCTCGGGAAACAAGAGCCTTTGGCAAGAGGCGCTAAAAGAATCATGAATGAATAACTGTAAGCGACGCATCTGCTGACCACTGGACAACTACATTTTATAAGTTACAGTTCTCGGCCCTAGAGAGGGCCTTGGAGTCAGGGAACTTGGGGCTTAGGATGAAAAGAGTGTGGGGGCTTAGGAGCCCTGACTTATCCAAGCTACTGCAGCACATTCCAGAATGACAAGGCCTGCCGCTTAGAGCTCACAGTCCAGTCTAAACGTGGCCTGCATCATTCCGTCTTCTGCTGTTTTCATACTGTATTCGCTTAGAAAAGAAACACTATGACTTTTCTCTTTTGAGACAGGGTCACTGCATGGCTAGATGGCCCAGGCTGGCCTAGGACCCCCGACCCCCTATCCACCAATAGCCTCCCAAGTGCTAGAACTATACGCATCACATCTGGCACCGTGCTCAGCTGGAAGTGTTTAAATGGAAAAGTAATGATTACCAGTTGAGTGCTTTTTTTTTTTTTCTGAAGCACATTGTCTTTTTCCTGTTTTGTTTTCCCTAATAAAATGTTTACTAAAAATATATGATTGAAACCAAACCTTTCACATTTGCAAGTGTCTTCACTTGAATTCATAAGGATGGGATATAGAAAAAAACCAAACAAACCAAAAAAACCCCAGCTTTCCCCAAACCATTAAAGGCTTCAAGCAAGGTTTGGGGTGACGGTGCACCCTTGGCAAAGGTGGGGAGGATTACTGATCTTCCCCAATCTCTGTTCACCTCCTCCCGCTGAAAACAGCAATGGTGGCACGAACACACGGACTAGGGTCACGCCAGCAAAACTCTGTGGGAAACATCAAACCAGAAACACAGGAGCCTGTAATCCGTGCCCCAGAAGACAGGAATGGGTGCCACGGAACTTCCGGGGCTACCATCAAGAGAAAGCTATCGAGTGTGAGCCCATGGGGAAGAAAGGGAGCGGGAGCCAAGAGGCTTGGGGCTGAAGAATCCCCCAAAGGCGCCAAAGGCTGGTGAGCAGGTTGATGAGCGATTTTAGGGACAGCAGCAGCCAACCGGCAAGGGACCTGGTGGAATCCACGTTCGTGTGATGAGCCGCATGAGGGTGTTCAGGCGCACTCTTAAGTCTCCTCTGGAATGTTTTAAACGTAACAGTCGATGCTAGCCAATGTTTAAAGAACGGCGATTTTACTTATTACACAGATTCTGGGAAGCCCGATGTCAAGGAAACTCCCATCCAGAGGGGAGGGGAAGGGACAAGGGAGCACTAGCAGATAATCAACCCGCTCCCCAGATTACAGCACTGTGATGGTAAATACTCAGGTCCACCTGACCGGACCGAGAGTCATTTAGAAGACGCATCTCTGGGCTTTTGCAGGGAGGAACTGAGGAAGGCTGACTGACCCTGAGAGCGGGCAGCACTACTCCATGCTTAGAGTTCCAGCACTCACCTCCCTCTGCTTCCTGACCCACGGCCTCTCACCCCTGCTACCCTGGCTTCCCTGTCATGATGGACTGTGCTCCAGAATAAGCCCTTCCTGCCAAGTTGCTTCTGTCAGGCATTTCGTCATGGCAACCACCAAGGTAGCAATGCAAACACAAATCTACTCATAAGAGTGGACTCCTCATGGCCTAATTACCTCTTAAAGATCCTACCTTCCCGTCCCCCACACTGTTGCACGGGGCCGGGGGGGGGGGTGTTCATTCATGAAATCGGCAGTAAGTGGTGGTACACAAAAACTCTCCAAACCAAGAAAACCAAGCTTCCACACACAATAAAGCTACTCTCAAAAGCACCTATTCTTATTTTATATTTATTTTCTTTTTGTGTGTCTTTAGGAGTGCCTTCCTCTAAGCTTGTGTATCATGTACGCAATACCCATGGACGCCAGAAGAGGGCGCTGGATCCATTGGAGCTGGAGTAACTGGTGTTTGTGAGCTGCCACGTGGGTGGTGGGAACTGAACTTGGGTCCTTTACGAGCTCAGCAAGTGCTCTTAACTGCTGAGCCATCCCTCAAACCCATGCAGAAACCTTTGAGAGGAGAACCGCATTGTATAAGATGGGGATGATGTGATCAAAGAAAGGGAGGGGCGAGTCAAAATGGGGCAGGCAGAGAAAGAGGGGTGAACAAAAAGCATGGCTCTCGCCCCATCATCTCACTGATGCACCAAACTGCAAAGCTGTGGAACCCTGGAGCTAGAAGTCTGTTCTGGCTCATCTGCCTCACAACCTTCAAAAAAAAAAAAAAAAAAAAATACAGAAAAATTCACTTAAGAATGAATAACAAAATAGGATCGTGGTCAGATTCAGTGCTGTTATTATGAGCAGAGGGGAAAAAAAAATCAGACTAACATTCTCACCACAAAATCATGCCCACAACACAGATGGAAACTTTAATGCTTCAAAAGAGCTCAGAAGGATTGGGAAAGTAGAAGATAGGAAGGAACGGCCAACAGGATGAAGAGGCTTGGAAATGATTGGAGAAACTCAAGATTTAGATCCAGGGAAGCAAAGCCGTTGGCACAGGATTTTAGGTAAAAGAAAAAATAGGAAAGAAGATTAAACAAGAGAAAATGCAAGGCGAAAGAGTGCCGCCTCCCCTGTGTGGGCAATAGAGAATGGAAGAGAAGAATGACTTTATGATCAAAAAGAAATGAGGAAGGAGAAAGAAGGTTTTAAGGGAAGCCTCTAGGAGATTAAGTTGGGAAGAGAAAAACAAAATAGCGTTAAACAAAGAGCCCGGAACAGATGGTGAGTCCGTGAAGTGGACTATCACAGACCAGGAGTAAAGCTGGGTACGGCAGGGGTCCCTGAGGTCCCCACATGTAGGAAGTGGAGGCAGCATGAAGAGAAGAAATTCAAGGTCATCCTCAGCTGGGTAAAGAGTTCAAAGGCCAGCCTGGGCTAAGTGAGACTGCGTTCAAAGACAGCTAGGAGTGTGCCAAAAGCACTCATCCGCTCAGCTGACTAGGTTCCCCATGGCCAGAAGTGACGTGTTTTTATGAGCACGAAGGGCAGCCACCGTTAGGGAGCCATCTGTGAGTTTGAGAGAAGGCTTTTAAAAATCATGGTGACTCAAGAGAACACTATGAACCAGAGCGATGGCAAAGGGCAGGAAAGCATCAAGCATTCGTACAAGACCTGAAGCACTACTCAGTAAACACATTTAAGATGTAAGGGTGTTTCTTTTCATGAATAAAGAGCCCCACAGATAAGTGAATGAGGAACAGCAGAATGAGGTTCTAACCAGCGTGCAGCCCCTCTTAAGCTTGAAAATATGGATCAAGTTCTCAGTGCAAGAGAGGTTGGCAATAACATCACCTCCTGTGGCGAAGTCAACACGCCAGCGATTAGCTGGCCCGACAAAGGCAGGCAAAGTGAAGGAACTAACACAAGGCTTCTAGAAGTCTTCGCGAATGCCAGGACGGGCAGGGACCGCAGGACTATGACTACCAACACCATGTGGATGCAGTCACCCAAATCCAGATGCAGGCAAGCTCAGCAGACAAATCTGGTTTCTCAGGAGGGACAGAGGGAGAGAGAGAGAGAGAGAGAGAGAGAGAGAGAGAGAGAGAGCAGCATAAACAGACGGAGGTGCTAACAGGACTATACAGGAGGCTTAGGAGATGGAAATTACATTTGTTTGGATCTTTATTCAAAGAAATACACGTGTGTGTGTGTGTGTGTGTGTGTGTGTGTGTGTGTGTGTGATTGTTACTTATTGTCTTGATGTGTGTGTGGGCACATGTGTGTAGGCAGATGTGCAAGTGTGGGGGTTAAGGAGGTACAAGGTTAACCTCAGGTTTTATTCCCTACCTTTTCTGTTTCTGTTTTTTCAGTATGTGGCTTCTATGGCTTGAACTCAGGTCCCTGTGATCTTGTGATTTATAAGCACCTTACAATCATAGCCATCTCCCCAGCCTCGAGCTTACTTTTATTACTATTTTTAACACACACAAAAATATTGTGGCTTTGTATGAAAAAAAGAGATCGGAGTCATTTAAGTACCAAAATACCAATGGACGGCATGCTGCTTGAATTTAATTCAAAATAACCTTGATGCAGGCCTGGGGTGGAGGAGACTGTTGACTGGGCTGAGGTGATGGGGCGGAAGCGTGCGTCTTTCCAGATCTCTCTGTTTGGACTTATTTCGTGTGTGCTGTAAACATGAGAGTCTAGTTCTTCTGGGAATTCAGTTGTGTTTCTCCAATGTGCGTTCCCACAGCTGTCGCTGGGGTATTTATTAAAACTCACATTCCCAGTGTCGGCCTTTGGGACACTTATTAAAATGAAAAGTCTGTGCAGTCCAGGTTTCTGAATCGGAGCTGCTGGGAATGGAGCCTAGAAAACTCCATTTTATTTTAAATACACGCCACAGGTGGGGCTTTTACACATGCTGCTTTGCTTTCTTTGGCATGCAATAAATAATTTCCACTTCTCAGAGTGTTTTAAACAATTTAACCCCCAAATGTGTTTCCCCTACAATAGCCTAAAATATTCCTCACGTGTTATTGTTTCCTTTCAATAAAATACATCCTCGGAGGGTCATGCATTAGTAACTGTCATAAGTTTATTATGGGGAGTCAGATGTCGTGATGGAGCTGGAGTCCCAGCTTGAGCTACACATACAGACTCTGTAGGAAAAAACCCAAATAAAAATTTTATTGTGGGAGTAGAGAATCCAAACATATTGTGTAAAGCTTGCTGGGTACCTGTAGTCCACAAACTCGAGGCTAACAGTATCTGCATGAAATTACAGAATGTACCTCCTGTGTGAAGTCAAGCCTGGTGACAAAGAAGGCATGCATGCTCCTGGAGGTTTTTGTTTTTGTTTTTAGATTTTAAGAAAAGGTCTCATTCAGGACAGGTTGGCCTTGAACTTACTATGTAGCTAAGGAGGGCTTTTGACTCCAGATCTTCCTGCCTCTACTTCCCGTGTCCTGAGATTGCAGGCGTGCCTCGTCATGCATGGCTCCACATATGCAAAATCTTAAGAAAGCGATAAGTGATCCTGGGCTCCCCGGGAACATCCACCCCTGCAAAACCTTTACTCTTTAAAATGAAGAGATTTCTGGGGCTGGAGATCCAGCTCAGCTGTCTCCAGCAGCTCAACTAGGTCTAGGAACACACGCAATCCCAGCACTTGAGCAGTAGAAGCAGGACCTATCTCAAAGTGCGTGCATGTGTGTGTGCGTGTGTGTGTGTGTGTGTACATGAGTGTGTATGTGGGTGTGTGATTTCTCATGATTGTGTGTATCATTAGAAGCCAGTCCTTTGCAGGTGACTCAGAAAGGTCATCAGAAAGGGATAGACTTGGTGCCCAGCATAAGCTCTTCCAAGGTCATGGTTGGGTATTTAAACATTTTACATAGAAGACTTCTAATTTCATCTTTATGAAAGTATGCAGCTTTTATACTTGCTTAAAACTCCCAGAAGACTCAGAGCATCTGCATTTTATTTTTAAATTGAATTTTCACTACTAACTGTCATTTCTAAAATGCCCCTATTTTTCACATAGTAGAAAATTGCTTAATGCAGAAGTTCGAGTATAAAAGTTCCCATGCAAGTGTATAGTATGGGGTAAAAGTCATCTTTGTGATCTTAAGGTCTGCATCAGGACCAATCTATGTCTCCTTAAACACTTTTTGAAGCTCCTACTATGGTTGTGACAGCTCCTACTATGCTTGTGTTCAAAACAGTGCTGGTTCTTGTCAAGGCCTGGATGGCTCTGTAGACTCTGATGCCAACTTTATGATGTCCCAGGTCTGGCTTATTGGCTTTCACCTGTGGACTTATCGGCCAGCACACTGACTCCCTAGGTTTTCTCTTGCCCTCCCAGCCCAGTCTTATCCCTACGTCAAAGTCTTCACCCTGGAGACACACAAAACATGCTCATTTAGGTCCCTGTTTATGCAGTTTTCTCTCTCCAGTTACCATGTCAAAAAGCATAATCCTTAGTGGAGTGTGGTGGTAGACAGACTCCTTTAATCCCAGCACTCAGGAGGCAGAGGCAGGCAGATCTCTACCTATCTGAGGTCAGCCTGGTCTACACAGTGAGCTCCAGACCAGCAATAAGACCCCATCTTTAAAAACAGCAACAAAGAGCCTGATCTCCATTTTCCTCTTGACACCTTGATTCATAAACTCTGCCTTTCCATGGTCTTGAGAGCCCCAACACATGTAATGTTGCCAGCATATTCCTCGTTACGCACATTGTTTGTTCTAGCCTGAAGCTTTTGAAGGAAGGCAGGAGACAGACTTTTGGCTCCGTGCCCATGGGAGCTGCAGAGATGGCACTCTATGTATTTGTTGAATAACTAGAATGTCTCCCCAAATTCCCATCAAGGATAGTAGTGGTGATCCTGCAATTAAACTCTGAAAATCACTAGGCTAGATTACAGCCTATGAAGATATCCTGCACCAGCCCTGTGTCTGGGAGTCCAATTCAGGAGATCTTCAGCAGCCCTGATGGGTGGAATTTGAAAGCATGCTTCCTTGCAGAAAAGGGCTACTTATATTCCATTCTGACGAGAAGTCTCTTCTTTTCTGATATTCATTAGCTGACTTGTATTAAAGAAGTCTTTTGGAATATCTGCTTCCCCCTCTGCCCAGCCACCTGAGAACTCAACATTAACTTCCACACTGACCAGCCATGGCTACACAGCCAGGTTTGCTCAGGTGGGAAAGCTCCCAAGGTCATGGTCTCAGTTGCACACAGCTGATGTCCTCTCACCAGAACAACTGTAGCGCTATTCCCATTTCTCCCCCTTTATAAACTTGTAGGTCCATTCATACAAAATGTCATAAGCGGGTACAGAAACCACACAGGTAAATGTATATCTTTAGCCCATGAGCTTAGGGTATCCATGAACATTTCACTGATGTCATAACATTTTCTGTCTCTAAAATGGCTTAGCCTACAGGAAGCTATGATATACTCCCTAAACAGTAAAGGCTTATCAATTAAAAAGTAAAAATTCTTTTTTTTTTTTTTTAAGAGGGAGAGGTTGAATATAGGGTTTCTCTATGTATTTCTGGCTGTCCTGAAACTTGCTTTGTAGACCAGGCTGGCCTCAAACTCACAGAAATCCTCCTGCCTCTGCCTCCCAAGTGCTGGGATTAAAGGCTTGCACTACCACCACCTAGCAAAAAGTGAAAATTCTTTCATGGTATTAAATTTTCCTCCTCTTTCTTGTGTTTTAGGTATATAAGATATAAGCAGGGGAAAAAGTCCTGAGGTCAGATGTTTTAGTAAACCAAGACCTACTGTTATTACTTGCAACTCCTCATTTCAGGAAAGCAAGTTTTTTTTTTTTTTCAAGACTTTGCATCATTAGAATAACAGCAAAGGGGAAGAAGTAGAGAGTTGCAGTTAGAAAAGACTACAGATGTCATTCGTAAAACTGATTTCAAATGTCCCTGCTCATCACAAGGCTTCATTGTTCTCCCCAACTAGACAAATAAGTCAATATTGTATGTTGATGTCTAGCATACATTATGCTAACAAAATTCTCTTTTATCAACTTTGTCATGTTGAAGTTTCACAGAAGATTGGGCTTATATAAGGGGCTGTAAGCCATCAAGCATGGCAAGGAACGGTATCTGTGCCTGTGGGTGATTACGGCTTCAGTGACATGGTTCGGAAATACAGGAAATAAATGAAGAAAGAGGGCAGACATGGTTGCTCACACCTGTCATTCTAGCACTTGGGAAGCTGAGGCAAAATGATGATTGTGATACAGCTTGGGTGGCACAATGGGTATCAAGCCAGCCTGGGCTGTGGGGTCAGACCCTGTTGTAGAAAAATAAAGGAAAGGGGGCAGGGAGAAAGGAAAGAAGGCAGGCAGGCAGAAAGGAAGGAAGGCAGGAAGGAAAAGAGGAAGGAAGGAAGGAAGGAAGGAAGGAAGGAAGGAAGGAAGGAAGGAAGGGTAGTTCATCAGTTAACCAAATCTATCCTGCAGAACTCTCTGCCACACAACACCCAGTTTTGGATGCAGACTATGCGTTTATGACTCAGTTGGCTTTCTTCTCCCCTCTTCCATATGTTTGGTGTCACGTAGGCAAAAGCTGGTCCCAACATTGAAACAAAAGGTTGCCAGGCTGTAGACCGAAGGAACAGTTTCATTGTCCTGTGCCAATGAGCCCCTACCTTCTTCCTATCTAGCTCTCTGCCTCAAAGGAAGAGGAAGCTTCCATAGCACAGAGGATAAGGGTTTATCACTCAGAGGGGCAGGTGCTCATTCAATACATTTACCATGAACAGGTCGCTAAACAAACTTCTGTTCCAGCAGGTCATCTGCTGCATGGAGATGCTAAGAGTTTGTCAAGATGCCTTAACAGTCCAGTAAGGAATGGTCCGGAACGTATAAAACTCACCTCGGGTACCTCATGATAGCTATTCAGTAAATGCCTTGTCCTTTGGGGACCCTGTAGTTTGTGCTGACCTTCCATAGGAAGCCCAGCCTATCCTGCTTAAGCTCCAGGTCAGTGTCACTATGTCAAAGCCAGAGAGAGAGAGAGAGAGAGAGAGAGAGAGAGAGAGGATAAAAGGAGCACAAGTAACAAGAGAAAGGGCTGCAAGAACAAAATGGTGCAGACTTGATTGCAACTTACAAACCATCATCCCCTGGAGAAGTTTCCTTTTGTTTAAATCACAGTCGATCTTTCCCAAGCATTAAATGGGGGCACCTTGTTTTCACATTGCAAAGCAAGCACTTACCACACTTCAGCTGTACAAATTATATAGGATTGAAAATAGTATAGCTGAAAGAAACATGAGGTTTGTAATTAGAGTTTGCACTCCCTCCCTCTCCAATCTTCCCCCCTTCCAGGCAAACAGGAACAGGCTGAACTGAAATGTGGTTGTTTAAAAGGTCAAAAGGTTGTCACCCCTCCCCCTCCTGTATTCTATCTTTATCCTTGCTCAGCTCACTCAGCCTGAGATGCTGAAGATGCGACGATGGGCTTCCTCTATGTACAGAAAAGATTCTCAGTCAGCCCCCATGGAGCAGGTCTGTGGTTCCTGAGTTCTTAGGTTGAGGTATGAGGATTGGTACTTCAAGCCCTGCCTGGGCTATAGGGTGAGTTCAAGGCCGGTATAGATACTTAGTGAGACACTGTCTCAAAATTAAACTAAAAAAAGGGCCAGTGCTCCATTTGTCTTTCTGTCTAGAGGCATCCAGTGGTAGAACACTCACCTGGTATCTATAAGGCCCTGGAGTCAGTCTCCAATGTGCATGGGGCAGATGAGGGGCAGAGACGAGTAAAGGAGAAGAAACAATGTGGGTAGCACCGTGCTATTTCTGAAGGCATGCCTGGGGCAATCCTACGAGGAAAATCCCAGTGTCCAGACACCTAGATTCCCTTTTCTTCCCCCCTTAA
Source organism: Psammomys obesus (assembly GCF_907164565.1). Lineage (NCBI taxonomy): Eukaryota > Metazoa > Chordata > Mammalia > Rodentia > Muridae > Psammomys > Psammomys obesus. The sequence goes on from NW_026596162.1 coordinate 10,728,003, forward strand.
CTCACAAGGCTACAATGTGACTAATGAACAAGGCAGAAGCATTCCTGGCAAGAACTTTCAGTTGCAGCCACAGAGAGACATTTTGGACTTTGGTGGGAAAGGCAAGCATGAGACTGGTACCCTGCTGAGGGTAAAGGGTAGGTTCTCTCCTGGAGCTGGCTGTATTACTGGCATCTACTGTGTCTGGAGTTTGAATAAAAGCAGGGATGGCTACATGATGTCTAGATTATAAAACAGCCCAGATTTCCACAAGAATTGTATCTTATGGGAAAGTAAGCTTTTCTCAGTCTCGTAGTTAGGGTAAGAATAAATTCAACCAGCTAAACTAGGGCAGATTCCAAAGTCTCACTCCATGTGCCATGATTATATCTGTGTCTCTTGTCGGAGGATTAGGGCTTCCATGACAGTACAGTGCCTAGAAAGCATGTACACAGGATAGACGGGGTTCTCTCCCCAGTGTTATATAAAACAAACAGTGAGCTATAGCATACATCTGCAAGGAGGTCAAACAAAAGTGTGTAAAGAGGAGCGCCACTCTGACACTCCACCTATCCCCTCTAACATACAACTAAAAATTTTACCACTTCTGTGTGTAGGCACATGTGTTCACATGCACACACGCTCAAACGTGTGTGAGAGAGCCAGCTTCTCTTTCTACCCTGTGAGTTCTGGAGCTGAACTCAGCTCATCCATCTTGGTAACTATCTTTATCCACTGAGACATCTCAAGAGGCCCTGGCACAAGATCTTAAAAACATCTGTTCCTGTCAGAAGGATGGTGATGGCTCAGGGGCCAAGAGGGCTTGCTGCCCAAACATGAGGACCCGAGATTAAGAACCCAGTGTCCACGTAAAAACCCAGGTACAGTTTTTACCCTGCAACTCCAGGGGTGGAGTACGGGTAGGTGGAGACAGAACCTACTGAGGGAAAAAAAACCCAACAACAATAAGTCCAGTAAAAGGATTATGGGTGTAGAGATTTGGCGGGATAAGTAGGCAGACTACAAGAGAGTTTTCTAGCAGCTTCTAGTAGTCCTCTGTACAAGATACAATGAGGCACGCCTTTGAACAGTCAAAACCCGCAGCACAAAACGAACAACCTCAGAGGTGAGCTGTGGCTTTCAGTTAGTAACAGTGGATCGGCGTTGCTTCGCCCATTACCATAAGCATATACTATAAGATGTTAATAAGAGGAGACACTGCATGTCCCAGGAGAGGGAAGCCAGGGCTGTGGGAACTCCTGGTACTTTCCAATCGACTTTCCTATAAATCTAAAACCATCCTAATTTTTTTTAAAGTTTATTAATTAAAAAAAATAAACAGAGCAGAAAAAAAAAAAACCCTATACTGTTAGCTGTTTCAAGTTTTTGTCCTTCCAGCTATGAGACAAAGCCAAATGGAATTAATCAAGAAAGAAACCATGAAGATGAGTCTCAGCCAGGTGTAAACATGAGAAGAGCAGGGTTTATTGGCCATGCAATGGGAAGAAGCTGTGAGTGTGACTCAGGGACAAGGACCTGGAGGTAGAATGCCCTAGGAAATGAGGTTAAGGAAGCACAGCTTGACTGGAAGGCCAAGGCTCTAAGACCTGAAGCCACACACAGGTATGCCAAAGAAAAGCTGTGTCAGGCATCTAAGGTAGACTCTTGAAAAGTAAGTGAGGTCATCCCCGGCAATTGGGAAAGTTTGTAAAGGAATCCAAAGTACCCAAGCTGTGCTGAGGCCAGCAAGATGGAGGCAACTGCAGAGCTTGAAAGCCCTCGGTACTGAGAGAAGGTATTCAGGTACAGGGGGCACTCTGAGAAAGTACCATTTCCAGGGGTGATGGGCCAGGCATGGTGGCAGAGACCTGTAATATCAGCACTTGGCAGGTGGACACAGGAGACCCAAGAGCTTAAAGCTAGCCTCGGCTGCATATTGATTTTGAGGTCAGCCTGTTCTACATAAGATCCTGTTGCTACCAAAAAACTAGATATGAAAACCAGATAGAATATAGCAATTTCTTAAAAGTCACAAGTCTGAAGAAAGAACCCAACTGTTAGGCTATCAGAAGGGTCTCTAGGCTTTGTACCATTCAAGTTTCTTATTGGGTCACACTTGGGAGAGATCATACAATAGATCTCAGCGGAGAACAGAAAAATGGTAAGGTGTTGGAGAACACCTACCATGAGCAAAGTTTAAAACACCCACTCCTATATATCTAAGCACTGGAACACGAACCACTGAGAACATTTTAAGGACTCCATTGGGCGGCACAGTTGCCAGCATTCAACAGGAAGAAAGTGCCTTGGATGGAGCCCCATTTCTGCAATGTTCTGTGAATTCATTTGCTCACGTGCTCTTGCAGAATAGTCTGCATCAGGTGGTAGACCTTTGCCTAAACTCAAGCACCCAGGAAGCTGAGTCAGGAGGCTCTCCTTGGGTACAAGCCCAACGTGGGCTAAACAGAGGTCTGGGGTAGCTTGGGCTATGGAGTGAGATCCTGCCTGCAAAATAACAAAAAAAGGGGGGGATAGTTTAGGAAGAGAGAAAGAAAAAAGAGAGAATGAGAAAAGGGGGGTGAAGAGGAAAGGAGAGCAGGGGGAGAAAGATGAAAAGTGGAGGAAGAGAAGAAAGGGAAAGTGAGGAAAAGGAGAAAAGGGAAGAAAAAAGGAAGGAGGGGACAGAGGAAAAGAAAGGAGGGGATGAAGAAGGAAGGAGGGAGAAAAGCAAAGGAAGGAGGGAGAGACAAGAGAGACTGAGCAAGGCCAGAGGGCCCTTTCAGAAGGAAGTCCCTCACATGCCCATATGATGACTGTTACTCCAGCCACAACCCGGTAGTTTTACTTCGAGCCCTGGTGTGTATTTCTCTAGTTCTTCTCCAAGCTACCCCAAAGTCTCCGTGTGAAAGACTCATTTCTTTCCGTGAGAACAATTTCTTTCCATCTCCACAACTCAAGTTTCCAATAGCATCCTCCTCGTTAGGGACAGGCCAGTTAGTGCCTGACACAAAAGCCAAAGCCTGCCTTAGATCAGCATGCCGCAGCCTCTCATTACAGAAATGACTTCAACAGCCACATCCTGATGCATATAAGGGGAAAAAGGCATGGAAATTCCAAACAGCTGAAGTCATCTGAAGTGATGGCTAGAACAGAGACAGAACAAAACAACCCAATGCAAAAAGTCTTGGGTAGAGAGGTCAACCCGCAACACATTGCTAGCCCCTATCCTCCCTGCATGGTTAGACTATTATTAAAAATAAATAATAATAATATCCAGGCTACAAATATCATTAACGTACAAATAAACAAACAGAAACACCCCATGATATAAACAATTTACAAGGGTGATAAAGTAGCACGGATTGGAGGAACTGTACAGCCAGGATCTATCAGCATACTAGATGGTCCAACTATCAATATTGGGTTCTCATTCTTGATTGCATAAGTTTAGTACAAGAGGTATGGTAGTCCTTAGGGTATGCAAAGGCAGGACAGAAACACAGTTACTTATCAGTTTTCCTCTGTGACAACCTCACCTCACAATCTACATCAGGGAGTATCTTCATCCCACAGTCACCTGCTTCTAATTTTCCCTTTTTCTTGGCATGAATTCCCTTCAGCTTTTTACTGACATTCCTGCACCATCCTGGCACTTTCAGTTTTACTGTCTTGTCGAGGACACGAGAAGGCCAAAAAGAAAAACTTAAAGCAGCTAACTTTAAACTCTCTTACCTGTTAACAGCCCTGAGCAATCCAGTTAGTTGAGGAAGCAGCTGAGCTAGTGCCTCAAAAAGGTATAAAAAGATTGCCCAAGGAGTCCACTTATCCCTGCTTTTCTGTCTGTATAAAATATGAATGTACTCTTGGTAAAACATTCTGTGTCTGATTCCATCAGCTGTCCAGTGAATATTCTGCAGCTCTTTCCACCTTTCAAAAAGGGGATTGCAGCAAAAAAATAATAATAATGATCATAATCATAAGGATGGCAGTTAAAGTATCAATAAAAGGAATAAAAGCTTGCCAGTTTTCAGCTGTAACTGTAACATTGCTGGAGCTGGAGTGATAACTCAGCTCAGGACAAGCTGTTACCTCAGAAAGGGGACTCACTATAAAGCTATTCTCAGAGTGACTGTTGTCTCCAAGGCAGCCGGCGCGCTGTGGGATTAATGAGCAGCCACCAATCCAGTGATAAGGCACGCTGTCCTTGGGCTATGGGCTTCTAGTAGGCCCTCAGGTACCCAGTTACAAGCCAACACAAAGCATTGCCCCTCTCTAGGAGGGCATCCAGAGATGGCGAACTAAGATAGCATGAGGGCACTGACAGCGAGAGCAATTCTGAGACTCTTCCAGGGCCGCAGAGAGCGTTTTCTGACTTGTCCTTTTCCTTTAGGGGCAGAAGAATACAAGCTGACTCAGCGGTGGAATGGAAGCAGCAAGGATGAGAGTCCCAGCTGCCCGGGAAGCTTCTCTTCTATCAGGAGAAGCAAAATATAAACAAGTCCTGTGCAGGGTGCTTGGAGCTAGCTGCCAGGCACTGGGAGAGAGCAGAGCAAGCATCCAAGACAGGCTGCACTGAACACATTCACAACACGAAGCTCATAGGTCATCTGTGGCCTCTGCCCTGGAGGCATTTGCATTTTAATAGCAAACAAGTAAAGATTTTGCCTTATATTTGAGGACTGAATGCTCTCTGGAGCTTTTCAGGCAGCAGGCAGGAGGTCTTCAGAGAAAAAACTTCAAATAACATTACGAGGTAGAGTGTCTGACTGCCGTTCTGTCTCTAAAAACAGTGTATGTCTCCGGGCAGCATTTGTGTCTTACAAAAACACAGGACAGAAAGTTGGAAAGAAGCCTTGCACACCCAGGTTCACAGCCACAGTGTTCACAAGAAGCCAATGATCGAAGTACCCAGATGTCCATCTGGGGAAGTGTGGCCCAATAGAATGTGGTTTGTCTGGACAGTGGAGTAATAGTCAATCTTAAAAAGAAACTTTCAATCATGCTGCAACACGGATAGAGCTTGAGAACACTGTGCTAAGTGAAACAGACCATCACAGAAGAATATAAATATTGTATGAATGTAATCACAGGAGAGGACTTAGAGTGGTTAAAATTATAAAGGCAGGAAGTGGCTGCAAGGGACTTGGAAGAGGGAAGGATGGGGCTTATTGCTGTGTAGGTCCTGACTCAGGAAGATTTTGTGAATTTTTAATTATTTCTTACGTATTTTTACGTGTGCGTGCACGCACGCACATGTTCCACGATGCCTGTGTGAGGGTTAGAGATAACACGTGGGGACTCAGATCATCAGACTCGGTGGCAGGCATGTTTACCCACACAGCCATCTTGATGACCCCAGGTTCAATTCTCAAGAAGAAAAGAGGTCTGTATGTGGGTGGATGATGGATGGGTGGGTAGGTGGGTGGATGAGTGGCTGGCTGGCTGGCTGGGTGGGTGGTTAGGTGGGTGGGTAGATAGGTTTGTGAATGGATGGGTGGGTGGGTGGCTGTGTGGATGGATAATGGGTAGAAGGATTGATGGACTTATGAGTGGATGGAAGAAAGGAGCCCCTTCAATGCCACTGAACTGTAGAATTAAAAATGGCAGAGATAGAAAATTCTGTTACATGCATATTATCACAATATAGGATTGAGAGTGACCAGATGTGACTAGAAAGGGAAAGGACAGTGATGTCCACTGAAGGGCCACACTGATGCCCTGAAGTCAAACTGTTTTACTTTGAAATTTTCCACATTTCACGGATGACCTCTGGGTACAAGCCAGGTTCTGTTTTCTCATTTTAACGCTGCCCCTTCTCACTGAGAGATTTCTCACAAGACAACAGAAATGATAACTAAAAACTTGAAAAGGGGCTTGTCAGAGGAGAAACACGTTTTCCGCTAAGTAATCTAACCACAATGACACAATTTAATCACAGAAACTAATTTTGAGTTTTCAGTTTCAAAAAACAGAACTATGTGAACAACTTAAGGCCCAGAAGGAGTAAATAGTATAGATGGTATGGAACTTGGAGTGTCTGTCTGTGCTCAGAGATTAAGTTTAAAGAAAAAAAATGTAGTCAGGCAGGTCCCTGCACCTTATAATCTTAGCACTTGGAAGGTAGAGGTAACAGGATCAAGAGCTCTGGGTTATCCTTGGTTACCTGGTAAGTTAGAGTCTAGCCTTGGCAACATGACACTATCTCAAGAAAATGAGCAAACAAAAATATCCAGGAAACCTAATTCACTAATTATATAGCAGGGGAAACAGACTAGATAGAGCAGAAGGGCATTAACGTCAAGGTTAAAGAAAACCATAGCTCATGACTGTGCCACTATGACCAGATTGCAGAGCAAGACTAGAAAGCCCGCTAAATACAGATTGTTTTGTTTACTGGCATGTCCTCACCTCTCTGAAGCCAAGAGGACTTCAGCAGACCATGCCAGGGGTGGGGTGTTTGTGTGCATGTGTGTATGTACATGTGTGTGCATGAGGGGAAGGAGAAATTCTTGCTGTCCTATCCAGAGGAGTTTCACTGACAGGGTGAGCGAGCCACGTGGCTCTCATCAGGGCAGCCTATCTTCCCCTCATAAGACATGCGGGATACTTAGCGGGTTTTCATCAACCTCCCAGCTGTCTGTCAAATCACGATGGCTGCCCCATACACTAATCAAGGAGGAAATCAAGCTTGGCTCTGCAGCCTCAGTCTTTCAGACCTGACTGTAGGACATCTCAAGACGCCGGTGCCAGGAGGTCCTTAGTGGGGTCACAGTACTGAAGGCAGTAGACCGAACAGGCAAGTAAAGAGGACAAGCTAGGAAACAGTAACTCGGTGGAGCAGCACACAGGCTGCGGAGCCCATACACCAGCTCCAGTGCCCATCCTCCAAGAGCCAGAGTCCATTTCCTGCCGCTAACCCCCACAGCCTCTGGGACAGCTCGTCCAAGTCATTAACACCGTATGTGAAATGTCACACAAGGTTACATGTTTGAACAGCGACAGAAAACAGAAAGGTGGCAGTTTCTCCAGGCTCCTACAATGCCAAGCTCTTTTCCCACCCCCTCTGGCACTGGTTGCACACACTGTTCTGGAAGCTAGGGCAGAGTGAGCAAGCCCTTTCTTCCTTTCAGTATAGAATGCAGCGAGTCAATGTTTACGCTCTTAAAGCAAACAAGCAGAATCAGGAATTCCAAGCCATTCCATGTTTTTCTTTCCAGTTCACTTGAGCACTTCAAGCTCGCCAAATCTGGGCACTTGAAATTAGGAGAGAGGCTTACCCCTTATCACATGTTTCTTTATCAACACTCCTTATAATGGTTTAACTAAGACTCTCTGATAAAAAAAAAAAAAAAAAAAAAAAAAAATGTCTGAAATGCTTGCTATGTTGCCCAGCAGTAACGATGCCCATGGGCTGGGGCTACACCCAGGGGCTTGTCCAACTCTGTCTCGGATGAGGCATAGCCCATTCAGGAAGCAGCATGTAGAAGGACTGAGCCTCCAGACATCCTGCTCCCCAACTCCCAGGATGCAGGGCAGTACTGCTGCTCCCATCAGTGACCCCAAGAGAAAGATGGACCCATCTCACAAGGTGATCTCTCTAAAAGGCTTCTCAAACATGGGAATCTGAGCTAATCAAGGGGCCACCCGATTCTAGAGAACGATGTCTAGGCCTTAGGGCTCCGTTGCTTCCCGTATTCTCTCAACTCCCATTTAGTCTCAATATTTACCATAGGAAAATGTCCTTCAAGGTACAGAGAGCAGGAAGAGGCCATTTGCGGGGACCTACATTTTCTCTTTTTAAGTGCCAATATACAATCACCGAGAAGCACGGTGAGCTATGGACTTCATGCGCATGCAGAGGCCCGTCCTGTTTTTCTCCATCACATTGCAAACATTGGAGTTACAACCCAGAGGGCCGAGAAATATCTTGCTATCTCCACCCAGCCAGCATCACCCAAGTTTCAGGGTCCCAGACCATATGCTTATAAAAACCACAGGTTCTCTCTCGCTCTCACTTATTAGAAGTTAGTGAAATGAAACACTCATTTCCATTTTAGTAGTCTTCGGAGCTAACACTGAAAAGTGTATTATAGGTCATCTTTGGAAATGAGTGTTAGGAAGCAGTTCTGAGAGAGCCTTCTGACCACCTGGGCACACTGCCTATTTTGAGTTTAAAAGAGGAAAGTATGCTGGAAAGAGAAGGGTGGTTGGCCGGACTGACCTGTGACACAGACAGGGGCAGTCACAATCGAAGACCATCTTTGAGCCAGCATCCTCTTCACTACTGTTGACAACAAGGGTCTGTGGGATGTGATAAGAGCTGGTGGCTGGGACAAAGCCCTCCCCTGGGCTCAGTACTTCCTTTCAGATCAGACTGTGGGGAGGCCCTGAACCCCTGGATTTCTGCTGTCCTTTGTGAAGCTCCGACCTCTTTTCTGGCCATATTATTCCAAAAGCACTCATGAGCTTTGCACCATCACCAAGTTGTGTTAGTCCTGTTTGCTCTTAGCCATCCTTAGGACATCTCTCTGGGAATGATGCTAAGTGCTTTCAGGCTTTGTATCGCTCGGCATCCAATCAGTCATGACAAGCTCCCGAGTACAAGTTTCAGGGGCCATCTTCCTGTCTTTAAGATGCGCTTCCAGCTGGATGTGGCGGCTCAGTCTTGCAACAGCAGCATTTATGAGGCAAAGGCAGGAGAATCACCACCAAATGTGAGGCTACCCTGGTCTACATAGTGATTAGTGAGCCCAGGGCCAGTGAGGGCCACAGAGCAAGACCTTGTCTCAAACACACACATACACATGCATATATACAAATTATCCTTAAAAAGTGATCTTATGTTCCAACTCCCTTTGTCACTTCTCACGTGCTCTCACTCGGAACCTGCAGTTTTCCAACACGCCATATCCTCTTACAGTGAGCTCTGTACATGTTATTTTCTGTGTGACGAGAGCCAGAGATTCGCTAGACCCCAATTGAACCTCCTAGGTAATTTGCTATTGGTCGCCAAACAGAAATTAACACACATGATGGAATATGTGATTGAGATTTTTCTCTTTTGCTCTTCTTCAGACCCCTGGGATTGCAGTATGGAGAAACTCAGTCTTAGCATGGTGACTCGCCACCATCTGCCCTCCCAGTACTTGGGTAGTTGAGGTGGAAGGATTGCTATGAGTTCCAGGCCAGCCTGGGCTACAGAGTAAGACCCTGTCTCAGAAAACAAACAAGTACAAATACACACAGGGGAGGATCAGGAAAAGGAGATGGAGGAGAGGGTAAGCAGGAACTCTGACTAGCTTACAAGAGGATGAGAGATGTCATGGAGCAGAAACAAGCTGCCCAAACTGACGATCCCATTGTCCCTTTGGCTTTCCAACAACCATTCTAGACCACGAATCACAACACAATGTGTTGTTGTAAGCCACTAAACGTTGGAATCACTTGTTACATGGTATATGCTGACGGATACACTCTAGTTTTATGGGTGATACCTACTCATCCCTCAGGTGTGAGGATGAAAGCCTGATCCCAGGAGATGCCACACAGGTCTGTACCCAAAGCGTGCTATAGGTACCACTGGGAGAAAGTATAAAGAGCTCATGGTATAAAGAGTTGCTTATTTTCTCATTTCCATCCCAGTGATGGAAAGCTGCTTAGTGGTTGTGGATGCCCAGCTTTTGCAAACACTCAGGTCAATATTTGCTGGAATAAGAAAGAAGAATGCAGATCTCTGTCTTCAGGCTCTCTGCAGCCTTCAGTATCAGAGTGTCACTTTTAGACTTTTTTTTTTCTCTACTGCTACAGAGATCTCTTAACTACATCAAATGTAACATCATGCCTTTCCGCTTAATAGTCCCACTCATACCAATAGCTGTCAGGAATCTCCCTACGTTTTATATAGGTAAAGCTATCTCATCTCTTAACTACGCCTTTCAGTTTCACTAATACTAAAAATTCACCTAAAATTCCAAGGGTCCTCAGCTTATATACAACAGATAATTGTGACAGATGCTATCACTCTTGGGACACTGACAGTCTTCTGGATCTGATGCCCTATAGTAGCAGCATCAACCGTCTTTGGAAGTCAAGGAAATAAAGCAGTAAGAAAACAGCTAGTTCACAGTCTCAAAGAATTAAAGGAGAAAGAAAAGAACTCCAACTACCTCTTCCTGGTCTGTTAGGCAGAACACAGGGCGTTCCACCCTTAGTTACTTAATTCTTATACCAATATGGTTTATAATTGGGAGCTGGGAAAGAAGAGGAGACAGGCTTACTCTAAGGGGCCTCTCTCTCCTATGCTCATAGCTAGGAAAGATATAAAGTGCAAGAGTCATGAGACTCAGGCTGGCGATCACTGACCTCACCAAATTTCTTTTTAAAAAAGCAACCATCAGGGCCAGCACTGTCTGTCTCTCTGTCTCTCTCTCTCTCTCACACACACACGATTTAATTTTTAAATCTGAATATTGTAGCCCTCTAGCTGAAGTGTCACTCACATTCATTGTATTTCTTGATCATGTCAACACGAGGGAAACTGTCTTTATGCTAAGGAGCCATTAGTGATAATGAGTACTTATCACAAAGTAGTCAATTAGGAATTATGGAATCGTCTTTAAAAACCACCCCTTCTATAGCACAAAAATGTGCTTTAAGTGGTATTATTATTCCGGGTACACAAAGTGTCTTCTCTCGTGTTAATCATTTGGAATAATGACTAACATACCGGGCATACTACACACTGTCTAACAAACCTGCTTTCCTTGATTTCTTTTCTTTTTTTTTTGAAAAGTGGTCTCATGTGGTCCAGAATGGCCTCAAACCCACTCACGCACCATACAGCCAAGAATGACCTTGATCCTTGGATCCTCCTGGTCCTGCTTCCGGAATCCTGGGATTACAGGGCTGGGCTGCCAGACTGAGATAAACTGTGTCCGGGCTGGAACTCGGGGCTTTGGCATGTGAAAGTGGCAGGCCACCAACCCAGCTACCAGCCCATGAATTCGGTTCACATGAGACATTTAAACAAACCGTGGAATTCCCTTCTTCACTCAGATCATTTCTCTTAATTCAAGTCTCAGGCCTTTTAAAGTTATTTATCCTTCTTCCGGCACCGGAAAAGGACCTGCATAGTCACTGAGAACGTGAGGATGCTAGCAAGGACCTTCCCTCGTGTTACTAGTGACACATGCTTGCCTCTGTGGCCATTAAAAGGAACGAACAATACCGAAACCAGAGAAACCCTGTATTAAGGTAGAGACAGGTATGATGGGGTTTCCGCATCACTGGTACATCTCAAATTCCCTAGGACAGCCCTCTTCTTGGGTTTCCTTGGTTCTCTGTCTCCTTGTGAAGATCCACTTTTGTTCTCTCTTTTCGTTAACAAAACAAAACTAAGCAAAGCAAAAACTCCTTGACATCTCTAGGGGAGAAAGTCAGCTAAATTAACCGGCCAAAGCTCGAACAAAGAAATGGTTATGGAACTTCACAGGACTATGTGGTTTTAGACTTAAAATTTGGCAAAGTCTGGGCTGGAGAAGGGGCTCAGAGGTTAAGACCACTTGTTGCTCTTCCAGAGGACTTGAGTTCAGTTCCTAGCACCCAGGTCAGGAGGCTCCTCTAACTCTGGGCACTTGCATGCACAGACAGACAGACAAGCAGGCAGGCAGACACACAAATACACACCCATTTTTTTTTTTT
>NW_026596162.1:10739691-10759931 GCF_907164565.1 Psammomys obesus
GGGGGGGGGTCTAATTATTTTTCTCTAGTGGGATCCTATTTAGCATGCTTGCATAAGCAATGCTGAGGAGCCCTCTCACCCCCCTGGTTTATGATCCCCAGAAAACTGGACATCCTTGGGCAGATTCAGGCACTGCACAGCATTTCAGAAAAGCCTTGTCTTTGCTTTAACTCATGTCTTCACCCCACACTGAAGACATCTGAAGTCCCTGGAAAACACAGACTCCATTTACGTGATGAGTTCAAAGATATTAATGTCATTTTCAGAAGCGCTAGAACTGGTCAGTTCATGTTGGGATTCCCAGGTTGCAGACGTGACATGAGCATTATCATTTGTGTCTTGGGAGACCCCTGGCACAAGAGTGGTTTAGTGAGTCCAGTTAGGACTCAAAGCTTTTAACATCATGGTAGAGGGGGAAATCTGTCTTACTTTCCTTGACCTGAGTCTCACACATCCAAGGAGAACCAGACTGTTATTGTTATTGTGGAGAAGAGCTTTACTGCACTGAGGCTTTTACTTCTATATACATATTTCTCTCCTGAGACAAGTTCATTTCCTAATACACAGTGGAATCAAAGATGAGGTAACATAAGGTTTTTATTTCCCACACGAAACCATCATAAAAGCCTGCGCCTCCTTAATGTTTTAAGATCTTGTAAAGATTATCCTGTGATTTCTTGCTCTCTCGGGCATTCAGTTTTGACCAACATAACACTGCTTAGGGAAAGTATATTACCTTGAAACCATCTCCATTAGGTTTCACATATTTATAAAAGTCACCTAGCAGTAGTGCTTATTTTTCTTTAAGAAAGAAAATAAGGTTACCTAGTAATTATTTTTGAGAGTACGACTTTTTACAGCCACAGGTACTAGATGCCACTATAAATAAAAAAGGTATTTTTAAAGATTGCTTTCAAAAGCAACTCAGTCGGTGGCTTAAGTTGCATGATGCATAAAAATGTACTCAATGCAGGCATGGTTGAAAAAAAAATCTTAGTGATACAGTTGAGCTTAATGCTATAGAGTGACCACGTCACCTGAAACTCATGCTGACCCTAATTGCAGGAGGCAGTAACAAACTTGGGGATGAAGAAAGGAATGGTCCTCACGGCTTGGAAGGAAAAGTTCTCCTAACAGCATCAAACACAGACTCAAAGTGAACCGTGCCTCCAACGATTCAGATGAGCATCAAGACGGTACACTCTGGAATGTGGTTTGGATGACCCTCAAAGTAGTTCAAAAGATTAAAAAGAGTCTGGCTTCATGGATAAAGGCCACAATTAAATTGCTTCATATGAAAGTACAACAAAGGGATGCTTCTAAAACAAATACATATGGTTTCAAACATGTATATATGATTAAGTAGTTAAAGTATAAGGAGTATTATTTAAGTTAAATTGTGTGTGTGTGTGTGTGTGTGTGTGTGTGTGTGTGGTGTGCATGCCTGCATGAAAGTATGTGCACATGAGTGCAAGTGCCTGTGGAGACCAGAGAGGGCATCAGATCCCCCGGAGCTGGAATTACAGGTGGTTGCAAGCTGCCTAAGGTTGGTAAAAGGTCCTTTGCAAGAACAGTATGAGCTCTTAATTGATGGGCCATCTCTCTAGACCCACAGACATCTACTTTTTTTGGGGGGGGAGGGGAGGTAACAGAGCCTGTGTAATGGAGCCCTGGCTGTCCTGAACTTGCTTTGAAGACTAGGTTGACTTCAAATTCATAGAGACACTACTGCCTCTGCCTTCTGAGTCTAACTTAATTCTTTTTTTTTTGAAAGGGAATCTCTTCCTAGCCGGAGCTTACCAGGCAGGGTACTTCACAGACTGAGCTAATAACACGGAGTCAATATGAGACACGCTCTCCTGTAAAGCAGCTGCATAATTATGGGCAGATATGGAGAAGCCCAAAAGTCCTCAGAGGGCACCATGGACAGCTGGTCTCTAGAGAACATTAACCTGGGAGTAAAACCTTGACCTTGACCTCCACAATTCAAACAGAAGACACTATACCTATCAGTGTTAAGGGCAGTCACCTCGTGTTCTCAACCTCTCTAAGTCAGGCTGGGCACTCACAACTAAAACACAAACAAACTCCTTTATGTTTTATATCAACAGATATTTCAGGGAGGAACCTCACACCATGGTATACACAGGACCAGGGGTGACGATAATTCTTCCAGCGTGCTCCATTCTGATCATTCAGATGTCTTCAGCCTTCATCATCCTTCCTTCCTCCTCATCTAGCTAGAGACAACAGGGTTGAGGCTTCTGCAACCTCCTCCAGTCAGCCTGGTAGTGTTCTCTTACATTCAAATAGACAGTGCACCTGGCATAGAAAGGATAGATAGCCCCCTCAGGAAGGAGGAGAAATAGACTCCATGTTGGAAAGAACTGAGAACAGGATTTAGACTAGGAGAATCAGTACAAAAAGACTGATGCTCAGTTCGAAGTCATAGCACTCTTTTGGTGGTTGCCTTAGCAACCAGGTGACTTGCCAGATAGGCTGGCTTCCTCTGTACCTAAGCAGATAATGTCGAGGTTCTAATCCCGCCCTGCCTTCATAGTTGTTCTTACCCAGCATCCTAATCTTTGCAATCTTCCCAGGGTTTAACAATGAGGTAGGACAATCTTAGGTAGCCAGGTGCCAAGCTGACTACCCTCATCTTAGCCTCACTGTAGGGATCTTTAAAGCCAAATCTTCCCTTCCCCATAAAACATCATGTCTGAGGTTCTGTAAATAACCCTGCCAGAAGACACACCACTTGCTCCCATGCCTTGGAGCTACAGAGTTTACTATAATTACAGAAATGGATGTGAAAACAGACAGCTCTCAGATCACCCCTCAACCCAAAGAAAGTAATGCACTTCCAATGGAAAGCAAAGTCAGTATGTTGTCTCCAGCACTACCCCCAAACAGGAAATCTACACTCAAGGTAATGTTGACATACCACTTTTTCAAATACTAAATGAAAAACAAACAGAACAGGTGTTTCCAACTTCTAAACACTTACGAGATTCTCTTTAAAGATTTTGGAAGGCAAGCCTCTTAGTCTTCCAACCCATCAAAAAGCAAAAAGAAACAGAATGGGCTGGGTGGTGCTTAGCTGGCCCTCTGGTCTCATTTGGCAGAGAGCTTAGCCCACAGATTTGGATGCTGAGAGCAATAAGCAGTCCTTCATCTCCTCCTGCCTCCTGACTGAGAAGAGGCAGAGTAAGAAGCAGCATACTATGAAAGGCAGTGAGGGGGGCATTAAATCCTCGGTTACCCTCACCCTCTGACCAGGACCAGACAAACAGCACCCCCTAAGAATTTGGGAGTGGCTGTGGTGACATGACCTTCTTGCATTCAAGTTTTTTGTTGTTGCTGTTTTGTTTTATTTTTTGACCAAGGATTATACAGAAAGACGTGGGTGAATGAACCCCAGAACTCATCTTTGAAGCAAAAGGCTTTTTTTTTTTTTTTAGTTTTTATAGAGACTTTTTTCATTTTTTTATTAGCTACAGTTTATTCACTTTGTATCCCAGCTGTAGCATCCTCCCCATCCCCTCCCAATCTCACACTCCCTCCCTCTTCTTCTATGCCCCTCTCCCAGTCCAATGATAGGGGAGGTCCTCCTCCCCTTCCATCTGACCACAGTCTATCAGGTCTCATCAGGACTGGCTTCTTTGTCTTTCTCTGTGGCCTGGTAAGGCTGCTCCCCCCTCAGGTGGAGATGATCAAAGAGCCAGCCCATGAGTTCATGTCAAAGATGGTCCTTGGTCCTATTATTGCAGAACCCTCTTTGACACTGAGCTGCCTTGGGCTACTTCTGTGCAGGGGTTCTAGGTTATCTCCATGCATGGTCCTTGTTTGGCGTGTCAGTCTCAGAAAAGACTCCTATGCCCAGATTTTTTGGTTCTATTGCTCTCCTCATGGAGCTCCTGTTCCCTTCAGGTCCTTCTATCTCCCCCTTCTTTCAAAAGATTCCCTGCACTCTGCCCAAAGTTTGGCTATGCATCTCAGCATATGTTTTGATAACCTACTGGGTGGAGTAGAAGCTGGAAACAATCCAGATGTCCCTCAGTTGAGGAATGTATACAGAAATTGTGGTATATTTACACAATGGAATACTACTCGGCAATTAAAAACAAAGAAATCATGAAATTTGCAGGCAAATGGTGGACTCTAGAAAATATCATCCTGAGAGAGATATCCCAGAAGCGGAAAGACACACATGATATATACTCACTTATAAGTGGATATTAGACATAGGATAATCATACTAAAATCTGTACACCTAAGGAAGCTAATCATGAAGGAGGACCCTGGGTAAGATGCTCCATCTTCATTCAGAGAAACAAATAAGACGAATAAAGAGGGAGAAAACAGGGAACAGGAGAGGAGCCTACCACAGAGGGCCTCTGAAAGGCTTTCTAAGGGAAGTATTTGCTGGTTTCCTTTCTTTTAGAACAGGTTCTCCGAAGTTTGGGCAATGGATGGGAAAACATTTGGGACATACAGAATTCCTTCACATGCTCCTGAGTGGAGAAGACACATGAAACACCAGTGGTATGTTTATCCTTATTAAACAGGAGATGTTCCGTCAAACAAAATCTGTCAGGACAGAGATTCGTGTTCATGCTAATGGGAAGTGATCAAAATCCCCATGATTCTTTCGTTTACTCCAAACCCTATTCCAGCTTTCATTTCTAGGTAAAGTACATCAAAAGGGTGTTGCTGTCACACGAGATTCAAAATGTTTAACGTCTCTAGTACTAGAGAGAACCTATAGGGAAGGGGGAAGAGAACATTAAAGCTGACTTCTGCCTCTTTCCTTCCATACAATACGTAACAATCTATAAATAGATTCCCCTGTCTGTTCAAATATACACCTCCTCCCCTGGAAAATGTAGAGGCTTCTGAACATCTTGTTGTTTTAAAGGAATATTACACACACACACACACACACACAAGTTGTTTCAGAGGCTTCTGAACACCTTGCTGTTTGAAAGAAATTACTTACGCTCACACACACACCATACATGGTTTGATCCTAATCCTTGTGAAGTTTAGAAGGAAGAGGTAAGTGAAAAGACTGAGCATGAGACCTGCCGTGGTCCAAGGGTGTCTCCAGATTCTTCTGGAGAAGCCTCAAGTACAAGCGACACTGTTATTAACATAGTCTAAAAAAACCAAAAAACCACCTCACTGATAACTGACTGCTGTTCCCTCCTGTCCCCAGCTTTCCCTCATTTCTTGTGCTCAGACAGCTACCTCTTAGCAGCCTTCTTGCTCTGTAGCAGTTTTCAGTGCCTCGTTTTGTCAGCCACCTCAGGTTCCTGGGCTCTGAGACACAGAGACCAATACTCTGTTGATGTACTTTGCCTGGAAAGGAGAGCTGGAATACTTTCGTTTATGTGACATATGATAGAACCATGTATCATTTATATGATATAATCACATATCACCAACCTGCCAAAAATTCCCCCATTCACAGCAATTTCCAAGTCAGGACTCTCTCTACCTTCCTGCATTGTCCTCTCCAAACAGTGGGAAGCAGAGAAGGAATAACACCCTTTCTATCACTATTTCCCACAGAGCAAAAATGAATAAGCACATTTTCCCAGTCTCAAGATGGGTAAAAACAAACAAACAAGCTCAGGTCCCAAGACTACCTTCTACTCCCCACTTCACACACCATTTGCAAGCCATAGGTAATTTAACTTGTGCTACTGACTAACCATCTATAATTGGGGTTCTTCTACCCGCTCCTTGTGTTTGATAGAATTTGAGGAGGTAATTATCTAGTTTATCACTTTTTTTTCATGTATTCATGTGCTGCGTGAGAACATGTATACATATATTCATGTGCATGGGTGGACTTGTATGTCTGTGTGTGGACGTTGATGTTAGTGTTTCTCCTTGGTTGCTGGTCACTTGGTTCACTGAGGCAGGCTCTTGACTGCGCTCACAGATAAAGGAGTGCACCCTGCGCGTTTGCTCTGAGGGTCTGCTGTCTTAGCCCTTTGAGCACTAGAATTATAGGATTTTGAGCACTGAGCCATCTCCTAAATCTATCTATCTATCTATCTATCTATCTATCTATCTATCTATCTATCTATCTATCTATCTTGTTTTAAATGAAGGATGGTACAAAGGGCGTGATGAATTAGTTTAGCACTGCCTACCCTCAGGTCCCCAGGCTACATGCGCACATGTCAGATGCCCTGTTGATGGGGGAGATGGTGCCGCGTGAATAGAATCATGGGAGCACTCTGGACAACTTAACCTCACTGAATTGTTTCTGAAATGAGGATGATTTCTACCTCATTCAGAAGTCGCAAAGCTAGAAAGAAAAGCTGAGACCACACAACACAAGGGGTTGAGCCTTGGACTATTGAGACATTGACGTGACCAAGTAGAGAGTGTGGAAAGCTTTATGAAGAGCTCAACTTCCAAGTAACGTGGGTTAAATTTTCCCATATCCTTATGACCAACTAGTCGCCATAATTGCTTTTACTAAATATCTTTGAGCTAGGCCTCATTTTACCAATTTCACAACTGTTATGATTCTTCCAGAAATGAGTGTCAATTCACGCTTATATTCATCCATTCTGTCACCTGACCCATAGCTCTTGAGTATCTACCGTGTGCCAGAAGACAGGGCCTTGGACACAGTGAGCTGTCTCAAAGTTGAAACTCAGTGCTTGGAACACAGCAGGGGACAGGTGAACTTTCCATGCTATACCTTCGAAGCATTTAATCGTGCAAGCAAGTCTCCAGTTTTCTTCCCTTTCCTTGTGATCATGAAGCGGGGCTGTCAAAGGTCAGGAGAAAAATCAGGGAGCTGTGCCTGGAGGGCAGTCATCTAAGAGAGACACCACTGAAGTGACTTGATATGGGGGAAGCCACCAGGAGTTTAGGATTGACTGTTTCTGACACAAAACTGTTTCCTTCCCTGCCTAATACAATAGCTTCCATTTGCTCTATTATCATGCGTTTGGCAATGAATCTGTGAATAATACCCAGTGACGCTTCTGCAGCCGACTACCTTTTATTCCTTTTCATTTCTTTAATATTGCCTGTAATCACGCCTTCCCTCTTCACCCAGTCTAGGGCGTCTTGAAGGCTGTGACCTTGCGTTTGACTTCCAGAGTTCTCTTTACCCTCCAACTCTCTTTCCTCCTTTCCCTTAATTTCTCCCCAAGTGAGCTTCGCACATACTAACAGCCTTTTGTTTACTTGGCACCGTTTCAAATACTGAGATACAGTAGACAATCAGATGGGTAAGGCTTTTGTGTCCGCTGGGTAGAATAGACTAACAGGCCCCCTGAGCAAAACAACAACGATGAGACGGAGAAGGTGCTGGGATTGAGTTGGAAGGATGGTCTGCCTTGATTGGGAGGCAGAGGGTAAAGTGTGCCTAGGGCAGAACAGCACCCACTTCTGTCTTTTAAGCTTCCCTGGCCCTTTGCTCTGCCTTTTTCTCCTCCAAGGGTGGAAAGTCAGCTATCCGGCTGGGGCTGGAACCAAGTGTGGCCCCAGCTATCTCTAGATAGGAAGCAGCTTCCACTGGGTAGGAATGATCAATGCAAACTTTGACCTCTTCCTTCTTCCCCAAGACAGGGCTCTGCAGACCCAAAATGGCCCCAGTTATGAGTCCTCAGGGCTGCACTAAGGAAGATGGCACCAGGGAGGTGATAAGTCCCTTTGGCTCTCACTCTGTAATTGTTATTAGTAGCATAAAAATTCTGGCTTCCACCTGCATTCTGCCTTTTGTCTTATTTCCATTGGCTTAGAACTTGGAAAGAGAACTCTTTCAACTCTTTTAAGATAAAAGTTTTCATATGAAAACTTTCTCCTTCCCCAACAGACCTCAAAACTAAATTAGAAATCACTACCCTAATCTATCAAACCTGTCACTTTCATGAAACCCCCTTCAAATCTCTGATTTAATGGCTCCAAAGACAACTGCTAGACTGAGAAGTTTGGCCCCAAAGGCAAATGCTGTGACAGTGAGTGTTGGGGGAGGAGTGGGGAAAAAAAGTTTATCTTTATGCCAGTATGAAACACGGTACAGAGTCCACACTCAATATCCACAATGTGAAGAGGTGAAAGTGGAGTTTTTGGACACTCCTAATTTATGACTTTATAGCTACATTTAAAAACATACACCGAGAATTTCTTAAATGTGCTTTTTCTTTAAAAATATTTTTAAAATGTTTGAATATATTTCTACACATACATCACAATCCTTGGGAGACAGGATGAGAATATGATATCATCAGGAACAAATAGTATGTCATAGGTACTACTCACCAGGCTCAATCCTGGGCATTGGAGAAATTTAGAAAGAAAGTATGTGGAGGCTGGGGAGGAAGAGATTCTCACTTCTAATACCAAAAGGCTTCCTTTCTGCCTAGGAAGAGGCTTAGACCTCCACCCAAAGAAATATCAATCAGAAGAAGAAATGTAGGATAGATGTCAAATGGATGGCAGAGATTTTTAAAAAATGCTTCCAGAGGTTAGGTATGGTGGTACCTGGTTGTCCTCCTAACCCTTGGGAGGCTGACACAGGACATCCTCAAGTTTAAAGATAAACTGTGCTACCACAGCAGTAGCAATTATCCACTAGACAGACTATAGAATTACTTGGTAGATGGACCTTTGGGTTCACATATGGAGATTTTCTTGGTTATATTAATTGATGTGGGAAGACCCATCTCTACTGTGGACAGGACTAAGTCCATGGTAGGGGATCCTGGATTGTATAAAATCAGTTGTTCTCAACCTTCCTCATGCTGTGAACTTTTAATACCTCATGTTATGGTGACCCTCAGCCATAAAATTATTTTCATTGCTACTTCATAACTGGAATTCTGTTACTGTTGTGAACTGTAATGTAAATATCTGATACGCAGCATATCTGATATGCAAAAGGGTAGTTCAGCCTCTTGAAGGGGTGGAGTCCCACAGGTTGAGAACCACCGTAAAAAATGGAGGATGCCAGCTGCGTCTCAGAATGCATTCATTGACTTCTTCTCTTCCTGATGCAGACATGTGACCAGCTGACTCAAGCACATGGTACCACGACTTTCCTGCCATGATGGACTATATTTTGACCTGTGAGCTAAAATAAACCCTTTCTTCTTTAGGCTGCTTTTGCCAAATATTTTATCACTGTGATGGGAAAAGAAACTATGTCAGTTACCCAGTGTATCTCAGAGCAGCTTGGGCTATATTATGAGACCCTGTGACTTTCAGAGTTTAGAGGGGAAAGTATCAGTTTAACCCCAAGTGTCTCCAATGGATGTGGAAGACAGAGAAGATCAGAGACATTCAAAGACTCCAAGGGCAAGGCAGTGATGAAAGTTCAGTTAGGATCTGTGCCCCTGACAGAAGCTTCTGGGAGGAGAGAAATGGTGCCATTATTTCTTTGTGCAGCCCTCCTGTACCCATCACATAGGTCCACAGCATGGGACACAGGTCTCTGCCTCCCTGGATCTTACATGGCTTCCTGCCTGCCTTCCAGCCAAGAGGAACTGACTGTAATATGCAGGGATCTCTGTTCTTGCCATGTCATTATGATCCAGCTATCCTGCCATGGAGACAGAGGCAAAGCACAAATTACCTAGTGGTTCTCAAGTGCTAAGTTGGGAGGTTCTCAGCTCTGCTGATGAGTGATACCAAGGCATTGCCTTCCTCCTCACCCAGGTCCAGGCTGGATGCGAACACAGTCAAGTGTTAATAGCAGGGTTAGATAACAAGGATGACAAAGTACAGGTTCCCCACATTATCAAAGGCCTCAGGAAGGGAAAAGGCAGAGGGAGATAGGCAGGAAAATGAAAGGGACATTACGGCAGTCCTAGGTCTGCCTGGGAGGCAGAGGCTGCTGCAAGCATTATATTTTTTCTCTGGCTGCACAGACATGTTGCTATGGAACCAAATACGTGCGACTGCCATTTGGCCTCTAGCAAATAAAATCTCAGGGCTGGCAAGAGCACTCCCCTGGATTTCCCTTAAAGGGATACCATCTATGGCAAGTGCCATTATAACTGAAGTGGAGCATTGGTCCAGGGCCCTAGCCCTCTATACAGCAAGATACAGCATGCAGCCACTCCTGATTTACACAGTGAAGGAACAAGGAAGGCTGGTCCCTGAGCCATTTGAACTGTCACTTTTCATTTGTGGTTTTGGGTGGATCGCATAGGCCCAGTAAACACCATACTACTGAGCTACTGTACAGTGTCATGCACTTCTTCTGGAACTAGAAATTTCTCCAAGCCCCACAAAAGCCATCATGGCTTTAGTCTGAATTCACTTTGCATCTGCTTGATCAAAGAACAAGCAGCTTATGGTAGTTTACATAATTAATAGCTCTTGAATGCCAAGACCACACTACTGATGACTTGAGCACAGAACCAAGTCTTTACAGCCATGCAACATGAGCGCTGGGCTCCTGCTTGCCTCTTTCCCCAGTTGCTTGTTTGGGTTTTGGTCTTAGGTCCTTGCCTACAATTTAAGTTTTTACCCAAAGAATAACACAGTATAGTTACAGAGTTTGCCATTTACCCTCTTGGCTTCTTGTAAGTTTAGTCAAGTCAAAAATCCTGATTCTGGATCTTGCAGAGAATAACACACCTTCATGTCCATATATTACATATATATATGTATATGTGTGCATTATGTATTTATGTTTGTACATGTGAATTTTTTCACATGTGTATTGATTTTCAACATGACAAGATTTAGAGTCAACTAGGAGACACACCTCTGAATATATCTGGGAGTACATTTCCAGAAAGGTTTAACAGACAAGGGAAGACCCACCCAGAATATACATGGCACCGTTTAATATACCGGGTTTCCAGACTAAATAGAAAGGGAAGAGTGAGCTGAGCAATGGTATTCATCGCTCTCTACTTACTGGCTGTAAGTATGATCTAACCAGATGCCTCATGCTGGCTCCTTACTGCAAAAAAAAAGATGTGCTGACCAGTCTCAGCATGGGACAACACAACATTGCAAAAGCAGTGATTTTTCGAAAGAGCAAAAAGAAGATATTCAATTGTGTAGCTATTTAGTTTGAGTTGAAATATCCACTCTCCCTAATGAGGAGGGAAACTCAAGTAGCTCAGGAAGCTCACTAAACTTACAGGATTCACAGGCCCCTTCATGACATGATATAAGCAGAGATGAGAGGCTGCTCAGGTAGTTCTACACTACCTGCAAGCTGGGCAGGGAGCCCCAAGAATGCAGCTTTTGTGCTGTCACCCATGCTGGGGTGGCTGTTTGGTTATACAGGGCTAGACTTACCCATGTTCTGCTGAGTAGCCCCTTCTTCACCTTTCTTTAACCCAGCAAACTCACTGGTCCACTAAGCTGCATTTGAGTGGATTCATTTCTTTGCTACGTCATTACTGCCTTCTCTAAGATGAAGAGATATTTTCTTACATATTCCTAGGCAGAGTCATGTAACATACGCCCATGCCAACAAGATTCACATCAGATGGTTTCTGGGAGCATCTGCTCTTTCAACCCTCCTTGGTAGTATGACAGCATGAAGCCAAACAGACTACTTTTGCATTTACCTTAGGACAACAGGCCACTATTATTATTACCTTATTAGTACTTTATTTCAATTGAATTATATAAGTAAATCTTAGAAATACGTCATGGGTTAAAAACAATCATCCCTCCACAGGACCACCCAGCTAACAGTCAAATGTTCTCACCCTGATGGCTCTGCTGCTATCTATGATGTCACAGGTCCTTTGGAGCCCACTGGGTTGCAGCTATCTCCTCTGCACATAGGAACTTTCCCAGATAGCCTGGGAGGTCCCACCGGCTGCTCATAACTAATGGTTCTTTCTCATGGCACTCATGAGACACAGCCATGTGAACTAGACAGAGTGTCTCCCCTTGCCCAGGCCTTATCTCTGTACAGCAGTCACTGAGGGAAAGACATTTTTACTGTTGACCTCCCTGCAAGATGGGCAAGGTGACAGCAGTCACGCGGGCAGCTCATGAGAGGAGACGTGGGGACAGCAAGAAACAGCAGAGGAAAAGCTCCGAGCAAAACCACTGTTTCTAGAAGAGACCCAGGGAAATGAGGTAGAAGGCAGAAAAAGTGTCTTGACACCAAGCTTGAGTAGACCTCCTGAGCTTGCCTGCTATCAAATGCTTCATCTTGGAGCCTCATAGGACCAAACACCATTTTGACAGGGACAGGAAAAACAAAACAAAACAAAACAAAAAACAGACTTAAAAGCTCACTCACCCTTTGCCAACAGCAGGTGGGTTTCTTCTCAAGAAGAAAGTTTTGGTCTATTTTCTTTGGAAAACTGGAAGAGAGGAAAAAAAGATTATAAAACAATTGGCAGCCCATTTGCTGAATAGGCACAGGTTAGTAGGCCTGAGGAGGGCAAGGACTTTAGTGGTTAGTAGATACATACGGTGATATGAGACTGATCGCATGGATTTTAGACACCTTTCAACAATCAATATACACAAAACCATGCCATACATGGCTTATTTAGCGTGGGTTATATGACACTTATGACAAGGCATATGCATTGTTGTATGTAGAAAATATTTTTAGGTGGGTCTTTTAAAACTTCCCACTCGCTTCATTCACTTCATTTTATTCTTTCCCCAAGCACCACACTTTTGAGTCCTGAGCCACACCCATCTGTAATTAGGCTTACAAGGGAACACAGACTGAGCAAGAAGTGATGGAGGCCTCCTTTTAAGCCCACTGGGTAACATTATGCAGAGGCCACTATGTCTCAGGTGCTGACTGGTCCAACCAGCTGTGAGAAAGAACTGAGGTGATTTGAGTGTTTGGCCAGAGGAAGGCTGAATGATGGAGGCAGATGAGCAGTGAAGGCAGAAGAGTTCCCGCTCCATTCCAGTTCAAGACTGGAGTTTTTTTTGAAAAGTCTCTAGGGACTTTGAACGGGCCTCTGTGGGTCTAGGATGGATGTGAATCAAAGCTATCCTGGCTGGATTCATATCGCCCCTGAATCTCGAGTCCATCCTACCCTCTTCCTGCCCACTTCTTAAGACTTGGCAGATGGTAAGAAAGGCCAGGAGGCTGTGTGGAGAATTTTTGCTGAGGGAACCCCGCCAGCCTGAAGGTAGCTTCCCAGACTTGGACAGCATGCCGGAGAGAAGGCTATGCAGATTCAGGTGGCACCCACCACACAGCACTGTCAGTCAGTCCCAGACAGTGCCATCTAAGATATAATTTCGGCTGTGGAGAGGAACAAGGCCTAACTGAAAAGATGGCCAGGGAGCGTATAAGCAGTGGACTCCAGTACAGCTCAGCAACACCTCTGACAAGACCTTTAAAAGCATGCTGTAATTCACTCACACAGGAAGAGGCCTTTTTATCCTTACGGTAGACAAGATGTCTACAAGGACCAAGATAACAAAGTTCTGAGTTGGTCCAAGTGTGCTGCTCAGCTCTGCCACCCCTAGCTGAGTGATTCCAGCCATGGGAACCCTCTGAGCTTTCCTCGTTTGCATAAAGGCAGTGATCCTACCAGCTGCTGCATGCCTCTGTGTGAGTCTTATGCAGCAAAGGCAAGTAGGAGAAACAATAAAAAGAACTGCCTTGATTACCCTTTGGCTCATCACATTTATGTGTCTGTAACAAGAGGAGAGCTGTCGAGAGATTTTTAGAATCTGTCTGGATGCGGGTACCTGCACTGCATTGACCTCCCAACTACCCCAATCTGATGAGACAAATGAGAACAAAATAATATTGTTTACTGTAGAACAATTACTTGATATAGATGGGGAGGGGGAACCCAAGTAACAGAAATCAGAAAAAGTTCCACTCAGAACCAGCATAAATATTTTCACTTACACTCTTGTTTCTTTTCTACACCTATGGGTGCATACAAGCCTTTGAAATTGAAATAAACCCCATACATACATATGTAATTCAGTTTAACATATTTTAGGGTGTTCATATCACTCTTGCCAACTGATGTTTTATAGCTGATATATTAAAACCCTCTTTTAACATCAAAACATTTAACTACATCATATATATATATATATATATATATATATATATATATATATATATATATATATATATTTTTTTTTTTTTTTTTTTGAAACAGGATATTCTGCAGCCCAGGCTAGCTTTGGACTGGGTACTTAGACAAGAATGACCTTGAATTTAAGATCCTTCTGCCTCCACCTCTATAGTGCCACAGGCCACCACGCCCAGTTCTAGAGATCAATTTCAGGGCTTCCAGCATGCTAGGCAAGATTCTACCAAGTGAACGACACTTCTAGCTTTATATCAGAAAAAAATAATTTAAAGGACTGAAAGAGTCTCGGTTTGGAAGAATGAGGCAAAAAAATATTTACTTGTTGAACATATAGAATCCGCCCAAGTATTCACATTTCTCAGAAACGACTGCACAGCACTACAGCATGTGTCTTCTCTCTCTCCTCTGTTTTTCAAGAGTGGGAAAGGCAGATTGCATAAATATAGTAAGTTTTAACCGCAAAAAAAATTTTTGTTTGGGTTTGAGTGGGTGAGCTCAGAAGAATACAGGCTGGCACATATACCATGGGGAACGAAATCACAGCCCCCAACTTCCAGCGAGCAGCTAGAAGATGTTGACAGGGGACTAGAGACGACAGGCAAAGGAAATGCTTACGAAAAGTTGGAAGTCATATGTCTAACGTTAAGCGAATGTCCCTGTCTATCACCCAAGCATGGCAGAGCGATTTCACGATACAGAGAGAAGCGAACTGAAATCTGCAGAGTTCATTCATATTAACTCACATTATTTGGAGTTCAAAACCTAAGGAGGGGAAAAAAGGCTTTGGAATGTGCCGCACTAAGGTATCAGACATGGGACTGTTTGTACAATGCGAGCGTTTCTGGTCTAATTTCTTTCTCAGAGAGAATAGTTGAGTTGATAAAACATATATGAGGTGGTTACGTGAGTCAAAGGCCGCATGGTCGCCCTGGTTACCAAGGCTGTGCCACAACTTTGGTCAGCCACGCTTCAGACAAAGGCCACTTTTGAGAGAGGCTGAGCGAACAAGTACCGGCCCACAGCTGCCTAAGGATGTGGAGACATTTCCTCCAAACGCAGTCTTCTTAAAGTATTCCTGACACTGTCACTACCTGCAGGCAAGACATGGGGGTGGGGGACTTACAGGGAGAAGCGGGGAATACAGGGGTACACTGAGACCCCGAAAACTCTGGAGAAGCATGCCAATGAGAAACCAACTTTCATTGGTGAAACCAGAGTCCACAGGAGCTGACAAGCGAGAGCCGATGGCGTGAACGCCTCTGACAGATGTGTGATGGATGGATCATTCGTACTGGATAGGTCTAAGAAATCCCTAGGGCTCGAGTGAGTCATGTCACGGTGTTCCTGTGAGCACATTTCCAGGAAGGGTTAACCTGGGGGAGAAGACACATCCTGAATGTGGATGACACCATCCTGTGAGCTTGGGTCCTGGGCTGAATGAAAGGGGAGAAACAAATCAACTGAGCACCCAACTTCTCCCTCTCTGCTTCCAGGTCCAACCTTGCACTCCTGCAGCTTTATCCAAGCGCCCTCTGCCTGCCGTCCCTGCCAGCCTTCCCAGCTACGATGGCTGACCTCTCAAACCTGAGCCGATGTAAGCCCTTCTCCCTTATGCTGGTTCTTGTTGGGTATTTGATCACAGCGAACAGAAAAGTGAGCAATAGAAGGTCTTCCCTCAGCGTTTAGCCCGGTTCAGCTGATGCAGCAATTCATGGTAGTGGAGCCCTCAAGAGACCTCTCCACTTGTACTTTGACCAAAATGATGAGATAAGGGCACAGATGCTGAACTGTGCCCTGGTCAGAACCCCCACCAGCCTCTTTTTGGCAGTGCCTGCCAGGACTTAATGCGTCATGGAGAGTGATCTGAGTTGCTTGCACAGATCTTAGATGGGTGCAGTCCAGGAGCTAGTGCTCTCTCTCTAGTTATGATCTTCTAATAGGGATAAGGGTTAGCTTGGCTCAGTTTATTTTCTCAGGGACAGGGTAGCAGATGGTCAGGTCCCATCGTGCATTTGTTATGTAGTAACCCTTTTGTGCAGTCAGTGTTGAATCGCATAGAGAGATGGAAGATTTTGCCTTCAAAGGGCCCTTCAAATGTTTTGATGGGTACACAAGATAGGGCAGAACACATTCGGTCTCTGCAGATGCAGCCAGGTAAAACTGTGATCTAGAACCCGGGACACTCAGCCAGTTCTGTGTCTCTGCCCTTGTTGGGAAACTGCTGGTGCCATAAATTCTACAGCTGCAGTGAGTTTGGGGGCTGCTGCCCTTTGGAACCACTGTACTTGGGACCTTAAATGTCCTCAGAACCTCTTGGGTTGAAGGGTCAGTCCCCAGGATGAGAGGGCTGGGAGGTGATACAGCCAAAAGAGGCAGGGATGAGAAAAAAAAAGAAACTAAAGGCCCTTAGGTCACTGGCATGTACCTCAGGAAATGGCTCCAGGATCCTCCACTCCCTCCTCCCGGCTTTGCTCCTTGGCTGGGAGCTTAGCAGATCAGCTCATCCCTGTGCTCCCATTGTGAGGTTTTGAGTTGCCAGGGGTCCAAAAAGAAGGGAGTGATTGATCATGGATTGAAACATCCAAAACTATGAGCCAGCCTATCCCTTTTCTCTTTGTAAGTTGATCTTCTCGTATGTGCAGTATAGCGACAGGAAGATGACGTAGTATCTCATATCGTCTGAGCAAGCATCAGATTCCTTACTATCGGCCATTACCATTTAGTGAGCAGCTCATTTCTGCTGACACAATTTGGCTGCCCATTCTAGCCCAAACTCTCTCTACTAGTTCCATTGCAAGAAAGGAGCAAAGCAGGGCTCTAGAAAAGTGGCGCATCTGGACCGCATAACACATGAGGGACAAAGCTAGGGTTGTCACTTTCACAACCAAAGGGAAAATCTGAGCTCCCAGCTCCCTACTTATCTTTTTTTTTTTTTTTTTTTGAATAGTCAAGTCTCCACACACTAGCATTCTGTCAGACACAAAAAGAGCCAGCTGCCACAAGACGGGAGACAGTCCTCTTTTCAGGTAATTCTTTTCGAGGGTAAGCAAACAAGAGTGGCTCAGTACTTACCCACAGTGCTCAGCGAAGAGTCTCCCCTAGCAGCCCAGTGGGTGCTAGGCAAGCTCTTCAGGCAGAACAACACAACGGGGCCCAAAGTGCTGACAGTTGCATCGACACAAAACGTAGCCCTGGCAAGTGAGTCTAACAATTACTGTGCATCACTCTGATTATGAGCCACAAGCATGCAATCAACAGCGGAGAGACGGTCCTAAATGGTCTCCATCAGCATTTTACTTCAGCTATCAAAGCGCGGCAGAGGACCGCACTTTCATCTGACCTAAGCGCAATGCTAATGACCCAAACACATAGGAACTCTAACAGTTGGAGAACATTGGCCACGGTGGTGGGGGATGCTGGGTAAAATGGGTGGATTTTAGTTCATTTAATTCTTTATTACCTCAGGGTAAATAAATATTATTCGTTTCTCATCTAACAGATCCATTCATACAGGCAACCCGATTTCAACTGAGGAAAGATTTAAATCAGCTTTACAGATTCCCTAGCCTGTATGACATGCATGTTCCCAGACTTTGATATCCCACGCTAAATTTTTGTGACTCTGCCCTTAAATCATGGTCCGGCTATGATAGCCTGAGGTTTATAGGATTTATTTCTATATTCCCATTTCCTAGGCACTCAATGCCTGGCCTTTATGGTGCATACTCAACAACCTGCAGGAGGGAATGCATTTTCATGGCACCATAAATAAAGAGCAGCGTTCTTCCTGAAGCCAAAGATGACTTCAGGTAAGAGAAGGCACTAGCATCTTGCAGAGACTTTCAAATTATGAAACTTGTTTACACCTGGAAGGATGATGCTAAATATATGATGACATTTACAGGAGATCTTTTTCAAGGAAGTCTCTCTCTGTCTCTCCATCTCTCCGTCTCTCTGTCTCTCTCTCACGCACTCCCCCACAAGATACAATTGCTGTTGTGCTGACTACAGAAGCTTATTTTCAAAGCCTTCCATCCCACCATCACTCTATTTCCAATGCTACCGTTTAAAACTCAAGCTGGAAATGGTATCTTGGGAGCATTTTCTTCTTAAGTAACTAAAAAGTCACTATAAATCTAGTCCGATCTGGAAGAGAAATACTAATTATTATACCGGCACCTGAGGTCAAGCATGTGAGTCGCTACTCCTGACATCATCTTCGTGCTCAAAAAGTTCTGGAACTTGGAGTATTATGTTAGGCCAGGGGTACTGAAGATGTATTCTTTGGTGACACACATTTTGGAAAGAGGAGACTGAGACAGGGCATCACGTAGCCTAGCTCACTAATGGCAACAGAGGCTAGCCTTAAACTCCTGATCTGGCTGTCCTCACCCTCCTAATTCTGAGGTTGCAGGTAGGGAGCACCACCAAGAATGCATACATGTGCACATACACGTGTCCACATGGTTTTATTCTGCATTTCATTTAACATAAGTGACACTCTTGATTTCTTCTTTAACCTCTTTCTCCCTAGAGCAGAGAGAAGGGTGATTGTTGCTACAACGTCATCGTCAGGCTGGTCAATGGACAAATGTTTGGCCAATGTTTATTAATTAGCAGAAGCCTCCAGGAACCAGGCACTGAGCTCTGTAGAGCCTAGGACTCCATTCAAACCCTTCAATTGTGTTTCTTGCGTGGGTGGATCTTAGCTCTTACACTCACTACATTCAACAACACAGCACCACCTCCCTAGACAACAAACATCTCAGCTGAAGGCATGCTCGAAGCAGTTTGCTTCTTGTGTAAATCCCATACATGCGCTTACTTAATCTGCCTTACGTTCTTACCTGGTCTTAGTTATTTGAGGACCTTTCCGGCTTCTTTGGTCGTTAATTGGTTGATTTTTTAAAAAATGTCTTAGTTAGCCTATATATACATAATAATGGATTTATTTCAATATGGCATTTTCATACATGTATATAATCTACTTTGAGCCTATTCCTATCCTGGTTGCCCTCTCTTGCCCCCTTCTCCTCCCACCAATCCCTATCCTTTTTTAGGTAAGTAAAAGAGTAAACTTTTATTTACTTGTTTATTTTGGTGACCTGTGAATACCATTGGTATTACTTACAGAAGCGTGGATTTTGTTTGTTGCTTTCCACATGTCATGTAGTGTCTCTTCCTATAGCCCCAGCTGGCCTGGAACGTACTCCATAGCCCAGGCTTGCATCAATGTTTTAGCTTTGATCTCCCAAATGCTGAGCTCATGGCCTGAGCCACCATACCTGGCTATTGTTTGTTTGTTTGTTTATCATGCATTTGTTTTGTTTTGCTTTGCTTTTTTCCAGGCAGGGTCTCACCAAGCAGTCCTGCCTGGCTTAGAACTGACTACGTAAACCAGCTTCTGGGCCTCCCATCCCTGCTGCTAAGAGCTGAGATCACAGAAATGTGCCATCATGGCAGGCTGGGCCTCTGTTTTTGAGGAGGGGAGAAGGTTCAAGACAGGGTTTCTCTGTGTAGCCTTGGCTGTCCTGGGCATACTTTGTAGACCAGGCTGGCCTGGAACTCACAGAGTTCTACCTGCCTCTGCCTCTCAGAGTGCTGGGATCATG
The DNA here is from genome assembly GCF_907164565.1 of Psammomys obesus. Lineage (NCBI taxonomy): Eukaryota > Metazoa > Chordata > Mammalia > Rodentia > Muridae > Psammomys > Psammomys obesus. The sequence continues at coordinate 10,759,349 of NW_026596162.1, forward strand.
GGTGTGCACCACCATGCCTGGCTCCTTTTTGGTTTTAATGCAAAGACTTTCTTTGAGCTAGAAGCTAGGAACAGGATACAGGAAAGGCATGCCCTTCAGATTTCATCATCAGGCTGTTATCAGGCTCTTATAAAAGTCAGTGTGTAGGGCTGGGGAGATGGCCCATTTTAGAGCACTTCTCGGGATGTAGAGGGTGCTGGGTTTAATACCCTTTACCACAACACAAAGATCTGGCTTATTCAGGTCATTGCAAGTGTGCACCATTCCTGGGTTTAGATGATTGGCAAGCTTATTAGCACCCACAAATGCTAAAGCTGTCTCAACTGTTTCCTTGCTATTCAACCCAGCAAATTATTGGCCTTGCCAACTGCCAGAGGATACAAGTGTTGAATTCTGCCAATGTGATGCCATCCAGGGTGAAAGCCAACTCAGCTTTAGAGAAGGGCTCCCATGCACAAGGAATTGTATATCAGGATGATTTCATAACCAGAGTCCAAATAGGACACAGTCAAAAAACATACTTGTGATTTGGAGAGTAATATATATATATATATATATATATATATATATATATATATATATA
>NW_026596162.1:10760031-10818643 GCF_907164565.1 Psammomys obesus
ATATATATATATATATATATATATATATATATATATATATATATTTAGGTATTCATCAATCATATCAAATGCTAAGTGTTGACTGTAGCCTACTGAGTCCCTAATAAGCATCCTTATCTATCCCTTCCCATCTTCCATGATGCCCTTTACCTGCCACCCACTGGAAGTCCATCCTCTGAAGCCTTCCACCTCTTCCAGCATGAATGAGGCCAGCTGGGACATCAGAAATGCTGTCAGAGAGTCCAAAGCTCTTCCCAAAGCTGCTGTGTTGATACAGATTAAGGGGATGGCTCACTGTGCCTTGCAAGCCTCCTGAACAAGGGATTTCTTAGGCACCTTTGTGTCTCCTTGTTTACCTCTCTTGTGGTAAACATCTTTCATTTTTTATCTCTTTTCAGGATAATGAAGAAAGGAAAGGAAGGATAGAGCAGTAAGAGGGGGGAATGGAGGAAGGGAAGGGGGAAGGAGTGAGAAGAGAGGGAGAGAAAGAAAGAGAGGGAGGGAGGAAAGGAGGGAGAGAGGGAGGAAAAAGAAGAGAAGAGAGAGGAGAGGAGAGGAGAGGAGAGGAGAGGAGAGGAGAGAAGAGAAGAGAAGAGAAGAGAAGAGAAGAGAAGAGAAGAGAAGAGAAGAGAAGAGAAGAGAAGAGAAGAGAAGAGAAGAGAAGAGAAAAACAGGCCACTAGCTCCAAGGTCCAAGCATTTCACTCTGAACTCCACACTGACAATATTATTATACGGTCATGGAAATTTAGAGGAAAATTGGAATCTAATGAGAAAAGATAAGAGAGGAGCACAGATCAAGGGACTCCTGAAAATCAGCCCCAAATAGGGCCACCAAGACCTATGGGTTCTCTGAGCTTATTAATACAAACCACCTCCCACCCGGGGCCATGTAAAGTGATTGCAGTCATTTCTTTAAAACTATTAGTCACCCTCACACTGATGTACCTCTAAACAAGGGCATTCTGTAACCAGGGATCTGGCTCTATGGTGTTGTCACCTGATAGGCCTCAAGGTCAGCAGCTAGAGAAACTTGATAGGAATGACCTCACCCACCCACTAGAGCACAGCGGTGTCACTGATCGATAAAGGAGCCCTTTGCAGCATCCACCAAGCCTTCCGCAGGGAGTTTCCAGCACAGAAACAAATTATACCCTTAAAGGCAGATGACATACGGAGGCAGAAGGATGCTTTCTGCAAAGTGACTCCTTTGTTCTGTGTGAGGCGTGCCAATCCAACTCCAGAAGGGAAGAGCAGAGAATCCATGTGAGGGGAGCGTGGTGGGAGGGGACTCGCTTCTCTCTGCCTGCTGGGGGGTTGATCCTCAATACCGCAGGAGCTAGCTGTGGTGTGGCACCCCCACTCCTGGAATCCTAGCGTGTGGGAGGCGAAGACAGGAGGATCAGAAGTTCGAGGGAACCTCTGGCTGCCTAGTGAGTTTGAGGCCAATCCCGGGATACATTAGACTCTGTCTCAGACAAAGAAAAAAACAACATATATACATATGCATATGCACATAATATACATATATGGAAACTCAAATGACTGCCATGCTGAGCACTTAGAAACAGACCCCCATTTTAAAACTTGCCCGAGAGCACTGACCTCCATCATAAAGCAGGGAAAAAGTCAGCAACAATAATGTATACTGGAAAGAGCTTCCCATATGGTAGAATCTATTCAATGAACAAATGAGAATTGGCTTAGCCTTTCCAACACTCTAGGGAAACAGACAGCATTTTTAATGTCCATTAAACAGGAATGCCAAGGTACTGAGGATTAAGTGCGATATACCCGAAGAAGGTGCACGGAGGAGGATGTAGTTGTTGTCAAACCCAAGAGTCTAGACACACAATTATTAAGTTCTCTGGTTAACAGCTGCCACTACACTGATGGTGATATATATTTTTGTCTATGGCTTTTACGTCAGCTTGAAATAACCACTCTGCATGTGTAATCTCTCTCACAACCGAGGCTTCTGCAGAGATCCACGTGTGCGTGCCTGTGTGATGGAGCAACGATGTAGCAAGGAGCTGCTGCTAATTCATCCTTAAGTCATCCCATAAGACAGACCCGGGAGCCCCAGACCAGCCTCATTTTCAGATAAAGGAGATGAGGGTTGAGGAAATCACGTGACTCACCCAAGGTCATGCTGCTTTGCACACAAGCTCTCCCACAGCATACCAGTGGTTTTCAAAAATGCAAAACCCATGGCATTTTTTTTTAAAAAATCATTTATATAACTGCTACATACACCAGAGCTAAATAAGCAGCTGCTCTCATAGAGTCTGAGGGAGCCTGAAGCCCAAAGGCTTATGGGGGAGGGAGGGAAAGGATTTGTATAAAGTCATTGGGGACTGTGACAGCATCCTAGATACCTCTAGGACCCCTTATCCATGGCAATGAGAAATGGCGGGATGGCCTTGACCCCAGCTCCTGAGACCAAAAGAGAGGGGTAACCTGTTACTGTCCTCGCGTCCCACTGACCGACACCTGCAGCCCTACGTAAACAAACAGCAGCCCTCTGGTCTGGCTCACGCATTCATAGCACCTGCTCTTCTGGACTCCCCGCTCCAGCATTTCTGTCTCTTTCTCAGGATTTATTCTCTGTCTGTTCTTTTCCAGTCCTGAGGACTTTTCCTATTGACCTCCAGAAACCCACAGCCTTTGGTGACTTGAATTCTCATCAGCAGCTGGGGCAGAGGTCAAGAGGTGCATGATTCTTTATCAGGACTGGACACCTTGAAGCAAATCTGAGCTCCTGTCAAGGGATGACAGGAAAGCAGATGGGAAAGAGGGAGGTGTTCTGTGAGATGGACCCGTCCCAGAGACTGCGGACTCCCAGCAGGCACAAAGTGATTGCAGAATATCAGAGAGGTGGGGACTCACTCCCGGATTCTCCAGCCAGCCTCCTTACTTAACCGAGGAAGGAAACTGGGTCCTACCCAGAAAAAGTGCCCAGAAAAAAGCTAGTTACACAGTGGCTGACACTAAAGGTTCCTGACATCTTACTAGTGAGCATCTAAAACTCCAAGAAGAAGAATGAGAGTGTGAACCACAGGGGGAACCAAAGAAGGTTCTGGTGATGTCAAGTGATATGAGGCAGTCAAATACTCTGATTGAAACTGAAGTTGTACATGCTTCCATGTAAAACCAGCTCTTAAGGGTCTCTTGGGGGAAATCCATCACCTGGAATTACTTGAAGGCTTGTCAAGTACTTTGAGGCTCTACAAGGAGAGGTGTAATATTGAGAGACAGGAAAAGGGGGCTAACCTTTCCCCACAGCCTGAGTTCTGAGTTGCTTTCAGATGTCTGGTGGGTGAAGGAGGGTTGGGGGGCGGTGGGAGCTGCTTCTGGAAGGGAGGCCCTGTGCGTGCTCATTAGCATACGCTATCCGCATTCACTCTAGATAAGATTCCATCACAGAAACCTATTTATGCATCCCTTAATATAAATCCAAATTGCTCTCTTCAAATAGCAAAGAGAGCTAAGTTTCAGCAAGGGGAAGGAGGGGTGATGGCATTAAGAGCCAGGCTGCATTTTCATCTTGTCTTCCACCCAGTCACTCTGTCTTGACAGGCTTAACTTACACACCTCCCTGAGCTCAGGGTAAGCAGGCTTTCTCTGCAGGGGGCACCAAGCCGTGCTCAGTGCTCTGGACCACTGGCTGGGGTCACTGCTAAGTCTGTGTGGGCCCATGGGTCCTCCCTGCAGACAGATGCAATTTATGACAGCTCAGTTGACAAACGAAGTGCCCGGCGAGTGTGAGAACCTGAGTTCAATCTCCTAGAGCACATGCTTCAAGAACAGCGAGGTGCGGTGGTCTGAGCTTGTAAGAGCAGCATTGGGAAACACAGCAGGAGAATGCCCGGGGCTCACTGGGCCGCCAGCTTAGTCATGTGGAGTTTTAGGCTAGTGAGAGAACAAAGTTTCAAAAAAGAAGATGGGTGGTACTCTGAGAACAACAGCAGAGGGTGCCGTGGACCTGGGCTCTAACTCCTACGTCCTTCTACACACACACACACACACACACACACGATATACATATACACATGTACATACAAACATACGCATGTATACATACATACATGTACACACATAAATACACATAAATGCACACATAAATATATATATATATATACTCCTGTGCACACATAACATATAGACACTCATACATGCACAGACACAATACACACAAACATATTGATACACAAATATGCACATGCATACACATGGACATATACACATACATACATGTTCCCACATAAACACAAATGCATACACACATACATACACATACATATACATACATACACACACATTCACACACATGTATACTTCATGCAGAGAAAACACCAACAATGCCAAGCCACGCGTGAGGCTTCTGGAGTGTAAACCCGGAATGGTTGACCAGGAGCCGCATACAGCCTTCCCAGAAATGGAGCATTTAAACCCAGCACACTCTCAGAGGATCCAGCAGTTAGGTAAGAAATACGGGTAAGCAGTGCACACGGCAGGGAGCCATGGCTTCAGTTCTGCTCATTTCTTCCCATGTCCCCAGGCCACTACGTCATTCTGTGGGGGAGGGACCAACAGGGATGCAGCTATGGCTCAGTGTCTATATCCTGAAGTACAGCAATTTATGGTGCCTTTTCCCCCCATTTGGAAAAACAGCAGCACAGGGACCCAAGCTTACATGCAGAAGCAGTGTCTCAATTCTTTTCGTTTGGAGTAGGACAAGCCAACTCACCATGCCTATGTTTAAAATAGCAAAAAGTTTAAATGAAAGCCACAAAAGCCCAATATTACATCCAAAAACAAAGAAACTCCACAGGAAAGCATGCCAGTAGAAAAAGAATGATCAAGTGCCTATGTGTTAATCTTCTGAGTGGGTCTTGAACCACAGCCCTGTGGCAAATTTTATCTAGGCATTGATTTTTGTGTGTTCTGAGCATCACTGTTTCAACTATAGTCTTTAGGTTTTTACGAAGTGCCTGGGGGAGATCATTAAGAGGACATTGCCTCTCCTGCAACTGGATTTGCAGAAGGTTGTGAGCCACCATGTGGGTCACAGCAGCTGAAGCTGGGTTCTCTGCAAGAACGGCAAATGCTCCTAACTGTGGAACCTTTGCTCTAGCTCCTAGTTTATTATTAACCCTTTCTTTTACATTTATTTGTGTGTGTGGGGGGTAAGACATGCTACAACAGGCATGTGGAAGTCAGAGGAAAATCTGTGGGAGTCATTTCTCTATTTCCATTATGTATATTCTCAGTTTTGAACTCAGGTCATCAGATTTGGGGGCAATTGCCTTTACCAGATGGACCATCTCTCTGGCCTTCAACTGTTTTCTCGAAACATTAAAACTCTGGCACCATCAGAGCTCTCTAGAACGTACATTACTGTCTAACACTTTTGGAGCCTTGTCCTTGAGTTAAAGCTGGTTGCTGACCCCTGGACTCAGGGCTAAACAACAATTACTTCTCCTAAGGTCACTAACCACCTTGTGTGCTAGTCAGATTTGTGCTTAAAGTACCAAGGAGCTATTACCCCCAAACCAGGGCACTTGATTGTGGCATGTGAAGTCAGAATCAAATTCTGTTTTCCTAAGCACAGTGGCTCATGCTTGTAATCCCAGCATGGAGGAGGCTGAGACGGGAGGATCCGAAGTTGAAAGCCAGCCTGAAGTACAGAGTGAGATCCTGTTGTGTCTTGAGTGTGAAATGCCTCCCATGGCCTCATGCTTTTGAACACTGGTCTGGTGCTGCTTTGGATGAGGAGACTGATCTTCACGGAAGGAAGCAGGCCATTGGGAGTGGACCATTTCCGGTCTGGTCTCTGCTTCCTGGTTGCAGAGACAATTTGACCAATGGTCATGCTCTTACCACCATGCTGTCTCTGCCTTCATGGTCTACATCCCTTCTTCATCTCTTCCTTCTGTGGGTTGCTTTTGTCAGATATTTTATCACAACAACAAGGGGGATCCTGTCCAGTCTGAGGTGAGGTGGGAGACAGGAAAACCATACCAACACTTCCTTTTCCATTATCAAGTCTAGCACACACATTGGCATTGGGGGCTTTAAACCTTAGAGTGCCCCTGGCTGAGAGGGTCGCAGAACAGCTTTTGAGCCTTGCTTCTGAACCAAAAGAAACTAGGAGCCAAAGTCTTGCTCAAACCTTTTCGCCGTCCCCACACCCTCCATTCCATGTTCCTCAGTTCCTTGTCTTCCCTTTGCCAGCAGGACCTAATGTGTTAAGAAGGCTGTGCCTTTGAGCCTTGAGGAATCTGACAACGGGCTTCCTCACATTGTTCCCACAGTAACCAGAGCCAGCTGTCCAGACCAGCCAGCCAAGTTGTGGCTCAGATCACATACAACAGGACCTCTGCTCGGAGAACTTCAGCTCCAGACTCCCCCTTCCCTGGGATTTTTCCTGTGGGTCAGGATGCTTCTGATAACTTAGGAGTGAGTCTGTGATCCTGGAGCCTTCATGGCTATAGTACAGCCACAATCTTTTGATGCTTTCCTACTAATGACGGCTGGAAGATCCAGTGATTTTAAGATCTCTGATCTTATACCCATAGCTTGGGGGTGCCATCAGGTCCCCAGAACATATAAACATGAGGTTTTCCCAAGAGCTTTGGCATCTTCTGATACCGAGCAGAGGGTAATGAGGCCTGGGTGAGGGTGGCAATCTCAGCCAAGAGAATGAAAGGCTTAGAAAGAGGTGGCTCTGAGCGGTCAGGATCATGAAGGTTTCCCTTTCCCCAGCAGCTCAACTATGTGGCCCTAATAAGGAAGGCTCCTTGGAAAGCAGTGCTAGTATTTTTAGCTTTTCTAAGGGAGGAAGGAGTTTTTGAATGGACAAAATGGAAAGGAATGCAGGGCCAGGGTGTGGGAGCGGGGTGGGGGAGCTATGGAAAGGGGTGGGCAAATCAGGAAAAACCCAGACTTTGGGGACAGATAGGCAGTTTCCTCCTTTCTTGACAGACGAGCACAGCTGGGCTTCCTGACTTGTGTGACACAGTGCTAAGGTCTTCTGGTCCAGACACCAAGTGAAAAAGGAATTGGGGAAGGGAAATACTTTTCCTGAGAACATGGACTGTGTACACCTCACATGTATAGTTTCTGAACAGCCCTTATTTTGAGGTAGGGTTTGGCTGTGTAGCTCAGGTTAGCCTTGAATTCACTCAGTGGCCCAAGATGGCCTCAGACTCCAGCCTCAGCCTCTCAGTGCTGGGATTACTTGCGTGAGCCACCACACCCAGCTCTCAAGTCCTATTCCTGAGACAGCAAAGGAGGCCAGGCACAGAAAGAGCTTGACAACCAAGTTTGATTTGAATGTAGCTCTAACTTTCATATTCTCAGAGAAACACCCTGTCTAGACTTAGAGACATCAGAAATCAAGAACAGATGAATGGGTCCCTCCTAAGTGACCTTATTATGTTCCTAGCAAAGGGAAGATGCTAGTCTAGGAAAAAAAATTCTAATGAGCTGAAGAAACCAAAGTATATCTTCTTCAACTCATGAGGACTGCTAATTACTGGAACTCAGGGTTCAGATGCCAACAAGTCTGTAAGGACCCCTCTAAAACCCAAGCCTATTTGCCTGCTAGTTTTAAAAGCAAGATTGCAAACTATGCAAGTAAACAGCCTTGCGGTGTGGTTAACACAGACCCAGAGCTGACAGGGGAACACAACAGTTAGTTTCCAACTCCAAAATAGGACTAAAGGACTTTGTGTTACGGGAGAAGAGTCGCTGTTTTTTTGTTTAATGGAACTAAAAGTGTGCCCATTTACATTGTGAGCAGGTGGCACTGGGTAGCAAAGAAAGCCCTGAAAATATTCCCATCTAGTGAATGCAGTTGTATGTATAATTAGCTGGGATTTATTTTAAAGTACTCTTTTGTGCAACTCAAACTGCTGAGGACTAAGGGGGAGGCTTTTGAATTTATTATAGACATGGAGCCATCCATCATAGTATCCGCTAGGAAATGAAAATGAGGGAAGGTATTAGGAGGCATGTTTATTGGGCTCAGGCTGAAGGGAAGGACTCTCTTACAGAGGAGTGAGTCAGTTGCTGCCGGGGAGAAGGATCAGGCTGAACAACAGAGTCAAGGCAGAGAGGAAACAGGAAGAATTGGAGGTACATTCGAGAAGCCTAACGTTTGTTCATATGAAATTTCAAACAGAGCTTCACAATGGAATGCCAAATATCCCTTACCCAGCACCAGTGAAGTGCTGACTCATGGCTGACTGTAAGCCTCAGGGTGGATCCCAGGCGCTTCCCTGGGCTCCTCAGCATTGCAGTAGGAAGCACACAGTTTGTCTTTTTTTTAATTTTTAATTTTTTAAAATTAATTACACTTTATTCACTTTGTATCCCCCAATAAGCCCCTTCCTCCTCCCCTCCTGGTCCCCCTCCCTCCCCTTCTTCATGCATGCCCCTCCCCAAGTCCACTGATAGGGGAGGTCCTCCTCTCCTTCCTTCTGATCTTAGTCTATCAGATCTCATCAGGAGTGGCTGCATTGTCCTCTTCTGTGGCGTGGTAAGGCTGCTCCCCCCTCAGGGGGAGGTGATCAAAGAGCAGACCAATCAGATTGTGTCAGAGGCAGTCCCTCTTCCCATTACTATGTAACCCACTTGGACACTAAACTGCCATGGGCTACATCTGTGCAAGGGGGGTTCTAGGTTATCTCCATGCATGGTACTTGGTTGGAGTATGAGTCTCTGGGAAGACCCCTGTGTTCAAATTTCTGGTTCTGTTGCTCGCCTTGTGGAGTTCCTGTCCTCTCCAGATCTTACTATTTCCCACTTCTTACATAAGATTCCATGCACTCTGCCCAACTGTTGGCCATAAGTCTGAGCGTCTGCTTTGATAGTCTGCAGGGCAGAGCCTTTCAGAAGCCCTATGTGGTGGGTTTCTAGCTTGTTTCGTGTTTTCTTCTTCTTCTGATGTCCATCCTCTTTGCTTTTCAGGATGGGGATTGAGCATTTTAGTCAGGGTCCTCTCTCTTGATTAGTTTCTTTAGATGTACAGATTTTAGTAGGTTTATCCTATATTACATGTCTAAATCAGTGAGTATATACCGTGTGTATCTTTCTGCTTCTGGACAGCTCACTCAGGATGATCCTTTCCAGAAAAATGCAAATAGATCCATACTTATCATCCTGCACAAAACTAAAGTCCAAGTGGATCAAAGACCTCAACATAAAACCAGACACATTAAATTGGTTAGAAGAAAAAGTGGGGAAGATCCTAGAACTCATTGGTACAGGAGACAACTTCCTGAACAGAACACCAACAGCACAGGCTCTAAGAGCAACAATCAATAAATGGGACTTCATGAAACTGAAAAGCTTCTGTAAAGCAAAGGACACCGTCATCAAAACAAAACAACTGCCTACAGATTGGGAAAGAATCTTCACCAACCTTCTATCTGACAGAGGGCTAATATCCAGTATACATAAAGAACTAAAGAAGCTGAAAAGCAGCAAACCAAGTAATCCAGTTAAAAAATGGGAACAGAGCTAAACAGAGAATTCTCAATAGAGGAATATCGAATGGCAGAGAACCACTTAAAGAAATGCTCAACGTCATTAGCCATCAGGGAAATGCAAATCAAAACGACCCTGAGATTTCACCTTACACCCACCAGAATGGCCAAGATCAAAAACTCAAGTGACAACACATGCTGGAGAGGCTGTGGAGAAAGGGAAACCCTCCTCCACTGCTGGTGGGAATGTAAACTTGTACAACCACTCTGGAAATCAATCTGGCGCTTTCTCAGACAACTAAGAATAGTGCTTCCTCAAGACCCAGCCATACCACTCCTAAGCATATATCCAAAAGAGGCTCAAGTACACAATAAGGACATTTCCTCAACCATGTTTGTAGCAGCCTTATTTGTAATAGCCAGAAGCTGGAAACAGCCCAGATACCCCTCAACTGAAGAATGGATGCAGGAATTGTGGTACATCTACACAATGGAATATTACTCAGCAATGAAAAATAAGGAAATCATGAAATTTGCAGGTAAATGGTGGAAGCACACAGTTTTAAGCTCGTTCAGCATTCCAAGGCCTACCCTAGGTGATTCTAGGCTGTGCCTCCATACAAAGATGAAGCCTGGCTGAGATCCAGGTCTTCTTGAGCAACCTGTGGGAGACCTGTGTGTGCTCTCGCAGGCCGGCCATGTTCTTTTCCAGCCACTCTTCATGTCTATTTCCTTTAGGTCCTCTCCCAGGCCTTCGGAATTGAACCATGGTCCTCAGTATTAGCCCAGACTACAAACATCACAGAGGTTGGGAATCCTGAATTTTGATATTGGCTTTGTCACTCCACCCCCACCCCCCCTGTGGAGGCCTCACTGTCCCATTGTTAAACAAGGACATGAAATTCCTACTACAAGACATAACTTCTTGTGCCACAGTTAAAGTAGTCGCCTTTCAACTTCTAATAGATTTTTAAACATGTTTTCATGGATTTCACATGAATGGTCTTAGGAGCCATAAAACAGAAGAAATGAGATCCACTTTGTGAGGGGGGATCTCCTGTGTTAGTGAGTCAGGGGCACGCCTAATTATGTAACCTTCCCTGATAACTTCTCACGACAAACTCATTTTCACATATAAATTTGAACCAACTATTTCAACATGTTGAACCACAAGTTTCTTAAACAAACAAATGAATGTTTTATGTAATATAAACATTCCCCAAAGAGAAGGGAGGTCCAAGCATCCTTTAGGGAAAGAACATGCAAATGCCAAAGAAAAATGAAAGCAAAAAAGCAGCATTCCCTCTCTCATCACAGGCTTGCCAAGCCCCCACAGAAGCAGGCTTACAATAGATCCCCAAATCTGGAGAAGTGTCCAAACCTGCAGAGAGAATTAGAAAATGAAGGGCTTTGCATAAGTGAGTTGGGAAAGTGGGCTGCTCAGCTATGCTCCTTCCGCTCCTCCTACACACAAAAGTGTAGTGTGAGGGGAAAGGACAGAGTGAGGTGATTACAACACAAAGAAGCCCAGTACTAAATAAACCCTAAGGCTTGAGATTAGTCTTTAATGCATTTGCTTTCAGGAGCCAAACCACAGGAAGTATCATCTCTTGCCCTGTATGCTGCCAACCACATGTATACCACGCACGCGCAGGCTCACCCGCAAAAGCCCAAATCAACGAGTCAGAGGGACAAAGCTGGTACAGAAAATAGCCAGCCAACTTGGGCTGACTTCCTGGGGTCACAAACTAAGGTGGTTTCAAGAATGGAAATGTGTTGTCTAGTAGTCTTGGGAAATGGAAGTCCATACTAAGGTATCAGCAAGTCTGCTTACTATGCGCTTCCTGGGAGCAGGGAAGACTGGGAGGCTAACTCCATTCCATGCCTCTTCCCAGCTTCCATGGTCTCCTTCCCATCTTCAATGTTCTGAGGCCCAGGGTAGCCCTATGTCTTCCTTCACACAGCATTGTCTCTGAGTGGCTTTCTGTGTCCAAATTTTCCCCTTTCATAAGGACTGCAGGAGCCTCATTTTTACTTGGTCAGATGCAAATAGTCTACTTCCAAACAAGACCTTATACATGGTACCAGAGATGCTGGGGATGATGGAGGTTAAACGCCTCGTTCATGGTACCAGGGATACTGGGTGTGCTGGGGGCTACTGATCTAACATCTTTGTGGGACACAGTTTAGGAAGTGACACCAGTTCACTGGAATTTAATTCAGGAACAGAAAGTGAGGAAAGTCATGGAGATGAATGTTGTCTCACAAAACAGGTCACCAGTGCCCATGTCCTCCATCCTCAGTGATTAGACTTGAGAACTGGCAAGCCACAGGTAGAGGCACACGCCAGCACATGGGTCACCTGGATTTGTCATGACCTCAATACGCATTTATCCTGTGTATAACCCTTCTCATTCTTGGCCATGTAAATAACATGTAACCTACACGTCAACATGGTCCCTCCTGAACATAGACCCTTCTGGTTGCATACCCTCAGCATAGGTTCACTCGACCTTGATTCCTCTTTCTTTTGTATCTCATGCATTTAGGGAAAGAAAAAAGGTTAACAGGCTCTTTTAGAAAGAAGGATCAAAATACATTTTGACCTATGTTTGTTTGGCACAATTATTAGTCCACAGAAGAAACCATGATAGTTATCATAAGCAGGCATGTTTGTAGTTTTTTATAGACAGTTTCTTATAACCCAGGCTAGCCTTGAACCCTTTATGAAGCTGAGAGTAGGCTTGAACTCTGATCCTCCTGCTTCCTCCTTCTGTGTGCTAGATCACAGGCAAAACTTAACCATGGCCAGTTTGTGAGACACTGGAAATGAAACCTAGGGCACAGTGCATACTATGCAAGCACTCTTCCAACCGAGCCACGTCTCCAGCTCCATTTGTAGTCTTAAATTTTTCAAGAATCATAGCTGCAGAATGTAAGTACTCAGCTATCCCAACAGACAGCAATGTCAGTGTTCTCAACTCACTGGAGAGGATGCAGAAGCTCGAAGAGGTTAGCTGAGTCAGACGTGGCCAGAAGGCTACTAACTGCAGACACAGAAGACAGAGTAGCTCCTTGGACAGTCAGCTCGGCACACTGTTGTTTTGTGACAGTATCACTATGTAGGTCAGGCTAACCTGGGATCCATGATCCTTTTGCCTGAGTCTTTTGAGTTTTGGCCTTATGGATATGCACCACCACACCTGTTCTGAGGTCTCCACCGAAGCAAATAACAACAACAAAACTACAACAGGAAGGGGGGAAAAAGAAAAAAAAAACTACAATGGGACACACTGGGCAGGGGAGCTATGTCAGTGGTAGAGCACTTACCTATTAAGACACACTGTCAGATGAACAAGGACTGAGCATTTTTTTTCTTAACTGTAATTAACATGGCAGTAATAACAAAAACTCAGTTTTATATTTTACAATTAAGCATATTTTTAAATGCCTTAAGGCTAGCTTTTATTTATCCTTATAAAAATACGGCGAGTTTTTCCCAGCCCCATTTTCTGGGCGATAAACTAGAAGAGAAGCACTATAACTTTCCTAAACAAACTACTGAGATGACAGCGGGGTTGGAGAAAGAGCCATCCTATCATAATTTTAAAATTGACATGACTTTCCAGAGGGAACAACCCAACACCATGTCCTTGGAGACAAATAAAACTAGAAAGAAAGTTATGTCAGTGAAGAAGAAAAGGAAGAAAGCTGGGTAAGTTCCTGCATACTTTACTACAGAAAAAGAAAGCAACACACATTTTTGTCATGGCTGCTGCGGAGTGGAGCCCTGCATTTATGGGGGAGAGGAGCAGTCAAGGCGGCCTCAAATGTTCCCGAGAACAAGAAAAAAAGGCTGTTTTAGGAAACACAAGACTTTCAACTGGTGAAGGCAGTTAATATATTCTCTACTCCATGACCAGTCCCAGCATTTCCTCTGCTCTCCCACAACCTGAATTCAGAAAAAGGCTTCCAGAAGGAAGTGGTGTCCAAGCTTCTGCTGAAAAAAAAAATATCAGCTTGAGGGAAGATGTAACAAACACGCTAGTTCCCAAATGGCTTGGAGAGCATGATGGCTGCAGGAGATGAAGTGGGAAAACAAGCAGAGGTCACGGGCAGAGGCCACTTCTAAATTGATTCTGGAAGGTCTTGAGTGCTTCTGAAGGTTTCAGCGGAGGAGAGGACTTTTCTGAGGTATATACTATGTTCAGCGACTGGCACCCCCACACGGGTAGCTCTGAAGCCCCTTTCCAAGGTTTACTGGTTTGTTTTGTTTTTACATGCCTGCTGAGCGTCTCTACATGCCTCCTGCACCACTTCCGACAGGGTTAAATTAGAGATCTATTGTCTTTTCAAGACCTAGCCTGTGATTCTAGAAAACGTTACAGGTCTGAAAATTTGACAGTTCTTTGTGAGAGAAGATGAAGACTGAAAGCATACAAGGACTTGAGAAACAGTATTACAGAAGCGGAGCTAATATGAGCAGTATCTTTGAATTGAAAAAACAAACGAAAGCAAAAATAAACAGCAACCAAACAACAAAACAAAATCAGATCTTTGCCAGGCATTTCTTTCTAGTTGTGTCTAGGATTTTAAAGTATAAAGCGCATTTGTGCACGTATAATAACTGGTGTGTACACACACAGGTGTATCTGTTGGGGCACCTGGGAGGTACTGCTAAGCCAGCTTAAAAGGACAGTTGATCTCACTGGCATCCAGAAGGGCTTTCTTGCCACTCGAAACTGTTACCTTGTACCGGGAATTGCTCTCTAAAAGATGAAATGAGGTACAGAACAAGAATCATAACTTACTAAATATTTTAAGCACTCTATGCCGCTAGCTCCAAAATAATTCATAAGCATCTTCCCTAGGCTGGTCTTAAAGTCAATATAAAGACAACCTTGAACTGATGATCATCTGTGCTGGGATTATAAGCATATATGCTATACTTGGTTTTTATGGTGCTGAGGATTGAAACCAGGGCCTTGTGTGTCTGTAAGCGCTCTCTGTACCAGCTGAGCTGCATTGTCAGCCTGTTACGTGCTTAAACAAACAAACAAACAAACAACACACACACAAAATGCTGGTTAAAGGCATCCAGTAAGACTGATTGGCTGAATTATCATGGGGTTATACAGTAATGGAGTTCTCTTATTCCCATCCCCCCAAATAGTGGAAGATCCACCAAGATGCCCACTTACCAAGAGTAAATGTGTTTGGGGGTGGGGCTGTGGGACCTGCTGTAAAAACCTGAGGACGGGAGCTCCGATCCACAGCATGGATGTCAACAACAGTGTGGGCCTTAAAAGGTTACCAGCATCCAGTGTATAGTTGAAAGTGTAGGTGACTCAACGGTAACTTAGTAAAAATGAACAACAATCCATCTTTCCTTTGGATTAATGTAGAAGGAATCTCTTGTGTGTGTATAGAAGCAGCACCTGCCAATAAAAAGCTAATGGCCTATAGCTGAGGCAGGCAATAGAAGGTGGGGCATCTGGAAGGCAGAAAGGATTCTGGGATAGAGTAAAGTTGTGAGGAGGACAGACGATGGTACCTGAGCAGAAGTAATCAACCACATGGCAGAATGTAGGTTTATATAAAGGGGTTATTTTAAGTTATGAGCTAGTCAGAGAAGATTCTAGCTATATGGCCTATGTATTTGGAAATATATTTTCAGTCTTGTGAGTCTCTATTCTGGGAGCTTGGGGCTTGGAGGAAAAACTACTGCAACATAATGGCACCCCATGTTGGGCGCCATATGTAAAATGATTATTAATATGGATATAAATGCATAAACTTAGTATAGTGGCAGTTTATCTTTAGCCAGCTATTTACCCAAATAACACAGGGAGACTCTGATTAACTTACTTAGCCTTGAGCACAATATTCAATGCAATTATTATCCTAAACCTCCAGACTAATCTAGCTTCCTCGCAGCCAAAATCCCCATTATATTTGCATTTTTCTATCCTTGACTTGCTCCAGGTTTCTTCTCCTGATGTTTCCTGGACCTCTCTCCTCGTGGCTCAGTCCCTACATCCTCTCTCTTTCATAGTCCAAAGTATAGATACTCAAAGGCTATCTTGAACATGTAGAAATAATGTACAACAAACCATTTCTCCTTTGAATAAATGCATTATCTCTTTTGTGGTATTGCTTTACACTCTCCTCAAACTGTCTAACATACATTAGGTTCTGGTCTTGTTCAGGAAACTTCAGGGTCATGGCAGCCCTGTCTAGCCTCTAAAGTGAGAGTCTGGTGTCTCTCCAGATGTTCCCATCATTCTCCACTTCCCTCCAGCATGACCTAGCTCAGTGCACCGCAACCGAATACCGGTTCTCTAACTTTACTATAGTAGCTAAAATGCAGTGCAGGTGGGCCAGACAGATGGCTCCATGAAGGTACGTGCTGCCACGCCTGATAACCTGACTTTCATCCCCAGAACCTACGTGGTGGAAGGAGAAAGCTCAACACTCACAAGTTGTTCTCTGACACACACACACACACACACACACACACACACACACACACACACACGCACTCATGCCCACATACACACACAAGACGAGTAAATAAATTAAATACAGGTTGTTTTTTTTTTTTTTAATAGGTGTGGATTAGGTCCTTAGCGTGCAGCACTCTGCCCACCACACGGTGGCTCTTAAAAATAACCTCTGGTAGACTGAAAATGGATTCGTGTTTCCAAGTAACTGCTCATCACTCTCTGGACTATGAAGGGTACAATGTTCTCTTGTCCCATCATATTTGAGGGATCTCACTTGGCCCTTGACAGCCTCGGGCCATAACTACTGACTCCAGACATCCTAGTTAGATATGCACCATCATCCCTAAACAGCTTTTTCTTTGCTTGGAGGCAGTCAGAGCTTAAAAGCTTTGGAGCTTTCAGAGCCAGGAGGCTTGAAAGACCTATTAACAAGAAAAATTCTGAAATGTAGGTAGAGCTCAAGGATTTGAGGCCTAGAAGAGTGACTTTTCATGATTTCTAAGAAGCCACCTCAGATATCAAGGCAGCCTGGTAAGGCCATGTTTTCCAGATATGCAGGCCTCAAATCACCAGGATCTTTGTGCAGATGAAAAAGCCAGGCACGGCAAATGATCCATATGTTATGCCAAGCCTGCACTCATTTAAAACATAATTCAGTAAAAGACCAGAGGTGATCAGCTAAGTCTGTACACTTAGTCAATGACAAAGGGAACCATGAAAGACACAGTTACACCAGAACAATAGCTTTTGTTCCAGTCCATCAAGGTTTTGTTGATTTTTTTTTCTGAAAACCTACTATGTGCTCAATTTTTGGAACCAGAAGACTTCCGTACCCTTCCTTAAAATGTATTTCCTCCCACAAGACTTGAAGTACACCCCCCAAAGGCGCGATTGTTATACATACAAGTGAACACAGCTGCTTCTTCATTGTTACAGACTTTAATGGCTTCCCACCATCCAACCACAGACTAAACAGGTAGACCAGGCCTACTCAATCCCATGCAGGCCAAACTCTCCTGTATTAAACACTTCCTAATAGCCAAGAGTCAGCCATATTACTCACTTCCGACCTGTGTTGGTTGGTCTCCACTGTCAACTTGACAAGATTTAGAATTGCCTTGGTGACAAACTTCTGTGTAAGCCTGTGAGGACATCTCCAACAGGTTTAGGAAGGAAGACCCACCCTGAATGTGGGAAGCACTGTCCCATAGACTGGCATCCCACACCAAATGAAAAGGAGAAGGTGAACTGTGTTCCTCCATTCACCTCTTTCTGCTTCCTGATTGCTGATGTTATGGGACCAGAAGCTTCACACCCCCCTCACCATGCCTCGCCCAAAAGAAGCCCTTCCTCCCTTCTGTAAGTTTCTTCTGTTGGATATTTTGACACAGCACTGAGAGTAAGTAAGACACTGGGATTTGAAAGGTTCCTTCAAGCTCAAGCCTCTGGAAATGTCACCCTTTTCTGCTTAGACATGCTTCTCCACAGTATTTTGCTTGCTTGCTCTTCATGGACCATTTCAAGCATTTCACTCATTTCTTATGAGCATTCCTACATCTTTGGTCCTGACAAGATGCTCTTCACATTTGTGCAACATGGAAGTACAAGATTCATGGACTTTTTCCTCCTACTCCCTGCCCTCACTTCTTGACCATTTACGAACACTCCATTGTCCTCTATGAGGCTCCATGGAAGATATGCTTTGTCTACAACATCTCTAGTAAGCACAAGTGACAGTCTTGACCTACAGTCAACACTTGTAGATGAGGAACGAAGCTCTGGAAACTTTGGTGCATTGGTCAAGTTCACACAGCCAACAAGTGGCAGAGCCAGCTGCCTCGGGCTCCAATGCCCTCATGTTTCCCTCTTGTGTTACTTTTCTAATTAATAGGATAAAAAAAAAATACTTGACAAAAGTAACATGAGAAGGGTAGGTTTATAATGGTTCCTAGCCTGAAAGGATTGTCGATCATGTTGGCGGGCACGGTGGCAGGAGTTTGAGACAGTTGATGGCACTGCATTCACAGGAAGGCAGCGGAGACGGCTGCCGATGTCCACTTGGCTTTCTCTTGCTTTTTATTCATCTCAGAAACACTCCACACTCCAAACTGCCCAGGTGGGTTCTCTCTTTTCAGTGGAACCTTTCTGGAAACACTGTCATGGATACGGCCCTGGCTGTGTCCATGGAAATTCTAATCTAATCGAATTGACAATGAGGAGTCCTCATCCTGCTCCTCCATACACCTTCTGATGTCATACTGAACTCAACCTTCAGGAAGATTCTCTAGTATGCTCTCCTAAAACGCAGCGATCCCTGCAGTGTGGGGGAAAAATGTGCAAGAAGGTTGTAATAGGAGAGCAGGTGGCGAGGGCACAGGTGTTGGAGGCCTGTGCCACAGTTATGCAGTCTGTTGCTTTCTGGGGATCTCTCTCTATTTTTGTCTGTCACTGAGGTGATTATTAGTAGTTATCAGACACCTTTTATCAATGTCTCTAATCTACAGAGTCAGCCTAAACACCCTTTGTTTCTAACTACATCACACCGGATCTTCATGTTAGACATTTTTAACAAGCCTCAAAGGCTCTGTTGATGCTGTCTCTCCTTTTATTCTCCAATTTTGCTAGTGCAGGGGACAGCCTGTCCTAGTAATTATTACTAGGCTAATGTCAGGTTCAGCTTAGCACATAAAATACTTCTTCAGTGTAGGTTTCTTTGCAAGAGATCAAAACATTTTTTTTAATGGCAACATCAAACAGAATCAACATGTAAACACATTTCAATAAGGATTCTTTCCCCTCCAGTGATTTCTCAATATCTGGAACTGTTTATAAGTTTCCTTTGCTTTCAAATGGTAACATAGCACATTAGTTTCTTCTTACCCTCTTCTGAGACTCTTCATCATATTTACTGACAGCGAGTGTTTTGGGTTATGTTTTTGGTGATTTTCTGGAACTAGTTAGGTTTGCCACGTGGCTTGACCTCAGAGGTCAGGAAGGAAAGTGGTATACATTTTTAATATCACATTGTTTTTCCTCATGGTCCCTCCTTTTTCCTATTTTCCCTTTGCAAAAGCTTTATACTAAATGCCTTTGTGCTACCCATCCCTAGCCTTTCCTAGTCTTTTCACTTGATCGGCAAAAGAAAAACGCCATGAGATTAAAATCCAACCAACGGCTCTTTCTTTACAAAATAGAGGTACCGCTCATCCACTCCTGACTACAAAGGTGAGAAAATTTGGACTACTGATATGGCACCTTGGGGGAACCAGCATAACTTGTTTTACCTGTTTGCGAATAATTTGCCAGACCTGGCATTTCTAAGATGCTCTCTGCTCATTAGAAGCCCCAGGAAAGCCACATGAGCCGAAAATTGTACTGGGTGCCACAGGTGGCCTTCTTGTTAGCTCAGAAACATGAAAAGACTCCATTGAAAGTCAGGAACAACACAAGCAAGCAATCTCTGAATACTGTGATTTAACACTGTTCTGACAGAGCTGGCCAATCTAACTACATAAGAAAAAGAAAGAAGGGATTTAAAACAAAATGGGGAAGAGGTAGCAAAATTACAGTTACCTGTAAATCCTAAATGACTAAAAGCTAAGCAAGTGAGATGGACACATTTACCTGAAAATCCCACAGGGGAACTGAAGGAAATAGGAGAAAAATCAATAACTTTTCCAAATGGTAGTCCGTTACATGGCATATCCCATTTTTAATAACATTAAAAACGTAAGATACCTGGGGATGCACTTCAAGAGAAATAGGTAAGAGTATATGCAACTAAACACTGCTGATGGACAGAGAAGACAGGAACAAATACAAAGATCTGCTCTGGCCTACAATGGAGTCAGCATCAGGAGAGCAAGTCTTCCTAAATTAGTATGTCAACTTGATATGACATTTAAACCCTTATAAGGAAGCTAATGCTGAAGTTCATAAAAGACAAGTAAAAGAGAGTTGTCATAAAGAGGATGTAAACAGCAATAATCAAAGATTAACTTACTGGACTTTGAAAGATACCATTCTCCTGAGAGTAAAACAGTGCAGGTATGCCAGGGGGGCCAGCAGGATCAATACAAACCCAGCAGAGCCCCAAACAGACTGCAGTTCAATGCATGACAACGTTGACATTGCATTCTATCAGATAAAGAAAGAGGGACTTTTGATAACAAAGGATGACCCTCCAGATAGATCCCTAGTTCATATCCTACATAAAAACAACAGCCAGAGGACCAGAAGGTCAAATGAATAACTGACGACAACAACAAAAATCTGAGGAAGATCCTTGGAAGTGTGATGCAAAGTAGGAAAAGCCAGTCATGCAAGGTGACCCACTCCTGGGCCATTCCCTGTGTCTGGATTATCTAGAGCAGTTAAGAGCCACAGAGCTGGTGAGCAGATCTATGGATATGGCGAGCCTGGAGGAGGGGGAGGTGGGGAGTGACTGCTTGACTGGGTACAGGGTTTCTTTGGGCGACAATGACAATGTTCTGCCATTAGCTTGTGGTAATGGTTGTGTAACTACAAATAAAAAAAAAAAGAAACCACTAAGGCAAACTGAAGAGTAAGTTATATCCCAACAAAGCTATTATTTTAAAACTACTAATAAGATGAGACAATTTAAAAAATATAATTATCCACTGGAGAGGACCTAAATATGTCAAAAACTGTAGAGCCAAGAAGAATCTGACAACATAATTTTTAAAGAAAATCCCGAATGAAGGAAATATGAAAAGTCAAGTGGAAAAAAAAAAAAAAAGCAGTAAGACAAACATTCTAATCTTCTGAGTTGCTAAGTGCTTCTCTGGGCCCACAGGCAGGAGGAACCTACCAGCCAGCAGGGAAGTGGGCAGTGACCCAGCACGCACATCTCTCACAAGAAACCCAACACCTCTCGGACACACAAAAATGCACCCAGCATTCCCTCCAATCAGAGACGCCCACGGCAAAACTACAAGAAATGAGCGATTTTTGCCTCTCAAACTGGCAAAGATCACGGACATCTCCAGAGGACAGACACCCTCAAGCAGAGCTAGCGGGAGCCTGGCTACGGGGCCTGCCAAACTGGAGGCCGATTTGGCAAGGCTCGCCCAGAAGAAAACTGCATATTCCTTTTGATCCAGCAATATCCCTGGAGTAATTTCTCCTCCAGAGAGGCTTGCTGACACGCAGAGTGCTATTTTTAAGAAGTTATTCAGCTGAAGCACTGTTCATGGTAGCAAATGACTTCAAACAATTAAACATAAGTCCACTAATGTGCGAATGAATACATTATGACAAAACCTGTACGGAAATATTGTTTAGACACTAAAAGGAAGCTGCGGCTATGTTCTGACTAAGCAAATATGATACACTATGAAATAACAGAGGAAAAGAGCGCCATGTAAGGTACACAAAAAGGTACATTTCTTTTAAAAGTGGGAATGAAAAAGAACTGTTAAAGTTTTTTGTTTGCTTTTTGGGTGTGTATATGTGTGAGTAAGTTAGTATGTGTGTGAGTATGTGTGAGTGTGTATGTTTATGTATGTGTTTATATGTGTGCATGTGTGTATACTAGAGTGTATGTGTGAGTGTGTGTTTATGCACATGTATATGTGTGTATATTTGAGTATATGTGTGAGTGTGTGTGTTTATGCATGTATACATGTGTATGTGTATATATTTGAGTATATGTGTGTGTGTGTATATGTATAGATGTGTATGTCTGTATGTGTGTGTGTATGTGTGAGTGTATGAGTGTGTGTGTGTGTTTTGCTAGAATTGATCCTCTCCTAACACATGTGGGTCCCAGGGATTGAACTTGGGTCGTAAGCCTTAGCAGCAGGTGCCTCTCTTCACTGAGTTCATAGAGGAGAAAAGCATGGTCAATTAGAGGGAAACTACTAAAAAAAAAAAAAACAAAAACAAAATCAAATCACAAGACTACAAAAAGACTACAAGACCAGGAATCAGGCAATGACTACAAGGGAATAGTGTTTTCCAGACACAGCCAGGCCAGTGAACACAAGAACTCACAGCAGTTGAAGGCTAGCATGATGGTAAATGTTTCTAATCCCAGGTGCTCAGGGACCTGAGGCAGGAGAATTGCCTGGAGTTGGAGCTAGCATTCTGGGTTACAGTAGTGAGTTCCAGGCCTGCCTAGCTATAGAGTAAAACACAGTCTCAAAAAAAAAATTACAATATAACTATAAATAAAGGGTGTATTTTTTTTTAAAAGAGACAAGTAGCCAAGGATGGCCTAAAGCTTGCTGTATGGCTGAGGATGGCCTTGAACTTCTGATCCTCATGCCTCCACCTCCCCTGTGCTGGGGCTTCAAGTATATACCAATGCTGGGGATTGGACTTAAGGCCTGTGCACTCAATGTAAACATTTTTACTATATCCAGAACCCACCCCCAGGAATTTTAACAAAACAATAAACAAAACTCAGAGTTCCTGATCAGCTAGCCCTCAAATCTTCCCTCTGACTTCCAATGCCTTGTGCATCTGTATAGTCTCATGGAAGAGTCTGGAAGATCCATGGCTTGATTCTGAGCTTCATGCTGTCGTGCTTCTCGTACCTATATTTAGAACTAAAGAACTATCTAATACTTTCTTAAAACTAACTGACTCATTACAAGAGCAATGGTAGTACTTTCACATCTATGGGAGATAATTTTGGCTCAGACCGTGTAACCAAACTGTGTCTCTAGCTTTGTCTTTCTGTATTGCTCAGCCAAAATAGAGCAATAAAACAAATTCATTTGTTAAGAATTCAGCCGTATTTTTCACTCCTTCTATTTAGCAAATATTGACCAATAACTTTCCACCTTCAATTCTAAATATACTGACCCATAAATATGTACTTTAGGGGGAAAATGGTATTTTAATAAATTGAAAAAACCTAAAACTAAAATAGGTCTCATTAAGTGTTATGGGCAGACATAGACACACTTATTTCCTTTTGGGGTGCCATGATTTGCATAGTAAATGTTCCCAGAAGGTACAAGGTTTGGATGTCAAAGGTCCCCCAAAGCCAATGCATATCCCTAACTGACATTACTGGGAAATGATAGAATCTATGAACCACAGCCTATTAAGATTTTTTTTCTAGTCAGCGGGGGTCCCTTTCAGGAGCCAGCAGGACCCTCGCCTTCTCTGCCTTCTCTTTCTCCTCCCTTCTCTATTGCTTGCATACAGCCCAGGCTGGCCCGAAATTCCCAAGATGAAGAGGCCAGCCTCCATCTCCTGATCCTCCTGCCTCTACTTTGCAAGTGGTAGGATTATAGTGTTTACCGGGGACACCAGGCTTCTGAACCTTTTCTCTTCATCCATCTGCCTTGGCATTCTGGCTGTGGCTGGGTAGCTCTGTTTAGCATTCACTCCCATCATGACGTGCTCCATCATCCCCAACCAGCATCAGCCAACTATGCCCTGAACAGGCCAAAACTGACAGAAAACAAAACAAAACAAAACAAATCCTTCTCAGACTTAAGGTTTGCTCAACAGTTGTGCCTGGTATTGGAAACATGGCAAACTACTCCAGGATCTTAAAGAACTTAACTACTGCCACGAAAGTAAACCAACCTAAGTGCTGACGGCACTCTAAATACTGACCTTATCCCCACAGGTAAATATCTCCCACTCATCACCACAGAAGCTTTTCCTCACCCCGGACAGAGATTAATACAGAAAACACGGCTGTCCAAAACCCAGACAACAATTGATTGTAGGAACCCTGCCTCAATGAACACAACTTTAACACAACTCCTGCACCGAAGGCTCTGGAAACAGTGAGGAAGAACGGCTGGGAGGATAGAATCAGCGGAGCAAGAAGTCTGCTGTGAGATTGTGTCTCCTGGAAATGGCGGGGAAGGTTCACCTGTGAAACCCTAATAATATGGCTGCCTACACAAGACCTGGAAAAGAGCCACGCTAACAGACGTGCTTATACAGGAGGTGGAACTATCATGTTGCCACACCCATAGACAGAGGGCTGCATGCAGCTAACAGCTGCTGGTGGTGGGAGAATTAGTGTCCTCCACGGGTGAGCCCTAATTGTTACCTAATTCTAAGTAGTCAGCCCAGAGCACGTGTACACATAAGCAACACTCACTGGACTCAGCAATACATATCCTTGACTGACACTCATATGAATTACATATCAAATATACATATATGTCAATTGAAGAAAAAGTGCACGTGAATTTGAGAGGGAATGAGGGGTGAGAGACAGGGATGTGGGAGGGGTTGGACAAAAGAACATGGAGGGGGAAAATGACAATTATAGTTTTAATTAAAAAATGAAAGCCCTTTTACTTTGTACGTTGGTTATCTCTGGAATTCATTTCAGCACCGGAAAGCTAAAACACAGTGTAATTACACATGGGGAAGGTGAAATTTGAAGCTGCTCTGGAAGAATCTAGGTATACAAGAAAGGATCAAGGCCTGACAGATGGCTGGGAGGGCCTGTGGCATGAGGGACCACAGATAGATGTATGTCGCTGGAGCACAGGCTACAGTAAGTGAGGTTAGAAAAGCCTAAAGCCAACCCTCAATATAGCCTCAGTACCGAGAAACCCCCAACAAGAGAGGGGGACACATCTACTGAGCCAAGGGTGCTTTCCATGGCAAGTAGTGAAGGGACAAGAGAAGAGCCTGAGAGGGAGGGAAGTTAGAGACAGAAACAAGCATAAAGGCAGGCAAAGATGCTTTCAAGAAACCAAGAAGAGGAGCAGCACGGAAAGCAGGGGTGAGTGCTGACTACGGGGCTCTTGGCTCGGCCCAGCCAAGAGCCAATGTAGATAGTAGGAAGAAGAGTTCCCAGAATTTAGGAGATGGAGATGACAGCCCCCCAAACTGAATGTTGAGTTCCATGTGTGTAGTCTATGTGAATGTTGGGGTGGGGACAATGGGACAGGAGTAAAGGGTTTCTGGGCATACAACAACAGATTAAAAAAAAAAAATTCAAAAGCAAAGGCTTAATGAACCCATGGTGTTTCTTTCCATGCTCGGCCAGTGTTGCATTCTGGGATGTCACTGCAGCCTTGGTTTTGAACACACAGAATGCAGGGCACATGCTGTCAGGCCACAAAACACCATCAAGCAATGCCCGGGATGTCACGGCTTAGGCTGGAGGCCATTGCACATTATGAATTGCCATGTTTTTGCTATACATACAAAACCCTCTGCTTTTATAGAAACATAATAGCTTCATTATGGAAAGCAAAGATACTTCTCATTATTTTCTCACTGCTAAGCCTCAACATGTAAGTATGAAATTAGTTCATCTTTGGGCTGTGTTGTATGTAATACTTGATTTTAAAAACTGCTGTTTGAGTTGCTGATTTGAGTTTCTTAAGAAAAAAATTCAGTGATTATTTTCTTGGACACTGTCAGAACATCTAACAATGTCTGAAATGGCTCTACCTATACTTCTGATGCTTGCTTGTTTGTTTGTTAGTTTGTTTTTGTATACACTTATGCTAAACTGTGCTCAAAGCATTAATTTATAAACTTACAATAAAAATAAACTCTGAAAATCTTTAAGACATTCTATACTTTGAAGCCTTAAACATTCAGCCAATATTTCATTCTTTATGTGAAAATGCTCCTGTTTCATTAACCTGCAAATTTGTATTTTTATCCATAATAAATGGTAAAATTGAATGTGCACCAAAAGATTGTCCAAAAATAATACTTTATGATATACCATCTGTGGAGTTTTGATTTTTATATGTCTTTTATTTACCTATATACCCAGGACTAGTCTCTCAAATGGAAGTGGTCATGCTTGGAAAATGTTTAAAAAGATCTGGAGAATTTGGCATCCTGGACCTCAGTGCTAATACTAATGTGGAATAAAGGGAGGAAGAGCATGATTTCGGGAACAATTGGAGGTTAAGGAAAGAATAAAGAAAGGGACATGATTTATCGATAAGGAGTTTAAAGGAAGGTGTCCACTGTGTTTTAGAAGGAGGCCTGTGGGTGTACTAAGAGCTTAAAGAGAAAATTGAGGTTAACAGGAAAATAATGAAAAAGCAAGAGGAAGAGAGAAAGATAGCAGAGAGGACACAGGTGCAGAGAAGGCAGAGTCCATAAAGTCTGACACACGGGCAATGGCCCCATGGAAGGGAGATGCTTGCTCCTCTGAGACCAGTGAACAGGGAGTGGACAGATGGACATCTAAGACTGTGCGAGCAATGGACACAGCAGCAGTGGAGAAGAGAGGTGAAGGGTTCCTATCAGAGTTCCCGGGGACTGCAAAAAAGCAAGAGGAGTCATGTCCCTCCACAGACAGTGGGGATGAGAGTGAGTCTTAAAGACACTGGCTCTGGACATGGCCCACAGCAAACGTGACTGACACCGACTGGAGGACAGATAAGAACTCTGAGAAGCTGCAGAGTTGTTGACAGAAAGGATGACTCTGAATTACTACAAATGAACAGAGACACTTCATTCCCATGAGATTTGAACCAGCAGTGAGACAGTGTGTCCAAAGGGCCAGGCAGAATGACTAAGGAGCAGGGGAATGACAGCTCCAGGAGAGTGACCCCTGGGTTCCACAAAACAAAGGGAAAGGCCCATTTTATATTTTGTGAGTTATTACAAGATAGGAATCCAAAGGTTCCAAATGCAAAACTATGGCAGTCATATAAGTCATTCTTATTTTGGATAGCACTGTTCGTATACACCTGTTGAAATGCCATATACCCCATAACTATAGTGATTATGTTTCCTCTGTTTCCCTCTGCTTTTAAGACGAGGCCCTATGTAGTCCATGCCAGCCTTAAACTTGATATATATACCTGAGGATGGCCTTGAACCTGCCTCCACCTCCCAGGAGCTGGGAATATAGCTTATCCCATGATGCCTGGTTTATGTGTTACTGGGGCCGGAACCAGGGCTTTGTCTGCTATGTAGGCTCTCTACCAATGGAGTCATATTCATCTCCCAGGTTTTATATGTTTATCAGCCATTCTGTAAAAATGCCCTGGGGAGGGGGTGCTCAGGAGTCGAGATCGCTTGCTGCTCTTGCAGAGGACCTGGGTTTGATTCTGAACACCCACAGCAGACAGTGCACAATTGCCTACGACTCCAGCTTTGGGGCATCTGATGTCCTCTCATAGCCTCCACAGGCACACACATCCATGTACATGGATGAAACTGAAAATGTCTCAGGAGGTCGGAATATCAATCGCCTTCGTTGGATCCCTTCCGCACCGCGTACACTGCGTACACATCAAATCATCACACTACAGCCCAGACATCTGGGTAAATAAAATAGTCCACGTTGAGAAAAGAAAGAGTAGTGCCAGACAGGAGTTGCTGCAGGTTTTTTGACTGTTAAGGTCTTGAACGTTCTAAGCGGAGTTGACACACGGGTCCTGTATGTGGTGGTGTCCCTACCTGCCATCAAGGAGAATGAAATGAATGCCCATGGTGTGGAGACCAGGGGATGGTGGGTCAGAGGGAAGAATTGGGACAAACCCCTCCGCGACCAGGTGGGCTCCCTTACTCAAACACAGGGAAATGTCCTGTCATCATTTCGTCAAAAAGAAGCAGCACACAGGGCTGCTCCAAGTCCGAGGGCAGCGTGCAGATGCCCTGAATTACATCCCCCACTTTTCAGCAAACTCAGCTCCTTTTCATTGCTGGGAGAGGGTTCTCCAAAAGGAACAGGGGCATGGCCTGAGATCGTATGAATCTTTGGGAAGCATTAGAAATCTCAGGCCTTGCTGACACGAGCTATGTGGGTCCCAGTCACAGCTATGCCATCTTTCTCACAAAGTGACCCCAGGCTTTTCCTCTCTATGCCACACAGCCTTGTTTGAAGAGTGTGGGCCAGTTGAGAAATGTTAATGAAGCTACCCCATGCTTAGCAGAGCATCTGGTGCCTAGGGAAAGTTAGAGGGTGCTATTTCTCTTCGACAGCCACGTGAAAGTATTTTGGGGGACATGGGGAAGGCAAGAAGCAGCAGCTGTGAGGCAAATAAGTGTCAAGTTGGGGAGAGCATTTACTATCTTAATTTATAACTCCTTAAAAGTAGGCTACACAGAGGAATGAAAGTGTGCCTAGATTAGAAATTAGCTTAGGGGGATTGGAGAGATGTTAAAAGCAGTTGCTGCTCTTGCAGAGGACCTGAGCCTTATTCCCAGCACCCACATGGCACCACCTCACCATCTGTAACACCAGTTTCAGGAGATGCAGCACTCTCTCTGGCCTCTGGGGGAAGTGGACACAAGTGCAAATGCTCACAGTCATAAAATAAATAAATCTAGAAATAAAGAAACTAATCTGTGAATGCTCCTACAGAAGAGTTAAATAGTAGGGACAACCTGAATGCCCATCATCTAGTATTGCAACCAAGAGGAAAGGAGCAATGCATTGCTGCAAGGAGGCTTCACCTTGAGAACATTACACTGAGGAGAAAGGAAGGTGGCCACAGGAGTCCATGGAGCACAGCATTCTATTTGTGTGAAATGACTGCCATAAGCAAATGTATATATAGCAAAAGCACGTTCATGGCTGCCAGGAGCTGAAAGTGGTAGACTGGGAGAAAACGAGAAGGGACAGCTCATGGGTATAGGATTTCCGTTAAAGGTGATGAAAGTTCTAAAATTCACGTCCAGAGTTGCAGTGCATTGTACTTTTTTTCCCCGCCTGGTCTCACTTCCATCTACCGAAGGAGGAACCCTCTTCCCTGGGGGAGGAGATATACAGTGTGAGATCCAGTACTCACGACCATCAAAGCCATGGCTCATCTTCTGTTGGGGATGTTCTCAGGTAGAGGTGGAGGAGTTTGTCCTCTCCTTTCTTTCACTTGCTACTTCATCCTCTGTCTTCACATGAGCCTGGCAGTTAAATTGATCTCTGTTCCACAAAGGTCGGTGAGTACCCTAAAGTGGATGAGTTCTTCCTACCTACTTTAAAGCTGGCATCATCGAGAGGAGTTTCCAAAGCATTGGTTTTTCACTTGGCTGTACCTTGAAGACAGGATTCCTAACCTAACAGGTGATGTCACCATCTTTAGGGAACAAGTTACAAGGAGAATATTAAAAAGCCTTTCCTTATGCTCTACAGGAGTTTGATTTATCGGAGAAACATGCCAAGGATTGCATACAAAGTAGCTCTAACATCCAAGATCAGCTGAGTTCCAGGAAACCAAACTTCTTCATTAAAACCAGCCAGTGTTTTTATGAGAATGCTGACTTAAAAAAAAAAAAAAAACAAACCACTCAGTCAAAGTCTGCCAGTTCATTCACTTGCAAAAATAATTGTCAGCCCAATCATTAGCATCACCAGATTAATAATTCCTGCATTAACTAGTGGCTCTTCACCACAAAAAGCAGAAAAAGCAAAAAAAAAAAAAAAAAAAAAAAAAAAAAAAGCCCGCTTGTGTTATTGGAAGCCTCCAGAAATTAAACAAGGAAACATTCCTCGAAGAATTTCCAGGTGAGGCGTTTTACTACGCAGGACTCATAAAGGTTCTCGGAGCGTGAAAGTCTCTTCCTAAAGTGCTCAGCTTTGGAGACCCCCCAAACAGATGATGAAGCATTATGTTTCATGGGGCTTTATGCTGGTGGTCAGCAGAGTGTCAGCAATAAAACAGAAACTCCAACAGAGGCGAAGCACATTCGGAGGCCATAAAGGAACCCGCCGGGCCCAATTCCCGTCAAGAGGTGCCGACTCCATTTGAGGGGAGTCACCTGCAAGTGAGCCGGAGCACTGCCCCACCTGACAGCCAAGGGATGCTAGAAAGCTATGCCGGGGCACTTCCGAAAGAGAAACGGAAGCTTCCAAGACCCATGAAATCAAGGATTCCATGTATTTCTCGATGTCAAAATAGTAACAGTGACATAATAGTAATAATAATAATGATAGTGATGATGGTGATGATGATGATGATGATGATGATGATGATGATGATGATGATAATGGCCTTGGGGCTAGAGAACCAGCTCAGTGGTTAAGGGTACTTGCTACCCTTGCACTGAGTGTGAGTCCCAGCACCCACATGATGGCTCACAACTGTCTGTAACTCCAGTCCCAAGGGGTCTGATTCCCTCTTCTGGCCTCCGTAGTCACTAGCAATGCAGGTGGTACATAGATAGAAATCCAGGTAAAACACCCATACATGTACAATAATTAAATTAAAAAAAAACTTAAAGGAAAAAAAATGTCCTGGAAACCTGTGAACTTGAGATTGTTATGAAATATTAATCTATGTGGCTTAATGACTTATATGTTATCCTTAATACTTCATGGCGGGGGGGTTGTATCCAAATATAAAAATACAGGGCCCTGTTTGGCTTGTGTTTGAGGAGAGTCAAATCACAATTCATGGGATTTGAGGGTGGCTCTTCTTTCTTATAAAGTATGTGCGTGTGTGTGGCGAATAAGCACATAGCTGCAGGTATGTGCACTAGGCAAGCGCATGAAGGACACAAGTGTCCTGCTCAATCGTCCTTTCCCCCTGCGACAAGTTTGCTGTCTTAGAGCTAGGCTGCTAGCCAGCAAGCCCCAGCCATCCTCCTGCCTCTGCCCAACCCACCTCACAGGTTACAAAAACCATCCTACCTTTTGCTGGGTGCCTGGGATTTGAACTCTGGTCCTCATATGTATGCAGAAAACACTCGTACCCACTGAGCCATCTCCCCATCCCCTGGAGCTTCCCCTTAATAAATAAACTTTGTTGGCATTTTACGACTTCAGATCACACCAATACACTGAGGTTACTTTTAGCAGCTCTCAAAAACATAGTCGGTGTCATGCTGCCTTGTACATGTTTCAGCATCCAATGCTCAGGATAGCGTCAGAGCCTTTCGTTACGCTACCTCACTTTTAAACACTGATGCTTTCCAGCTCAGGGAGTCGCTTTTGGTTCATGCTCATGCATATGTATGCTTCTTTGTATTTAGCCACACCTTCACAATTCGATTTCTGCAGAAGCCTTTGCAGAGGCATTTGCCAATTAATGAACACTAAACACAAAGGTGCCTTGGAATCTATGAAGACAGTGCCAGCAGGATGATCGCTGACTGAGGATGGAAGGGAGCTGTCGACACCGGAGTTATTCTCGCAGTTCTGACAGTAACGATGAACCATCAAAAGGCACAACAAAACACATCAAATTAGATGCTTCTTGTACAGGCTTGCAGGACTGTTTTAAATACAGCAGGGAAAGGCCATTAAACAGGACTGCTATGCACTTGATTTTTAACTACAGTGGCTTTATAGTCTGAATCTTCCAGTGCAAGTCAGAATAACAGCCCCTCCCCAAATGTTTCTTGCCACTGCAGGGGTGCAAGAGGAATGGGGAAACAAAGTGCTCTTTGCAACATGGAAGGAAGCGCACCTGCCTGGCAGCCTTGCCCCCTGACAAGCTTGTGTCACCCTTGCTGCCGCAGTTCTACCTCTTCCCAGAACCACGTCAGCAACATTTGGGATCATAGTCTTGTCAGCTGCTCTACTAACAATGGGAATTTTTGAGAGAAAATTTCCTAAGGGGAACAGTTCCAGAGCGGAGGTTCAGCATTGTTTTCCCATCCAGCCTGATGCAGGAAAGTACTTCTCTGCACAAATTACACACGCACACAGACCGGGAGCAAGCAAGGCATGTGACCAGGAAGCTGGCCTCAGGAGATGTGTACCGACCAAGGCAAAAGATGCATTATATCTCTGTGTCAACCAACTATAAAATTCTCAGAACTTTTATGTTGATTAGCTACTTTGAATGGATGGGTTGGGCCGTTGCCTGTCTACATGCAGAGCGCACACACTTATACAAAAATGCACACATAAAAGTTTATAAACCTCAGAGTTCTTTAACCTTTTAAAATACTACAAAATGGCCTTTCCTTCTTTTCCTTTTTTCCCCCAATTGTTTGTCATTTTGCTAGCTTCTCTTTTGCCTCTGTATGAAGGCTGTTCTCAGCTCTAAGTCCTACTACAGATAAATTGCAAGATAAAATGAAATCACTATCCTGATTCATGAGAGCATTTGAAGGCCCTCCAAAAGGGAGTGTTTCTCCAAACAGAAAGAGACTATTAAATTTTAAAGGCAAGGCCATCATCAAAACGAGGGCAGAGGAAAGTACACATAAGTCAGGTTGGCGGGCTCATACTGATAAAGCACGGATAAATGCTATCTCTGAATAACATGCCCGAGACAGGCTGGCCTGGATTTATGAATGAGTCGTGCACAGAAAGTTCATTTGTAAATCAGTTACTTAGAGCTCCAAGCTCATTTTTGCAGGGGAATCGTGCTGTAACCAGTGCTTACTTGTTTAGGAAAGCAGTGGAGGGACAGTGAGCGCATAGGCAGGTGTATTTTGCTACCAATAACTCTCAAGCACACTACTCCCGTCTGTGCTACTCCTATGATGGTCAGGGAGCCTGGCTTTGTCAAGTGTCCACCCATCTCTCTCTGCTTCTTACAGGATCTAAATGCTTCCTCCAAGGCATATAGAAAAAATAGAGCACGGCAATCATATTACATAGTGAACCTTCAACCCCTCTCCTCCAGGCCCATTTCCTGTGTTCCATTGCCTGGCAATCAAAGGCTACTCCAGACTTCCCATCAGTAAAGACTCACTGCAACCTGGGTGCCAGGTACATGCTTGAGAGTCTTAAAGAACAGGGTGCGAATGATGACACCTCGAGGGTGACAAGGACTGGGATAATGGGAGGAATTCCACTGGAATATAGTAAACGTGGCTAGGAAAGGCACCCAGCTCTTAACAGGAGGAGGAGAGGAAAGAGGAAGAGAGTGAAGAGGAGGAGAAGGAGAAGAAAGAAGAGAAAATGAGGAATAGGGGGAGGAAGAGAGAAAGACACAAAAGGAAAAAAGGAAGAGGAACAGGGAGGTTCCTGACCAACAGGAGGGTTAGATAACAGGCAGCAGTTCCCTCCAGGGCCAGGGTGGTCATAGTGGGACATTTGTCATGGTGGGTGGCATTGTATGTGGAGCTAACATGACTGCTTCTCCTTCCCTCCAAACAGATAACACTGAGGAAGAAAAGTTCAGATATAGATGGCTTGAAAGATAAAGAGTCCTGGCAACACAAACTCAGGCTCCTGCTGTACTTGGAATAGAGCTCTGAAAAGAACTGGCCAGTGGGTGCGAAAAATGTTGGGTCAGGATGTTATCTGGTTTTAATGGCTGTGGTGAGGTGTCCAGCAGCCCAACTTCCCTGGTTTCTATGCCATACAGCTTCCTTTCCCCAGCTTCCTGTGGCTAGCTACATCCACATGGCTAATTCCATTAACAAACCTCCAATAAGGCCATTCTCTCTCCCTCCCTCTTGCTGCAAAAGATGCTTGAGGTCTCCCAAAGCCTAAGGAATGGCTGGACAGAGCCACGAGAGGAAAGGTCCTAGGTCCGGAAGTTGCCACCTCATAAATGTACCCTACTCTGGCTGGAGAATACCCCCCACTTAACTGTAACACAACCAGAAGGAAACCTTTTCTTGACATCATGTCATCAAGAGCTAAGTTGTCCGTTCTGCCACAGTCCTGCTCTCTCCACTGTCACCCCAGGAAGTCATCCTTTGTGTTTGGCCACTTTGAATCAGGCAGCCCTACACTGGGGAGATTTTATAATGCTGCTTTGTCTTTGTGATTGTAAATGTGCTATAGACTTGTGAATGTGTTCATGTGTGAGCATGTGTGTGGGGGACATGTACATGTTCGCATTCATATAAACGCTAGAGGTAAATGTCACGTGTTCTCAAAGGCTCATCACTTTTTTTGCAGGAGTTGTGGGGAACAGGGTATCCTGCTGGAGAGAGAACCTGGAGCTCACTGATTCAATGAGACGAACTGACCAGTGAGGCCCATTGGTCCTCCTATCTCACCATCCCCTGATCTAGGACTGTGAGTGTACATGGCCACACCATCTGGATGCTCGCTATTGAAACTCAGGTCCTCAAGACTTCGCGGCAACCCCTTTACCGAGGCTCCCCAGGCCTAGTTATTCTTGTGTCTCGACACAAAGTCTCCTGTTCATGCAGCCCCATCTGTATAGCCAAAAGCTAAGGTAGCTAAGGTGGCTAAGGTGGCTAAGGTGGCCTTGACCTCCCCGTCCCTCCTCCTCCCCCTCCCACGGGCTGGGATTGCAGGTGTGGACCACCACATAGTTTTTACATGC
Source organism: Psammomys obesus (assembly GCF_907164565.1). Taxonomy (NCBI): domain Eukaryota; kingdom Metazoa; phylum Chordata; class Mammalia; order Rodentia; family Muridae; genus Psammomys; species Psammomys obesus. The sequence goes on from NW_026596162.1 coordinate 10,794,162, forward strand.
GTTCTCCTTCCCTCCTGATGGCTGCTGTGTATAACACTAGAGAGCCCTCCTGGTCTTTATACCAGCCGAGAGACTGGAAAACTACCCAGTAACTTCCCTATAGCTTCCTGAGCCAGTAGAGGTCTGAGTATCTTAGGGCTCAGACGGAAAAGAGAGGAGTTTTTTTTCTTTGCTATGGGTCATTTCTCTCCTCCTCATTTCCCCACCTTCCTGAAATAGGAAAATGGGCGTTTTTCCTATTGTTTTCAGATTCCATGAATAGATTCAATACACAGAAATGTTTGGTCTTTGAAGAAAACGAGGCCATATTGTGTGTGTGTGTGTGTGTGTGTGTGTGTGTGTGTGTGTGTGACGTGTGATATGTGTATGTGTATGGTATATATATGTCTTTGTGTGTGTATGTGTGTTTCTGTGTATATGGTGTATGTATATATGTGTGTATGGAGTGTGTATGTAGGTGGTATGTTTGTGGATGTGTGTGGATGGTACGTGTGCTGTGTGTATGTGTGTGTGTAAGGTGTGTATGTACGGGCAGTGTCTGTGTATGTGTATGTGTGGTGTGTATGTTTATGTGTATGTTTATGTATCTGTATGTGACTAAATACAGAGGTGTGTATCCCATGAACCCGAGAGAAAGCAGCTTGTTCGCTTCATTCGTTTATGTTGTTGATGCATTTATCTTGAGCCAGGATCTACCCCTCACTGGCCTAAAACTCCAGCTAGAGCAGGTAGCCTCAGACTCACAGCAGTTTTGCTTGGATTGCAGGCACACACCACCATAGCAGGGACCTGCTTCCTGTCAAGAGGAGGAGAGACCAAGAGGAGAAAAACAGAGCAAAGAAGGGAATCTGGAAGCTGTCCCTGGGGCCTTGGGCCTTGGTTTGGAAACACCCTGCATGGAATTGCCAGAGGGCACAGTGAAGCCTCTGAATTGAAATGCAATTTTAAATGGATTTAGCCTAATTCAAAGGCAGCTTCTGGTTCTTTCTTGCTATTCCCACTGCAGCTTCTTGCAGAGTTCTCTGCCCTTATTTCATTGCTAATCTCTATGAGAACCCAGAAGGAATAGATGCACCTTTAGAACATCCCTCTGGGGCTGGAGAGATGGCTCAGAGGTTAAGAACACTGGCTGTACTTCCAAACGTCCTAAGTTCAATTCCCAGCAACCACACAGTGGCTCATAGCCATCTATAATGAGAACTAGTGCCCTCTTCTGGAGCTCAGGCACACATACAGTCAGAATACTGTGTAAAAAATAAATAAATATTTTGTTCTAAAGAACATTTCTCTGTTGGGTGGCCAGCTGCCATCTCTTGGTCAAACAGTAGGCTCAGAGGCATCCTGGTCTGTACAGTTGGATGGAGGTTACAGAGTGCAGCTTCTCTGACCTCTAACTAGCCATGTCTATGGCAGTAACTCCAAACTGCTTCCCTGAATCTCCCTTCCTCGCCAGCCTCTCCTCCCAAAGTAATCCCCAAAGTAAACTAGCTATCCAGTATGAATAATACATTGTATTTACAAGGTACACTGAGACAAGCAGGAAACCCACAGCCTTCAGGAAGCTGTGGAAAGAATCCTTAGCCATAGTCTTTTCTATAGAAATGTTATGGGGAACCACTGACTGCCATTACAGTTTGAAAATGTATTCTCTGTGAAAAAATAATACTGAACTCAACATGTTAGTTTAATAGCACATAAAGGAGTTTGCCTGTTTCCACATACCTGCTTCTGCAGGAAGCCTGGAGGCCATTTCACGGGCTTGTTTTGCGATTGTCAGTGTCCACTCCACAAAAGATGTGACCCCTTTTGACGCTGCTCACAAAACATCAATTCATATTGGATCGCACAATGCAGGCTCTGCCATGTTTTACAAACACCAGAGCCAATTCGCAGCTCATGGAAACTTCTCATTATTAAAAGGGTGTTCGATGTTGAAATTTCCATGTTGCAAAGGCTGTGTAGCCAGAGCTCAGATCCTGGACAATATTAGAACGTTCTTAGATCCACCTATGGTCATGACACCCTGAATGAAATTAGTCCTGAAAGCTCAGTTAGGTCAAGCCAGGTTAGCATATGCATGGGAGAAACCCAACAATTATATATATGTATATATTATATACACAGCATTTGTATATATATGTATGCATATATTATATATAGACATGTATATTTTATATATAACCCAACAATTATATTATTTATATTTATTATATGTATATATATGTATATATATATATATATATATATGGTTTTTAAAATTATGTGTATGCATGTGTGATTATGTGGGATATGTGCATGTGATTACAGGTGTCCAAGGGGGCCAAAAGTGGACGCTAGGGCCCCTGGAGCTCGAGGGTGGGCTGTCTGATGAAAGTGCCAGAAACCAAACTCAAGTCTTCTGTAAGAGCAGTGTGCGCTCTTAACAGCTGAGCCACCTCTCCAGTTCCCCCTCCCTGGCTTCCTTCTTTTAAGATTATCAAGCAATTTCCAGTTCGAGTTAACTGTAGAAGAGGCTAATGTTCTGTTCAGTTGTCTGTTGTCAACAGAATGTTTATTTAGCATAATGACTAACTGAAATCAAGTAAGGCCAAAAGAATTCGATTGTCAAGACACAATATCATGTTGGGAACAGAGTAGAGAGTCTCAGTTTCCTTGCCAAATGCTCAAAATGCAAACCCAGTCACTAACACACCCCTGATGCTACCCAGGACCCAACGCCATCCACAGTGCCCAGCCATTTGCCCTCCAAACTAACTCTAATTGTGTTCAATAAACTGCTTCTAGCTTGTCACTGAGACTAAAAAAAAAAATAACAATAATATTGTCACCCTTGAGCCAGCACTGGAAACTTATGACTGACAAAAGCAAGGAGCCAAAGCTACAAGGAAACTTCCTTAATAACACAGAGTAAGCACATGTCTGAGGAACCAGGGCAGTGACACAGTTGACCCCATCCTGGACACCATTACTTAGGAGCTTACATCTAGGAAAACACGATGCAAAGCAAGCTGAAGAGTTGCCATTGTGCCTAAAGATTGGGAGCTTCCAACTTAAGCATGTATGTGCTCATGCATTTCTTTTTGTATCTTCGAAAAGCTTTTGTTACAGCATTTTGACACTCAAATTTTTTATGTCTGGGGCCCTGGGACTGATATTGGTGTGTTAGTGGATTACAAGTGGGATTATTTTCCAAGCCAACAGTGATTGTGTAGCTTCTGTATCTGCTTTACGTGTGTGCAGAGCCCAAGAGCAAGCCTGACATCTCTCTCAGGGGGAAAGGAGTGTCAACTTGAGAGTTGACAGCATAATACTGTCCATGCCTGCTGTTAGGAGGACAGCAACCTCCTCCCTTGCCTTTTATCTGAGAGGCAGGGACCCTGTAGCTCCACCTCACTGTCCTTCTAGCCTAAACCAAGAGCTTTCTGATCCATTTTTTTTTATTAGACACAAACCCTGAACATATACTCCTTTTGATTGTCCATCATCATTACTCATTAATATTGGCACTCCCCTCTCTGCTGAACATGAGCCCAATCAGGAACACAATCATGAACACCTGGGAAATTATCTTTGATTGATAGCTCTCTTTATCCTTCAAATTCACCAGTCATGACGTTCTACGTGTCGAGTTCCTTCAAATGTTTTCCAGTAAGTTGCCTCTTCTCCCTTTCTTAGTCCCCTCTCCAAATTGAACAGGCTTTCATGAGCACTTCTTAGCTCCTAACTTACCCACTCCAACTCTACCCCAACCCCACCCAGTAGCTACAGCTCTCTCTATGCCCTGTATTCCCAAGAGGAAACAGTGCATACTCTGCAGTAACAACCCATAGGCCACAGTATGTCAGGCTAGTAACCTAAGATGTTCCATGGACTGGGTGGATTAAGCGACTCACTCCTGGCTGTGGGGTTGACTGGGAAGTAACCCCACTGTAAAGCAGGGACCCCAGTCTGTACCATTTCGCTGTCTCACATCCCTAAATAAGAATCCATGACACAGCTCCACCTGTGCATTAATGTCAAGCTCTTCTACCAGGGAATTTAAAAATTACTAGACTCATTCGCTTGTGCGTTATGTGTGAGTATTTTGTCTGCATACATGCATATCCAGCACATTCATGCTTGCTGCCCACAAAGGTCAGAAGAGGGCATCAGATTCTCTGGAACTGGGGCTCTGGCTGGATGTGAACGACCATGTGGGTCCTAGGAACTAAACCCAGGTCTTCTGCAAGAACAAATTCTCCTAACTGCTGAGCCATCTCCTCTGCCAGTTGTTAGCTGTGGACCTTCCTTCCCACGGACCTTCAGCAAAGCACAGCGAGTCCCAAGCCTAATACATCTAGCACAGACCATCTTCCACCCACCAACTCTACACCTCCCTTCAAGGTGACCTTCACAGGGACCTGGTCACTCCCCCTCCCTACTGTTTCTCATTCTGCTTCCCATCAGCCTCAACATCAGCATCACAGAAAAGAAATCAAATCTGAGAAGTTATCCTCAGTCAGCACTACACTAACTCTGCTTTAGGAGTGACTTCGTCAGCCCTCCCACAGACAGCTTTCTCCCACCTAAGACCCACCCAGGGGTGCCCTCCGTGGCACAGCGTCATCATGATCCTTTGCCTTTTACTTATTGGAGAGCATGTTCTAATTATTCATTTGAAAACATTCTGTATAAGGGTGTCTTGCCTGCATGTATGTATGAGCATTACATGAGTTCAGTACCACCCGAGGCCAAGAAAAGGGTACTGGATCCCCTGGAACTGGAATTATGGGTGTGAGCTACCATGTAGATGCTAGGAATCAAACTGGGGTTCTTTAAAGAACAGCCAAGATTTTAAACCTCTGAGTCATACTTCCAGCCCTTCTTCGTTATTTTTAAAGACTCTGGTGCTTTGGAACTTGAGTTATTACCTGAAATGTCCTTCCATTTGGTTCTACCTATATCTCCACCTCTCTTCATCTCTGCATTATTTTTAATGACGCTGGTACTTTGGAACATGAGTTGTCAGTTTTTTTTTTTTTTTTTTTTTTTTTAATGTCCTTCCATTTGGCTCGGTCTATATCCCCTGCAAATAGGGTAACATATATCCCAAGATGGTCTTGGACAGACTATGTAGCCAAGAATGGCCTTGAACTGCTGAGCCTCCTGCTCCTATAGCCTAGTTATTGAGATTAGAGGTAGGTGCTACCATGCCCAGCTTATACAATGCTGGGAACTGAACTCGACCAGAGCTTCCATTGGGCTCGGTAAGCGCTTTACCAATGGAGCCATATCCTCATTCCTGGCTGGTATTTTCTCTTAAATGCACATTATGTCAAGAGTTCAGTGTGTTTGTGTGTGTTTCCCTATTGATATATCTTACCCCATAGGACTCAATAAAGGTCTTGTGTGTCAGGGTACTCCACATGAAAGTGATACATTGCTCTTTGTACTCACTGCTTTGGGGAGGGAGGTGATTTGAGACTCTTCCGTGTGCTTGTCACCCAGCTAATCTGCATGAACTCATGTGATTCATCCCTCACTAGAACTTCCCTGCCACAGATTCTGAGTGATTATTTTCTGGGTCCTTCATTCCATTTTAAGGAACTGGAATTCTTTCATAAGGTACAGTTGCCCTATTTTCCCACCTTCAAAATTGCTTAAAAGCTTTGTAACAGAATGGGTTTACGGACATATTTTTTTTCTTTGTGCTGTAATCTAACGTGTTCCATGACAGGTTGTTCTGGGCCTCAGCTTTAGAGCAGAGGTGGCCACATTATGTGTCTTTTTTTTTTTTGTTCCATGTCCCAGCAATGAGGAACTCATCCATTTATTTATTTCTTTAACAAATCCTCATTGGATCCTTGTCATAGGTGTTAAGAGTCACAACGACAAATGAAGTAACTCTTTTCTCTATGTGGTTTAGAAGCTCTTATGTGTGCACACATTTGGAATGTGCAGAGATGGTCCAAATGGGAACATGGCAACTACATACGTAAGGCTTTTCTCTTTCTTTCTTTTTTTATACCAAATAGTATTTTGCTCTCTTTACTCTATTGTTTACTATATAAACTAAGTGAGTGTGTAAAACACTGAAGAGACAAATTAATCAGATATTTAGAGATAAATGCTATGTAGGCGGAAGCCACTCCTGCATTTCTGAGAACCAAGTACTAAAATCAAATGCTGAGGGCACACTTTAGAAGGATTAGCTATGATAAACACAGGTTTTTTAATTTTAATTTAATTTAATTTTTTTTTTACAGAGTACTAAGAAAATCGGAAACAGCTAAGGTCAAAAGAACCTGAGTAGCCGTTTGTCTTAATCCATTTTTCAAATCCAATTCCCTAGTTTTTACTCCTTCACAGGGAATAATGGAGATCAGGCAAGAAGTACCATCCATCAGAGATAGACTCTCCGGGTGTCTTTTCTTGATTCAATTTTCCTGTGCTATTTCTACTGTAATTTCCAAACACAGCTGTTCTCCCCCGAGTGTGATAGCTCAGCCCTACCAACGTCCCTGGGAATAAACAAACAAACAGCAGGGCACCTTTTCTGCCACAAATCATCCCCTGCAACATTCTCTGCCCAGTAGGGACACATCCGAAACCCACAGCCTTCCTGGACACGCTAGAGCATCCGCCTCCGTACACTTGGAGGTAGGTGTTCCCGCTAAATTCCTACTGCTGTTCCCGAGAATGGGCGAGCAGGTTCTCGCTGCTGCAGAGCGTTTCATCCTCCTTGCAATCACAGGCGACGCCGAGGGCGCTCTGCTGTCACTGTTCCTCTCACACCTCCTAATTAACGTCAGGGCGTCTCTCTTCCATGCTAATGAGGACACAACACATCTGTGGGCACTCACACACATACACACATACTCATGCCTGCGTCCCCGAAGACGCTCCTGCGCACCAGGCTCCATCTTCGTGTCAGCACCCGTTTATGAATAGCTCGCTCCACCCACCCGTGCCCGCGTATGGGCACGGGCAGCGTACAACCTAGTTGACCGTCCTTTCCTCAGCTTCTCCTGGAGACGAAGAGGGAAAGTTCCAGAAAACAAAACACAAGTAGACCCTCGGCGGAGCCTGCCTGCGATTAGGAGCCAACGAGACAGACAGACAGACGGGAGGCAGAAAGGGATCGGGAAACATAGGAGGTCACACTCGGGGAAGGTGTCGGCTTTACTCTGCCTTCACAGGGCTCAGCGCTTCCCGGGGACACTCTGGTTCTTCGCCCCTCCTCTGCCACTATCTTCCCAAGTTAGGGTTACTGAACGAAGAACGACTTCTCTTCAGTCTGTTCATGGCGGTGGACACCCAGGCAGTATTTATTTGCTATCGAGCACCGAAAGTTCAGCAGAGGGTGGAAAACAAACTCCATAAACACACAGTTTCGGGGCCAGAGAAATGAGGAGCAGAGGGAGAAGTAATTTGCGCATATTTTTATAATTTCTACAGGATGGGTTTCCCTTCTGGGGAGAAGACTCTGTATGCGAATACTGTCCATAAGCCTTAGCCCACATCCTAAGATTATGGCAGGCTTGCAGGTTTAGAGAGCTAGCATAAACACAGCCTCTTCGGTTCACAAAATACATCTGAATACATTATGTTGCTTAATCATCTCAACATCCCTGAGATAGATATGGTAATTGCATCTATTTTAAGGTAAACGCTGGGGGGGGGAACAAACAATAAAAACTTTTCAGATTTTAATTGACTGCCCTAATGTTACAGGGCTAACAAACTACAGAACTAAAATTATTACTACCATTACGGTTATTTTGGCAATGTTGGACTAAACCTAAGGGCCCAAGGCAAGCACGGGGCCTCTTGCATGTTCAGCAGGTGTAACAGCACTGAGCAGCACCCCAGTCACGGGGTCTCTTTCTGAGATCTTCTTTCCCTGCCATTGTTATTGTAGAGCCAGGGATTCGGATAAGGGTCTTAGTCCCTGCAGAGCCAGCCCCGACACGGCTACCTTCAGCTTAATGATCCACAGATATGTAACTATGACATTCTCCTGCATGGGGACAAAAGGGTCACTGAAACAACAGGCCTAGGACTGGGGAGGTCCTCACAAGTGCGAGAGCCGGAGTTCAGGTCCCCTAGAACCACATGAAACCCGGCGTGGTGCATATCTGCCATCCCAGTGCTCCTGCGGTGACACAGGAGGCAGAACCCAGGAAAGCTCACAGACCGTCTTGCCTGGTGTAGACAAGGGCCAAAAGCAAGACATCTTGTCTCCAACAAAGTGGAAGGTGAGGAACAACCTTGTCCTCTGTCCTCCACCCATTCTCAGTGGCATGCATGTGCTCGCACTTGGAAACACATTTGCATATATGGGCACACATATGCATGCGTATGCACACACACACTTAAAAAAAATAGATCTATGTGTATGTCAACACAGCCTGATCATTAGACCACCGAGAAGAGGGAAAAGCCCAGGAGGGCATTGCGAGGAGACGTCACAGAATGTGTTGGAACTCTCTGGGCTGTTTTTCTAGCCATAACATGGGTTGGCACTCATGGGGGGGTGGGCTGAAGTCTGTATTACATCAACAGTGTAGAGTCAGGCTCTGGGGCCGTTCTTCTTGCCTTCTTGTTGCCCAACTGTGCTCTGCCTGCTGTTTTAATTGGATTATTTTGAAATCTGCTATTTCTGTCTCATTCCTTTTCCCCAAACTGTCATATCAGCCCTGCAGTTTGACTACGACACAGCTGCCAAATTTCACTCCAGAGATGGCTCTCTCTCAAAGCCAAGCAAAGCGATGATCCCTCTGCTCTTTCTGGAGAGACCAGCTGACGGGGTTAAGCATCAGAAGGGCTAACCTCTGTGCCTGAACTAGCTGCTTCCTTTCCTTTGATCCTCTCTGGCAGGGAGAGGTCATTAGTTACACCATAACACAAAGGAGGACACAAACCAAAAAACCCCACTCACATGCACCAGGATGGGAGAAACAGAGACTGTGGCTCTTCATAGAACTTCAGGGCTTTTCCACAGGGATCTCAAAGTCTCAAGGCACCAAAGATTTAAGGTGACATTTTTAGACGTGGAGGAAGCCTCAGAGAGCAACCCACTCATGTTCCAGACGGGAACTCAGAGGCATGGCATCCTTGAGCACTGGTAGATGCTCTCCTGGTTCTCAAGTCCAAGGGCGTTGCACTTCAATGTGGGTTCTTCTGCAGACACATCCATGGGATGATCACCACTCTGCCAGTGAGGCCAAATTTAGCCCCACCTTCTACAGCACAGGATACCAGCAACCGTAAGTCATTCAGCTACATTTGCTTGTTTTGGATATTCAACCCAATTGCTACCAGGGAAAAGACATGTAAAGGAAAAGGGGAAAGGGGCACAGCAAAAGTAGCAGCCAGTCTCTAAGGAGCATTAGCCAGGTGCTGGGCTAGCTAAAACTGCCTGCCAATCCAAAGACCGCTAAATAATACAGTGACCTGTTTCCCCACTGTAGAGAGACAGCAATGACAGGAAATGAAGAACATTTCTGAGAAGACAAAAGACAGAGCGTAACTGCCAAGTCAAAAAACCACACCCCAAGTTTCAACAAACTATTTATTGAAAATGCAAATAAGTATCAACAGTATAATTCTCACTGAACCCAAGGTGATGACACATTGCACAGTACAGACATGCTTCTTATCAAGCCCAAACAATTCTTTATGTGCACACACACACACACACACACACACACACACACACACACACACACACATTTTACTTAATTTTAATTGAGACAGAGTCTCATAGTCTAGCCCAGGATAGGCCAGGTTCACTATTGAGCCAAGGCTGACCTCAAACTATTGACAATCCTGGTGCCTCACCCTCCAATGCTCATATGCCACCACTTTGGCCCCCAAGATGATTTTCACATTATTTTCTAAATCTTATAAAAGGTTCACCCTTCACACAGGACGTGAACTAAAAGGCAGGGGGAGATGATATTGGTGTGTTAGGTCTTGAGTTCAGAAAGAGACAGATGGATGAACTTATCTGCATGCTCCATTCCAGCTCCACTCATGCAGCAAAGCTAGAATCTTTCCCTGGTGAGATTTTAGAAGACATACTTACAGGTTTCATTTTACTCCTGAATGTCTATGTGGATTTTCTGTGCGAAGGTCTCCGCACGAAAACCGTTAAGTCACACTATTTGTAAAACTTACTAAGAATAAAATACTTCCTAAGAAAGACTGGGGAATCATTTTAGAAACTTTAATGTGCTCCAAAACACCCTTAAAATGCTATGTAGACATATAAAACACGATGGACGCTGGAGTCTCTGAGCGTATGTGTTTTTCCTTTTGCAGTGAAAAACATCTTTAAGTGTCTCAGATGCTGCCTTCTCCCCAATAGGGTATGAATTATGGATGCTACCCCTCAGATCGAAAGGAATGGAGTCAAGAGGGGAGAGCATGTTTATGATGAAGAATAAAATTGAGAGAGAGCTCTGTTTTAAGTATTAAATAGATATCAAAAATGGTCTCCTTCACCAAGAAATGTGCATCATAAACCTAAATGGAAAATGGGCCTGTGTTCCAGAATGCACTGATACACTGTGTGTGTGTGTGTATGTGTGTGTGTGTGCGCGCACGAGCGCGTGTGTGCACACACATATGCACAGGCACATGCCCATTCACGCATGTGAATGCATGTGATCTGTGGATCCACTAGTGGGATGGACAGATAGACTGTGTTTCTCAAAAAGGGAACAAATATGGCGGTTCATATGTTTTAAGCTGGGTGCTTGCACCCCACTAGAGACCATTTACTGAAGACAAGTGATAGTGAAAAAGAGCTCATCAATGATAAATTCCAAACCAAAGTGTAACTTTTACTTAATGCCCATTAAAGGCCAAAGGAGTGGACGGATGTAAGTGCGTAAAAGACTGGTACAGGCATTCAGGGACCTAGAGAAGTTGGTGGGAAAGAACCATACGCCCATAAACTATGCTTAGAGGGAGGACATTGATTACTAAAATGTCTAAGATATAATAACTTGTTTTGATCGGGAAACTTTGTCAATTAGTCATATATATCTACCTACTATCTATCTATCTATCTATCTATCTATCTATCTATCTATCTATCTATCTCTATCTACCTACCTACCGATGTATATACATGTATGTGTGGGGTGGGATGATATCATATGATTTATACTACACTTTAATAACAGATAAAATAGGAAAGAGCTGGGACTAGGGAAATGGCTCAGTCAGTAAATCATTTGCTGAGCAGGCATGAGGACCTGAGTTTGGTTGCACAGTACCCACGTGAAATCCAGATGTGTCGCTGAACATCTGCAGTCCCAATGCTGGGGAGGTGAAAGTAGATAGACAGCTCATTGGCCAGCTTGCCTGACTGAACTTAGGAGCTCACTCCAAGTTCAGTGAGAGATGCCGTCTCAAAAAATAAGGGAGACAGCGATTGAAGATGATGTCATCCTCTAGCCTCTAAAGTCTCTCTCTCTGTGTTTCTCTCATGTGCACATACACAAATATAGATGTATACCACACACACACAAGCACACACAGAGAGAGAGAGACAGACAGAGAGCTATAGCTTATAAAAGAATGAGGTAAATGCATCCTGGGGAAGCCATCACCTCAATCCTTCATTATTAAAGAAAGAAATTAAAGCAGTCCCCAACTATTTACAGGTTTATTTTTTCATGGTTTTAGTTACCCAGGGTAGCAATGATTTGAAAATACAGAAACAAAAATCCTAGAAACATACAACTGACAAATTCTAAAGAGCATCTGAAAATCTCATGCTATCTCACTCTTTCCTACCTCAGCTATGAATCATACCTTTGTCTTGTGTGTACACACGGTATTTGCTGACCCGCAAGTCACTCAGCAGCCATCTTGGCTCTCAGATCCACTGCCGTCCTTTTGTAGTTGCGTATGCTGAAGAATCCTATCTTATTTCATCAACGTCCCAAAGCACCAATGTTTATTACAACATAGCGTCATAATTTTCAAGTATTATTCTGCGTAATCTAAAGATAACACTTCTCATGTGTATGTGTGCATAGAAAAAATGTAGTATTCATTAGATTCAGAACTATTTGCATTTTCAGGGGCGTACCTTGAAGCATCCCCCATTAAGCTGAGGAATGACCAGGGTATCAGCATACACCAAGACACATACAGAGTGGCATCTGTTGTTTAACATGTTACACATTCAATAGGAATCAGATGATTCACTGCCCAGTTCCCCAGTGACACGCACTGTGGCAGAGATGTACCACTTAAATCACTTCTACTGCGAGATGGGTAAGTGCTGGTCGTTCACGCCCCAGACAGGGTTCTACTGAGAGACCTTTCATATACACTCCTGTCCTTATCTCCACCATTTTCCAGTTTGGAGTTGTCATCAAGGGCCCCCTCTGTCCCCAGTCCCCATCTGTTCTCTGGTTCTTTCTGCTCCATGCCTTCCCTATCCACAGGTCTTTCTTCAGTTTCTCCACGGCCTCACGCCAGCTGCCCCTTTTCAACAGCCCAGGTCATCTCCCTGTTCACTCCAGCCACTCTTTGTGCTTTGGATATCAACTTATCTTTGAATGCTCCATTAAGGCTAAGTCATGTCTACCTTGATCCCTTCCATGTCTACAGTGCTTAACGCTGTATGCACACATCATGTGTCAAGCAAACGAGTGTGTGACGAATGATTGAATGAGACGCCAATAAGAGGAACGTGGTCTTTAGCCTCACAACCCAAAAGCCATGGCTTCATTCTGGACTGGCCACACCCTAGGGTACCCTAAGTTCCGTAGGGGATTTTGAGAATTCACATTTCAGTAACACCCTATTGATTTTAGAGATGCCCTTCTACGTGGCTGTGGGGAGAAAATGCTTTGCATAAGGAACAGAGAACAGCAGAAACCCTCAGGATGTCAGCTCTGAGTTACCACACCACTAGGCCCACATAACGCTGCCTGCGCCCCGCCTCCTTGGAGGGATTTATTCTGGTAAGCTTTGGCTCACTACCATGCCTGCTTTTCTGCACAGCAGCCTGGGGGGTCATGGCTAAAGGCTCCTTTCCTCCTACCTGTTGATTGTGTCATGGAGGAGACTAGGTGCTATTCAAATACCACATGCTCCATATGGCAGTGTCTTGACCAGCAGCTACATGCAGGCTTCCTACATACGTGCATGAGGTGCCTCATCCAAACTGTTCATAGGATACGTAGTTGTCAGTACACATATTATTTTTGCCCTCTTTCCCATGAATTTTGTGATTCCTTTCAGCCCGATACACAAGCTTGCCTAAAATACATGTTTTGTTTTCTTCTGTATTCTCACCATCACCTAAGAGAGAGCCACTTATGACCATTAAAGAGGCAGTCTTCAGCTGAAATGCCTTAATTGGTAATTTAGATGTTTCTCTTCTGCTAAGTACAAAGCTTCCTAAATAAGACTGGAAATTAAGGCCCCGGTGAATTCAATGCCAACATACGCAAACCAGCTGTAGAAGTCCCAGTGAAAATCAGTGGCTGAAGGCATCCAAGAGGCCTTGTGTTTGTCTAATTCAACAACAACAACAACAAAAAAAAAAAAAAAAAAAAACAAAACAAAACACTTTTGGCCCTTCTTCCTCCCACTTTTCAGTCTTAATATATGGCCACAGGGTGGAGCGACTCGGGAACCAGCTTCCTACATCTCTGCCTCTTCCTTGTTTATTTGAGATTTTGTGTATTTTTATTTCACATGTATGGGCAATTCGCTTGTGTGCATATGTTTGTGTACCAAGTGTGTGCAGTGCCCCCAGAGGCCAGAAGAGGGTGTCAGATCTCCTGGGATGGGAGTTACATACTGTTTTGAGCCACCATGTGGGTTCTGGGAAGAACAGCCAGTGCTCTTAGCTACTGAGCCATCTTCTCCAGCTCATCTGCCTTTCCATTTTGCACCTTTAGGCTGGAGCACACGTTGCCAAGAATTAAGGAGGGAGCTCTTCCCCATACCTTTCCATTCATTTGATTCATGAAATAAATCTTGTTCAATGACAGGAGAAGAACAAGAGTCAAGTGAATCAGTTCACTCATGGCTCCGGAAGGTGAGGGACTCCTGCCCTGTAGTTCACAAAAGACCCTAAGCCTTCCTGCCCTGAGTCACTTTCTGTACCAATGCCAGGCAGCCTGGGTAGGAATGAGAATCCATTATTCAGGACTGGCAGGATTGATGCTTGGATGCCCTAGCCAGCAGACAGTAGTAATCTTAAACCCTGTGGAAAATGGATCTCTTCCTTGAAGACATTCAGTGCATAGTCTCTGCTGGACAGCACTGACCCAGTACCTGGTAATAAAGCTACGAAATCCCTTCAGACACCAGGGATGCATGAGAGGAAGGAAGGAAGAATAACTGGGAAAGGCAGAGTCCCACTGTGTTTAGCACCATACTTTATATGTGTTTGCTTCTATCATGATCTTTTTTCTTTTTAATGGACTTTAATGTCTGTTTCTCTGTAAGTGTGTATGTGCAGTGTAAGTGTGGGTATGTGCCCACAGGGGCCAGCCGAGGATGTCAGGTGTTTTCTACTCTCCAGCCATCCCTTTGAGGCAGGGTCTCTCCCTGAACCTAGGGTTTGTACCTTCTTGACTAGGCTGAAATCCTGTCTCAGCCATTCTCAGAGCTGATACTACAGGCATTTTCCAGAATGCCTGGTTTATTATATGGACGCTGGGATCCGAACTGTGGTCCTCATGATGGTGGAACACTCTTAATTGCTGAGCCAGCCTCTACAGCTCCCATTTTCTCTTTTGTTGTTGGTCTTTTTCTCTGCTTTCTTGAGAAAAGGTCTCATTCGAGGGAGCCAGACCTCGAATTCCTGATCCTCCTACCCCTGGGTGCTGTGTTCATAGTGTGCACACCGTACTGGCTCACAGTCAATCATTTCCTAGTATCAATAAATGTCCTATCAACACGAGACTTTAAGGAGAATAAACTTGCCATACAGTCACATGAAGCATTGCCTCATGCAATGGGCGCCATTTTTATTTACATTTTAACAAATGCAAATTAAAATATCATCCCTGAGAAAAGGGCAGGGCTACCTCTGAGCCTCTATAGTGAGCCAAGGGATCAGTAGCCTCTATGTCCTACAAGGCAACCAAGTGCCTGATACTGACTGAAGCATATAGCATGTCTTCACATGTTAGATAGTCATAAACATTTTAATAATGAGAAGCCCAGTTTCAGATTGCTTCTCCTGAAGGCTGTTTATGAAATAGCTCCTATTCTTTTTAAGCACTGAGAAACAAACAAACAAACAAACAAAAAAAAACAAACTTCACTTTTCCCTGGAAAATGTTGGCTATTCAGTGATTTCACAATTGTCTAAAAATACTTGGCTGGAAAGAAAGCTCTCACAATCCCCTGGGGCTCTCACACTCCTTGATTTAGTCTTATTTCTGAAATGTCCAAATCTGGCAAGTTTCAAGTGTGCTTCTGTCTACAGAAGGTGAGTTCTAGAAAGCAGCCAGATCTGCGAGCGAATCCCCTCCTCTATGTGCACATGTCCCCTCACACACCACATGGGGACACACAGGTCATTTCTCCTTGTCGGTGAGAAAAGCAAGCACGCTCTCTGCTTCCAGGGCTCTCGGCATCCAGGACTTTGAGGACAGAGATCTGCTTCTACGTCTCTTCTGAAAACAGAGCCTGCTACCATTTGATTGGAAAGTCACTTAGAAATGTGTACTTAAACTCTTCAGATCTGAAAACTCTCCCACTCAGCGGTTCACTAAGAGGCCACTGTCCCAAGGAAGCCATTAATAATGGGAACTACTATAGTTTCCAAGAACTTTCTGATAGCATGAAAGTTAAATATATAAATATATAAACAACCATAATTACATAGTTTATATACTTATACTATATATATAGTTTAATATATACACACACATACACAGAATTCAATTCCAGATGATCAAGTAAAAGAAATTTCAATGTATCTGCTTCTTGGAAAATTATATAATCAGAGGAAGTCACATACTTTTGAACAATGTTGACTGTGAAGAGAAGCAAGCATCAGATGACATTCTGTATTATGCCATCTGATGGTTTTCTCAGCAGCTGAATATAACCACCAGAGTTATCCCTGGCTTATCACTGTCCTGGGATCTTATCAGTCACCTCAAAATAAGTACAAATTATGTTTTCATGCTAAAATGAAAGGGGACTTGACTGAGGAGCTAGATGGCTCAGTGGACAAACCACTTTTTGCGCAAAAATAAAGGACCAGAGTTCAGATCTCTGAGTTCAGCTCCTAGGCAGCTGGGCAGGGTGACAGAGACAGAGGTTCCCCTGAGCAAGCTCGAGGCTATAGCTGGCTGGCTGGGTCCAGTTGAGACGGTGCCTCGGTACATAAGGTGGACAGTGATTGAGGGAGACTTCCAATGTCGCGCTCTGGGCTTTACATGCACACAAACGTGCACTGCACAAGCACATCAGCTCACACACATGTGAGCATGCCCCCACACAAGCATGCACACCACAGATACATATGGATAATATATAGATCCATAGATATGCCATCCCTGCGTGCTTGTGTACTGTGTGTGTGTACACCTGTGTCTGTGCGCCCATGCGTGTATACTGTGCACCCTGTGCATCTTCATGGGAAGCTACTGATGTGTGCCCCCTACCGTCTTAAGATGTCGAGACTAAATGACAATGATTTTGACTATAGGCTTTGGACCCACTCACCTGTACCACTGGCCTTCATCCCAGTGAGAAGCCACAGGCAGCCACTCCCTTCCCCGGGGACCTTTTCTTGAAGAGTTTGCTTGAATAGACGGGGTGGCTGTCGAGAAACTCAGGGTAAGAGGCCTGAACCTGTGGGTATAAAAACAAGACGGATGGTTAGGCCGCCTTATGACTAATTAACACAATCTGAAGTCACCGAAAAGATAAATACCCACAACAAACCCTACACACATCACAATTTAAAAAAAAATCATTTTTTTTTTAAATAAAAAAGGATTAACTAAACTAACAGATAAATCCTCCTCCCCTGCCTTGATTCTGGTATTGTAGGGAAACACGAGGTTGTGCACTCACTCTCAGAAGTTCTCAGGATCGTGCTGAACTGGAACGTCGGGACTGAAATTCTCCTAAAGATGTATTCATTTTTATTTTATGCATGAGTGTTTTGCCTGCATGTAGGTACGTGTAGTGAGTGTGTGTGTGTGTGTGTGTGGTACCTGCAGAAGCCAGAAGAGGGTGCTGGAGACCTGGAGCCTGGAGCTATAGATTGCTGTAGCCTGGCATGCCAGTGGGCATGGAAAACCAGCCCAAGCTGGCCCTCCCTACAGGTACTGGTCCGCATTTCAGGCAGGCAGCCTGTCCCTCCTGCCCTGTCCTCCATCTCCTGTTTTATTGTAACTCTCATTCCCACGTGCCCTTGAGTTCCCGCCTTGAATTTGTCGAAACCGAAGTATCAAGGCTGTGACAGGCTGCCTGCCTGCGTACCCGTGACATCATTGCCCACTTGCCAACCCCTGCCTCACTAGCTCCAAAGACTACATGTTTCTCAAGAAAAGATCAGTGGGCTGCCAAGGAAAAAGCTTTTCATAATCACGTCTTTGGCAAATGACCCACTGCGGAAGCATTAGTCACTGTTGGGACAATAAAGACAGATTTTCTGAGAGGTCACGGAGCCTGCTCTGGCGAATTTTCTTTCCTCCACGCTGCAAGGTTTCCTAGGCTTTAAGCAGGAATAAAGGCAGCAGGCTGTCCTACACAACCCCCTCCCTGGAGCTCCTAGCGACAGCCTCCCCTTTGACCTCTTTCTAGCCACGAACCCAGGGACTTCACTGTGTGATCCCAGTTTCTAACCATCCTGTGTGAGCTTCAGACTCTGCATCTATGAGGGCAGGGAAGACTGGCTGCTTGGTCAAGTGCTTGCTGTGCATTTACAAGAAGACTTACATTTCATCCTCAGAAACCACAAAAAGAAAAAAGAAAAAAAGCCATGTAAGATGCATGATTTTAATCCCAGTACTGGGGTAGAATCATCAGATCCTTGGGGCTTAGTGGGCAACCAAGCCCTAGCCTACTTGACTAGTGCTGAACCTGAGCGATCTTGTCTCAAAGAACAAGGTTGACAGGTCTGAAGAACAACATTGGAGGCTGATCTCTGTCCTCCACACGTGCATGCACACATGTGCGCCCAAACTTGCACACACATATACACACAAGAGACTATCATATGTACCTAATCTAGCCTAGGCTGGTCCCTGACTTCCTACACAAATGTCCAGATACTTGTCATCCTCCCGCCTCTGCATGCTGAGTGCTGAGATAACCGGCATGTGGCAGCATATCTGGATTATAGGCTGGATCCGGGGCTTCATAAACGCTAAGCAAAAGCTCTACCGGCGGAGGGACAGCTCAGCTCGTGAAATGCATTACCTGACTGCATCATGCTATACCAGTCTCCTGCAACTAGATTCCCCACAACGTTTTTGTTAAGATTTACCAAGTTCGTTGTAGATGACGCGAGTTTGCTCATTTCCACTATGTAATATTTCATTGTGTTGTTAAACTGAATCAGTTTGGCTTAAACTTGGCTTTGTACTAGGGTGGTAAAATCTGGCCCAGCACAGCCTTTTGCACATGATACAACTGTATCCTAACTTGATATATAAACAAGTTATAATCTAATCTAGGAGTAGAGTGGAAGCATATAACCAAGCAACCAAGTCTTAGCCAATCCCAAGAGTCAAGGTTTAGCCAATCATAGGCTACCAACTGATCAGGCCACATCTACATAAGGCCGATGGCAGCTGCAGCCAATCAGCTCCTGCCTTTATATCACTTCCTTTTTGTAGGCTATTAATATAACCTGTAAATGCAGCCGGGTGGAGCGTTCCAAACCATCTTTGTTCTGGAACGCTGCCCGGTTCTAGAACCTTTTTTCCTTGCTTAAGTAAACTTTGTTAAATTTAACTCATGTCAGTTTTTCTTTTAACAGTTCCACAGTGTGAAAATATATATGTGTATATATATACACACACACACACACACATATATATCCTTCTATTGACGGACTTTCACATTTTCCCAGCTTCCATTTCTTTCCCTGTTAGAAACATGCTGTGTCTATTAGAAGCAAAACGCAGAAGCACACATTTGCCCGGGGTTCAGCTTGGGAGTATGTGAATATACACTGTTTCACAGTAGTATCCAAGTAGTTTCCAAAATGAATGTATCAGTCTACATTCCTGCCAGTAGCAAGCTCCATGTTTTCAAATTGACCAGTCATTTTAGAGGCAAGAAAATGGACATCATCTGCAGCCAGCGTATTTGTTTGCGAAGGGGAAGTTTTAAAAAAATATACCGTGGCTTTTTCTTTTTTTTCCTTACATTTTATTCACCATTAAGGAATGAGTTACTTGCTAGGACAGGTTTATTTTACCACTTTGCAAAGTGACATTAGCTAATGACTTGGAAGGAAATGAGAGTGAAAATGCTGAGGGTCCCACATGGCTTTATTTCTCAATCATTCAATTTGTAAGGTGGTACTGAAGCATAATCTAATAGACCAGCCTTGCGGTTCAGGCATGGAATCCTAGCACATGGAAGGTAGAGGCAGAGAGATCAGAAGTTTAAGAACATCTTAAGTCACAATACAAGGTCCCAGGACAACCTGGCCTCTATGGGATGCCATCTCAATACCCCCCCCCAAACTAACCCAAAACAAACAAACAAATAACAAAATAACTAAAACTAAGAAGATTTTTCTAAGACATATGAAACTTTAGGACCAACACTGCCCACTGGGACTGTGAAACTAAATAAAAGTTAAATACATTGAAATGATGAAAAGTTGAAGCACTTTTTTAGGCTTTCATATGGGAAGCTAAACAGTGAGCAGGATTAGATGAAAAAAACACTTTAGCCTTTATTTTAGAAAAGCAAAATCAAAGACCCTGCAATTATATTTTGCTGGGTATAGGCTTTGTTGGAAAATCTTCCCTTTGTATAAGACCAAGGTCAGAACATAAGGCTCCTAAGCCTTTGATGCTGGTTTAAAAAGCAACCCCCAAGGTAGGCCACTTTTACAGGGCTCCTCCAGGTATGCTGTAGACCTGGCTGGGTCTGGATCAGAGGTAGCAGATAAATGCTCATGGAGTCAAGACGTACTGGTCACAGGTCATCAAAGCTCACAGCACAGGAGTGTTTAACTCACATCAGGACACCAACTGGAAAACATGGTCAGCACTAACCAATATCATGATCAATCATTTAACTTTCCTTCCCACCCTCCATTTATACTGTCATGATGTTAAATGGTCTTCCTTGTGGTTTTGAGTCCCTTTCTCCATCCTGGTTTCTGGCAGGGAAATGCCTGGAATCACGGTATTGTGGTAAGGGGAGAAATGGGTAATTAACAGTTTTGCAGGAACAGGAGATATTTCTGGAAAACTGAGTGTTAAAAAAAAAAGTAATGAAAACAAAAGTTACATTAGTAAATGCTTTTATGTTGCTTGTTTGGGGTTTCCTGGTAGTTACCAGTGAATACGCCTCTATGTAGGCTCTCACCTTGTATTGCATAAGAGAAAGGCCTTATTTTTGTTGTTGTTTAAATTTTATTTGTTTGTTTGTATGTACTACTTATTTTGTGATCCTATGAGTGGGGTTCAGAGGATAATTTGCAGCAGTCAGTTTGTCTCCTTCCCCTACATTGGTTTCTGGAATCGAACTTAGGATTCTTCATCTTTATCTGCTGTGTCCATCTTCGCATGCTCCTGTCCATCTCGCTGGACCACAAGCCCTTATTTTGTTCTTGCTTCATAGGCTAATGAGCTGGGGCCCAGGTAGGCACTATCTGGTCAGCTCTTCCTCCTCGGCGAGGGAAGCTTTAACTGCTTTGTTTGTTTTCTATTAAAAACGTGATTTCAAAAGCCACCCTGGGGCAGAGGATGTAGCTCATTTGGCAGAGTGCTTTGCCTAGCTCATACAACACTCTGACTTCAGGTGACATTGCAGGTGACAAGCTAGCAACAATATTAGAATCACCATATTGCAAAGGAGCCTTGAAACAGCGTTGTATAAAGATCCTATTTAAACACACCTATATCCCTGCAGTACAAAAATCTATTGCAAGTAACTTTGTCGTCCAATATGACATGAAAATATGTTTTTATGCAGTGACTGGACTGTCTTTTCAGGGAGAATTATGGAGGTTCGTGGAAGTGCTTAATGATTGGCTTCCTCCCTCCCCATCAACACTCATGGAAAAAGAGGTCAGAACCCACTTCCTACCCAAAGCACCTTTTGGAGACTACCCCAAATCCATCAGTGGCCTTTGTAACAGGGGATCCCCTTGCAAAGATAATGCAGGTCTAAAAATTCTTCATCAGGGGCTCTTCCTTCCATAGGCTAGCCTTGCTCCCCAAAAAAGCTCAACATTTCTTATAAGCTCTTGCAAGTTAGCTGTTGGGACAAGCTGGGCCAACTAACCAAGTCTCAGTGAAGGCAAACCACCTGCTCCCTGATTGGCTGCCTAGCTTTTACTCATCAGCAGGGGCAGGGGGCCTGACCTGATGCTCCTATGACAGCCTCCCTCCCCTTCCTATCAACCTCGCCCACAGCAAAAGAGCACAGCCATTGCAGGACAGCAGCCTGACAGGGGACGAGCGGAGAAGAGGTAAGGGGAGCAAAGTGAGGCTTACAAGCACCTCCAAGCAGACAGAAGATAATTCTTTTAGGCTTCTTAGAGAATATTGTCAGCCACTGAGCATGTACAAGCAGCAAGACAGACACTTTCATGCTTGTCTTTAAGATTTGCCAAACATGAGCAGTCCATCCGTTTCCCCTGGCACCATTGTCGTAGCAATGTCCACCCAGGAAAGTATTACTGCACATGCTCAAAGAACACTTCTCACCTTGGAGAATGCTGCAGGCTCCCAACAAGCTACACGGGGCTGTTTTCAACACAGAAGTAAAGCATGTCCCTGAAGGCTACCAGTAGCGTTGTGAGAGTCAAGGTAGGAGAGAAGGCTGGGTGGGAACTACCTGGGCTCCCAACACAGCTTCAAATTTGGCAAAGTGGGGAGCTGCACGTCCCTGGTCAGGGAGAGCAAACAGAAGCCCCTGAGTTCTAAGCTGTGCTAGAAGTAGAGCTGAGCAGCCTAGGATAGGATACAAACAGTTGAGCCAGGAAGGACCCTTCATGACATGGAGATAGTCACAGGCTGTAGGAACTGGTAGCTGATGTGGCATCTTTACAAGACAACCTTCCAGTGACTCAGGCTACCTAGAACTCCATAGTTAGGCGCTGTCGTTTTGTTTCAGGATTTTCCTTTCCTCTCCCTCCTTTGCTTCTCCTCCTTCTTCTCTCCCACCTCTCAATATCTCCCCCCTCCTGTTCCTCAGAATGGAACACTCAAATAGTCTAAATAAATGCATGCATCCTTTCAAGGAAGATAACTGCTTGCTGGCTTCATTCTCAGGTTCATTGGTTATTAAAGGAGACAGTGGTGCCTGTCAAGAAGTTAGCACTGCCCTGGGTTCAATTACAGAAATTTAAGTACATGGCCTAAAGTATCTGTCTTGCATGCATATAAACTCTGCAAGGTACCCAGTGGCAAGAATCCCAGCACCTGGGAAGTCCAAGCTTATCTTTTGGCTCCACAGTCTAACCTAGAGATCCTGACTCAAAAATAACAAAACAAAACAAGCACGCATGGGTAGCCCTGCTCCCAACTAGTCACTTAGACATCGGCTTTCCTCCCTTTCTATGGAGAAGATCTGAACAGGGCAACATTTGAGAACAAGATAAAGCCAATGGCTTCCTGAAAGGCCAGCAAAATGGCAGCCTGTTCACAAATGAGGTGGGGCAGGCAGGCTCTGCTGAATGCCATTCAGCTGCAAGGTTGTCCAGCAGAGAAACTGGCCTCTGCTCCAGAGCCACACCTCCCTTCTCTCCTCTGTTTGCCCTCCAGCTGAGGCATCCCGGGGTATGTCAGCACAGCTGTGGCAGAGCTGTGCCCCAGGGCCAGCTGCAGAGGAGGGGAGCAGGCAAAGCTCTGACCAGCAGGTGACTAGTGGGCAGCCCAGTAGAAGGCCACGATGATGTTGCCATGCACCACGCCCAGCCAGAAGATTCCAAGGTGCCCACCCACCTAACAAGGTTGATGCTATCTTGCCCAACCTCAAGGCCAAAGATGTGTGCGTATCACATTAGCACTGCCACACATCTCTAGCTTTCAACAGCCAGTCATGGTTGCCTAGCAAGTCTCTCAACAGGCAGTCTCACCAGTCACTCAGGAGGAGAGCCCACAGAGAGGATGGAACAAGGCAGGAGTGAAAGGTCCTGCTGCCTAGTTGATACAGAAATGTGTTCTGACACTCAGGAGACTCAGAACTCTGAAAGGCTTCCACAGGAAGCTCCCCCGGGTGTCTGCTGTGTTAAGAGCAAGCTGGGGGTCTAGAGAGCTAGCTCACGTGGCAGCGTGCCTGCTAGGCCGTCGTGAGGACCTGAGTCTGATCTCTAGCGCCCATGTAAAAAGCTGGGCGTGCTGGCACACACTGTGCTGGGATAGCAGAGAAGGGCAGATCCTGAGGGCTGGCCCACCAAGCAAGCGCCAGGCACCAATGAGAGAGCCCGTCTCAAAATTCAAGTTGTCCAGCTTTGGAGGAACAGCACCTCAGAACGGGGCTCATCTTTGGTCTACACACACACACTCTCTCTCTCTCTCTCTCTCTCACACACACACGCAAACAAGCTCAATTAATAAAGGGCAGCTGATATCTTTTAATAACAAACAGAAACTGTCACAATGAAAGACGGCACTGTTTAGAAATATTAGTTTGTCCAGATACCACCCTTCTCTTCCCCATGACACTCCACGGGGGCAGGGGGCACATTTTGGGGATCACTAAACTGACAGTGTTCATATTGCTAAATGTCACCGAAGAGGCAAATAAACAGATCTCCTTTTAGGGAACTTTTGTGGAGCGTGTTAGTACATGCCTGTAATCCCAGCCAGCACTCAGAAGGCTGAGGCAGGAGGATCACTGAGTTTAAGGGGTCTCGAGAGCAAATCCACCTTCGGGATGAATAACATGTCATACCTGGAAATCTTGAATGTGGTGGCAAGATCAATAGGATTGGGAGATACCCCAGTTTGTAAAATACTTGCTTTATAAGCATTAGGTTCTGAGCCCCACCTCCGGAACCCACACCTAAAAAATGTTTTTCAAGCCAGCTGGGGTGGTAGCTCTTGTAACCCTAAAACTGTGGCAGCTTGAAGGTTACCAGCCTGGACTAAGCAGTGGCAAGTTTCCAGGACACACAGAGACATCGTCCTAGAAGTTGAGGGCTAGCCTCCACACAAACGCACACACGCAGGCAAGGGCACGCATACCAACAACACACAGGCACAAACCGTTCCTGGCCTTGAGGTGACACATGTGCTATGGGCGGTACACTCTAGAAGGCCAGCTGACCCTTCCTGTCCTGTCTACATTCT
>NW_026596162.1:10818653-10819798 GCF_907164565.1 Psammomys obesus
CCTGTCCTGTCTACATTCTGCCTGTGTGAACTGAGCCCTCAGAAGAGTTGCAGCGTAATTTTAACATCTAAGCAAAACCACATGGAAAACAAAAGCATCAGGCAGTGCTCCCCAAAGCTGAAGGAAGTGATCCCAGGGTATACACACCACTGATTACGCTGCATTAACACAGATAATTAAAAGTTGCCTGTCTAATAATATTAAGCAGCAGACACAACTTTTAGAAAATTTCTCCCTGGCATTAGCTATGCAAAAATCCCCCGAGTGAATGTTCCTCACTAATCAAATCCATCTCCTCTTAAGAGTGGGTATAATAAAGGGGTAGCCTAAAAGGAATGCTTTGAACAGAATGTCTCACTATTGTCTGATTATTCTAAATTTAAAACTCCGACAAAGGCAGGGATTATTCTCCCAGAGGTTCAAGATTCGTGAGAGTTTGCTAATGAAGTTCCTTTAGGAGCACAAATCAAAAAATTGCTATCTGCAAGCTGCCAGTGTTTTATGCTTGGGTGGTGTTTTTAAATCAAAGTCACCATTCATTCAACAACAAATGTTTGTCGGGAATAAATGAATGAGAGTAATGGCCTTGAAGTACTCCATGAGCTTAATCACCTCTAAGCTATGAATCGGGAAACAGCTCCCATCCAGCCTGAATGTACACGCCAATCAGAGCCAAGTGGCAGCCATCACTCGGAGAGCTGAAGGGAGCCCTGGAGACTGAAGTCATGCCTTTTGATGCTTATAAAATGACCCATCTAGGGGGTCTATTGGTCCCGTATTTGACTTTCTATGCAGTCTCCACACAACTTGGGAAGCTGAAAATCTAGGCCAGGTGAGATAAGATTAAAGCATTGTGACACAGCCAGTCAAGTTTGTGAGATTATGTAGGGAGTCCAAAGAGGGGGGAAAACCCTCTACCTTAGTATTTAAGCAGAATGATAACATTTAGCCTTCAGGAGGAACAGAGAGCAAATGACTCACCCGGAATCATTAGGACATGAGCAGCTAAGAAAGACAAGTGACTGCAGGACACAGGATGGGGAGTAGAGAGGGCTTCCTGAGGCTTGTAGCTTATTCCTCCTTCCACCAACAAGGATAACACACACACACACACACACACACACACACACACACACACACACACA
>NW_026596162.1:10819808-10827453 GCF_907164565.1 Psammomys obesus
ACACACACACACACACACACACACACACACACACACACACACACACACACCTGCTTCCCTAAGAACAGGATGCAGTCAGAAAGCTGGCCAGTCACTAGCACCTACCCATTTGGGTAATGGTGTTATGGGGAAATGTCATGGGGAAATGCAAGTAGAGAATTGTTTTGTTTGGTCTGCAGGTGGACTCTATTCATTGAGCATCAAACCCTAATGCATTGCAGGGTTCTCAAGCTATAAATCTTACAACTTCCCCCAGTGCACGCCAAGGAATTAAGACTCCATTACCCGAAAAGTGAAATGCCTTGTGTATGCTCAGCAAAGGCAAAGCGCAACACGCCTCCCACATCTCCTGCTCTGGCCCCAATGTGATGGGTACCTTCTGCCTTTTGCAGACTAACAGGGTAAGTGGAATGTACCTAGGAGTGCCTTCCCAAAGGGGGCTCCTAAAGCCCAGGAGAGCTCTGTTTCCTAATTCCTCTCCACCCCTCCCATCCTCCCATGCATTAACAGTCTTGAAACATCCTATTGTTTCCTTAGGAATACACTTCACTCATTGTTTTGCCTCTTTAAAAAGAAAAAAAAAAAAAGCTACTTTTAAAGCTTTTGATTTTTTAAGAAGCATCAAAAGCTCTCCCTGCCTTTAACTCCTGGCATCGGGCAGCCATGGATGTTCTGAGTGGGTAAACAGGGAAAGTCATGCTCCCCGCTCTCACAAAGCCCGTTTCAGTGCGTGTTAAAGCCTGCCAGAAGGGCGGAAATGCTTTGAAATCACCAACCAGGCTTGTGTTCCAGACGGTGCCTGAGCGTGCTTTACTCACTTACAAATTAGAGGAGATGTGGCGTGTTGGATGCATGCAGTAGTGAGGAGATAATGATACATCCTGGCCGGCCACGTGATCGTAAAGACCACTCTCGGGACACGGAGGAGTCCAAATGCAGGGAATCAGAGCAGCCCAGGGGAATGAATTGGCCACTTCTGCTAAAGGCCTGCTCCCCCACAATCAAATCTGTTTCAGGAAGGAGGCCTTATTATAGCAGTTCCTGAATGCTTCAGTCCTGGCCCCACCCAGAGCCATGCGCCCCCTACAGGCAGCTTTGAGTATTGTTCTCTTGCTCAATTTCTGCTGGGCACTGATCCTACCTAAAAGCCTAACTCTGGGCCATTCTCCTCTTTCTTCTCCCCTGATGCTCTTGCCTGAGGATGGCTCAACAGTGGGGATACGGTGCCATCCATTCATCCCAGTACCCACTTTGAGCCAGCTACAAGTTTTCAAGTAGGAACTGCTAATGATCCCATGGTAGGATATACAAAGCCTTAATTAGCACTGACTGCCAGAAAGTGGTGAAAAAACATATTTCCTTGATCATGGCATCTCCCCTGCCAGGTGAGTAGGGGAAAAACACTGTATAAGAAAAGGCAGGTGTTGAGATATGCAGGTGACTAAGGTGGAGAGCATATGGCTCCCCCAATCCCCAAGAGGGGGTAGTTCGCAAAATCCTAGTGCTGATCCAGGCCTCATTCAGAGGTTGGATTTTAAAAGCCAAGTATAAAGGAGCCAGGAGTGGTGACTCACATCAGAAGTCTGAAAACCTGGAAGCCGGAAGTGGAAGGAGGCTCACTGTGAGTTCAGGGCCAGCCTGGACCACCTAGTGAGTCTCAGGTCAGCCTGGGCTAGAGTGAGACCCTATCTCAAAAGGCATCAAATATATGTGCTGTGGTGGCTAAGGTTTATATAGACAGCGGTGAGGTTTAAAGAGGAAGGCGAGGGTATGGCCAGGACCATCGAGCCAGAAGATAGGATGAGTTAAGAGTAACCAGAGTGTTAAGCAGGAAGGAAGAGGCAGCTTTGGGGTGGGGGTTAGGGCAGGAAGGGTGGGGACCTAGAGGCAAGAGTCACTGAAGGAAGGCTCAGAAGATGGCTCGATGGGTTAGGATGCTTATCACTTGTCCCGAAGGCCTGAGTTTGATCATCTGGAGAGAACCAATTCCCACAAGTTCCGCTGATCTCCACACGTGCCCCACGGCATGCACGGCCTGCTTATACACCAGATAAACACTAAGGTTCTAGAGAAGGATTCATAGGGGCCTTGCTTCCACTCCCCAACAGTCTCTCTGGGTCATAGCCTGAGGTGCCATGAGGGACAGGGGCCCAGTTCTACGACCCTCCTGTCTCTGCCAGGGTTTTCAAGGTTGGCGTAAGAAGTACATTACATTACATTATTCTGGATTCGTAGTGGGATTCATAGTGGGATGGGCCGTGAGAACTCAACCTCTTAGGCCAGAGACTCATGTAAAGGGGGTTACGCAAAATCACTCCCCATGTCTGAGCACGAGGAGGTGGCAAAAGGGAATCTGACACAGCTCTTCCCTTGACTCCCTCCAAAGGCTAGGGCTGTCACTCAGGAGTACAATACGTGCTTATGAAAGACCCAGGCTTGGCTCCACAGCACCGAAGACCAAATATCAAAGTGACGCCAGTGCTGAAGTGTACGGGAGTCAGAGGACCCTTTCCACTTCCCACCCAGCATCTCAGGCACCAGTGCTCCTGCCTCAGCAACTGCGCTCACCTCCCAGAAGCCAGCTCCGGAAGTACGCCGAATGCCCCAGTCAGGAACCTGGGCTCCTTTGTACTGTCTGTGCAAACAATGCCTTTTGTCTCTAAGGAAGACTTTTTCTCATTCTTCCCGTGCAGCCTCTAAACATTAGATCGCAGGTGTGCACTTGCTTAGCCACAGGTTAACAGCTCACACCGCCTGTTTCTGGCTCATCTGTGCATTGGTTTGAGAGGCTCACAGCCTCAGAAAGACAGAAACCACCTGGTCTGGAGGCAACAGCCCCGCTGCCAGTCAACGGGACATTGCCAGGAGAATGTCTTCAGCTGGTGATGGTGGTTTTTAAGTTTTCTTTTACTTCTCTGAGATAGGAGTCCATACAGTCCAGGCCGGTCTCAGTCTTGTTACATATCTGAGAACGAACTCGGCTCCTGATCCTCCTCCACCACCTCCTTCGTGCAGGGATTACAGGAGTGCCTCACCTCTCCTGGCCAGGAAGTGTCTACAGTACAAGGCAAGAGAGTGCTGTTTGAATCTGCTGGGTGCAGAGCGAGAGCTACTGACTTTGCCTACCAACTGAGCACCTGCCCAGGGTTGCTCTGCACACCTAGGCAGCCCTGCCTGTGCTCTTGAACAACCTTGACCTTCCAACCGAGCACCCTAGTCAGCCCCGCCCCCCCCCTTACACAAACACGCAAAGGACGCCATGTACTCTACACTGTCTCTTCTTCTAAGTCACTTGTATTGACAATAGCTGCCTCTCCACCAGCGAGAAAAGAGAAAACACAAGACACTGAAAAAGCCTTCACTGGGTTCATTAAGCCTGTGACCCTCCCACTGCCTGCACGCACTTGACCTCTGTCTTGCTTTCTCGTTTGACTGCATTGTGTTTGCATGTGGAGAGAGTTGTTTTGCTCACTCTTATTCAAAGACATGTGATGCTATTGTTCTTTGTCTCCTTAAAAAAAATATGTTGGCATTCTTGCTGTCCCCAGTAAGAGAAGGGCCTGTGAGGTTTGCTGAAGCTCTCTGGTTGAAGCAATTATCTGCTGAACAACCAGAACCCAGCCGCAGGGGCCACAAGGAAAAGTGCAAAGGGCGGCTCAGGCCGCGCTTTGAATCATAAACATTATTGCCGGCAGAGCGGGTTGCTGCTCCCTAGTAGGTTTTCGCACCTAATTGGGTCGGGTAGCATGGCACTCCTGGGGACCATTAAAGAGATACAGGTGTGGCTTCCGTGCATAAAAGTTGTATGTCTGGCAATCTGTGCACAAGCCTACCTTCTATAGACTACTTTATATGGTAAATGTCCTGGGGGGAGTTCATTATTCAAGAGGATTGTATCAATGGTTTTGTGAACTTGCAAGCCTCTCAGGTTGTGTTTTATGAATGCTTTGCTCTGAGCTTTGAGTACAGCCTCTATGCACACTTCAGAACTGAAAGAATTTAAGAGTAGGGAATGGACTTTTTAACCTGAATCTATTTTGCTACACAGCCCAGAGAAATAAGCACTGAAGAGGTAAGACCAGAAATGTGACACTTGATTCTCTGTCTCAAGAAGGAAAATAAACAGGGAGTAATCCCAGTCTGGAAGAGTGCAGGCTGGAGGGGAGGGCAGGCTGGGAAGCAAGAAGGATTCTGGGTCACCAGCATTTGAGTGGCTCAAGTTTCAGAATCAGGCCTAAGCAGTGGGGCTATCTAGAAGGATGAAGGATGTCTTTTTAGAGAGTAGTCCTGTGTGCCAAATGAATCCTTTCAGTTACTTAGGCAGCAAGCAGAGAAGCCTGGATTCAGGGGAAATTCAGAATCAGAAGGCTGTCTCTCATATGGTGATCTTACCCATCACTGACTGTAAATCATCCACAACACAGAAGGGCAGAGGTGGCCCAGCACTCTGGCTTCCTCTTGGGCTGTTTGGCTATTGGTTTCTGCACTGGTCTTAGAACCAAGCCTCCAGCTGGAGACTGAGAAGTAGAATCTAATCTTTTCCTGAAGGTACAGAGATCATTTGAGAATGAATTCGATGCCAAGGAAACCCTCCCAGACATGAGTCCACCTAAAACAGGCAGTACGAGGACATTTAAGGGCTTGATGACAAAGTAAAACTCCCAAGAAATAAAGAAAAGAGGTCATGTCACAAAAGGTCTGACGAGTGAAGGATATCATCCATGTTCAGAAACTAAAGAAGAAGAAAGTTCAGACTTAGACATGAATGGCAAATGAAGAGAACAAAAGTAAACTGACTGGATTACAGAATTAGAGCAGGGAGATAAAAGTTCACACAAGTAACGGGAAATACAAAAAATGTGCATAAAATGATTTCAAAAAAGTGGGCCTTAAACATATGTATATATAAAAACCACAGAACTGTGGCTGGGTAGCCTAAAGATGCAGAGAAACTAAATTAAAAAGAAAAGAGTAGAACAAAACACACACTTTAGCTTTCTAGTAAGAAGTTTTGTTCAAATGTCAATTGTGAGAGGTGTGACTATCCTTGACATGAAGACCAGTAGGAAGGGAAAACATGAGCATGTGGAAAGTCAGGTCAGAAATATGAGAAACAAACTTGGAAAATGGTTCTAAAATACACAGGGGGATAATCAGACAGGTTATAATGTAGGAAAAGAGAAAGTAGCACACAGGCATTTGTGGCTCATAATGGAAAAGTATACCAAAGAAACAGTCATTAAAGATATAACCGAAGAAAACTTCCAAAGGGAAGGAGCACTTTATTCCAGTATTATACATAAATAAATAAAAATTTCAGTATAGATAAGGAAATAAAGACTAATAACAAAAATGGATATATATATGCATCCCTATGTAAGAGAATAAATTAATGGGAAAATGACATGTGTTCATTTCCTGAGAAAACTTGAATTTTGAGCTCAAAGAAATAATGTCATAAGCATTCAGTGAGGAAAGGCATAAACGTGGCTAAGCAAGCCCACGAAGATGAAAGCCAACAATACTCCAGGCAATAGAGGAAACGAAGCCAATGTGTGTGTCTGGTGACACACAGTGAGGTAGAAAGGTTATAGTCACATTTCTCCCGAGGTATGAAAGCTAAAAAAAAAAAAAACAACCGCAGGTGATCTGAAAGACAAAGGACTTCAGAAAAATTTAGTTGCAGACACTTCTCCAATCAAATAAAATTTAATTGAAAAATATAAGGAAAAGGGGGGTGATAGAGTTTTAAAATATTTCTAATATGCAATGAAGCCATATACTTAAGAAATATTATAAAAAATAAGTCAGGTTATCTAGACCAATTTTTAAATGTTTATTTTTTTAACATTACAAAATTTATTCTTTGATAAATACACACACGCACACACAAAGTGTCTTGATTCTATCCAGTCCCTCCTTCCTCCCTGTCTCCCCCATGCCCTAATATATCACACTTTCAACTTCAAGTCCTCTGTCTCTTTTTATTTTTTAAGGACCCACTGACTTTGTGCTAGCCATATACACGTGGGCATGGTATCATCCCTGGAGAAGAGAAAACCTCCCAGTTGTAACCCTTCAAAGAAAAATACCTCCCTCCCCCAGCAGCCATCAGCTGCCAACAGCTCCTCAGCTAAGGCTGAGGCCAGAGGGGTCCCACCTCCCCCCCATGCAGGTTGGAATCTGAACGGGCTTAATTGTGCTCAAAGTGCTGAGAATTAGCAACAGTACATGTGAGCTTTAGCCATAGATGGAGCATCTGTATCAGCCATCTCCCCCTAAGGCTCAGGGAACATCCTGGAAGAAAGGGGAGAAAAAATGTAAGGGGCGGAAGATAGGGAATGCCGCCCCCAGACTTGACACGGCCACTGCACTCAGGAACATACACACCTGTGTAAAGTCTGCACAAGATCTAGAGAATCCCTAAAGGAAAAGCTCCATGTCACAGAGGAGAGGAGAGTGCTGGGAGCACTGAAAATGTGCTCATCTCAGCTTACACAAGGGTTGCATAAGGACCACACTGTCCACGACATCGCTCACACAGGTGTGTAGGTAATATTCACTCAAAGTAAGAAGATTACATAGAATGTGCAACGTGACTATTGCTACAGAATAAAACACACACACACACACACACACACACACACACACCCTACCTGGAAAACAATGGAAATGCCAAGGGAGCCACATAAACACAAAGAATGCTAGGCCATAAACACAAGCCTGTCGACCCTGAAGGTAGGTATTCATTTTCTTCTAAGAAATGAAGACTCCCAGATGGAGTCATGAATTAAGAATAGCCTCGTGGCTTCTCTGAGAAACACATAAAAGTTAAAAGAAGAAAGGCTGGGTCAAAGGGATACCAGGAAACTTCACATTTGATGGTGATGGCTAGTGTTACATTAAAATCAGAATTAAGTAGCTAAAGCAGTTAACAGGGGTGAGTGTCTTACAGACAAAAGGCATCTTACAAAGAAAAGTGGGTATCTGACCTGCCAGCATGATGAAGCATGACAGACGCTGAGGAAAACAAGCGTAGAGTCGGAGAAAGGAAGGTCCTTGCCATGTGTTTTTGATAATTGGGGAAGTAGTCAGATAAAACTTAACGAGGGTCTCGACAAGGTGACATGAGCAACATGGCTGACGTGATGGCAGAAAGCCGATCTCTGCAGAGTTCAGCTTCTGCATGGGAACTCATGCAAGACCATCAGAAACTACGTCTGGGGGGCGGGGCATCTGTGGAGTATAGTCCATACCAAAATGGTCCCAGCACAGTCCACTAACAATCAGTCATGTTATTTCAGCCAATTTGTATATTTAAAAAGTCTTCAAGACACATGTAAGGTCTTTGTAAGGTTTACAGTTTGCAGACTAAGAAAACAAAACAAAATAAAAACAACAATCTGCGTGTGTTTGTGTGTGTGTGTGAGTTAGGAGAAACTGTATTTTTTAATCAATCACTCATAAACATTTAAAATAGAAGATCTGCTCAAGAAATCAGGAAAGGACTGAGAAGTAAAACAGGAACAGAACGTACAAAATATTACAAACACAGAAAATATACAAAGAAATTATTTTGAAAGGTGAGCCTTAAATACACACACACACACACACACACACACACACACACACACACACACACACA
>NW_026596162.1:10827463-10969243 GCF_907164565.1 Psammomys obesus
ACACACACACACACACACACACACACACACACACACACACACACACAAAAACCCCACAAAATATTGTGGCTAGCTAGGCTTATGTTCCAAATTGATTTATAAAAAAGAATGGGGAAACGCCTACAAATCTTGAAGATAGCTTTTATGTATTTATTTATTTATTTATTTATTACGATTATGTGGGCTGCCAAGATGGTGTGGTACGTAAAGCATCTGCCACCAAGCCTGATGACCAGAGTTGGACCCAGGACCCATACGGTGGAAGGAGGACCTACTCCCACAGACTGTCCTCTGACCTCCACATACATGCCGTGCTATGCACAGTCCCCACCGTCCCAACCACACACTCAGTAAATAGGTGTTTTAAAAAAGGACATGCTATGCTTGATGCCATGTTAATAAAGCTTAAATATATAGATGGCAGATTTTCTAGAAAACAAAAGTGTTTTATGTTAAATAAAAATCTGGACTGGAACTATTACTCCACGAAAACACTGTAGGGAAAGGAACGGCGATACACACCAGCACTCTAGGCCCTGTGTGGCTGAGGGAGGAGGACCAGGAATTGCAGCCTAGGCTAGGCTAGCTGGTAAGACCCTATCTCCAACACTGGGGGGCTGCTGGGGGGACACACTTAGACAGGTGGCTCAGTAAAGTGGTTGCCCTGCAAGTGTGAGGACCTAAGTTCTGATCCCCAGCGTACATGTGTGTAAGCACAGAGGTAGGAAAGCAGGGATAGGCTGTTCCCGAAGATTCACTGCCTGCAGAGTCAGCCTCCTTGTTGAGCTCCAGACCACTGAGAAAGCCCACTTCACAAACAAACAAAAATGCAACAGCGATCAAAGGACACCCAAAGTTGCCTCACCACCTCTGAATGTATATGTACTCAAGCACCCCTGTGAACAAATGAACTTTCACATCCGTACAAAGATACTCCCATGCAGCCCAGCCATAATAAGCTGAAAATACACATTGACAGTTACAGCCAACACTGAGGAAGCTTTTGGGAAGACTTACCAAGAAACCTTCAAAGCCTACAAAAATAATTCCGTATAAGAATAAGACTACACACGTCTGAAAGCGGCCGTGGTGTAAGGGAAGGCTGTGGCTCTTTCCAAGTGACCATGGATTGATCACTTTTGCCATCACAGTTTGTTTTGTTTTTACGAGGTGCCGGGAAAAACACCTGGGGACGACTGCCATCTGTCATGTACACACACAAGGGGAAGTGGCTAGGCTAAAGATAGTTTGGAAAGTTTGGGAAAAGACTGTTCTATCGGAGGACAAACACAAGTCACAAATCGTTAGAAGCGTAGGTCAAAACTGAAATGCCAAGCCACAGACAAGGAGCAGTATGAAGCTCACAGGCACGCTTGGCCTCACGTCATTGGGGAGAATTAGAATGACAGGAA
Source organism: Psammomys obesus (assembly GCF_907164565.1). NCBI lineage: Eukaryota > Metazoa > Chordata > Mammalia > Rodentia > Muridae > Psammomys > Psammomys obesus. The sequence continues at coordinate 10,828,876 of NW_026596162.1, forward strand.
TGATATGAGAGCAATTTGTCCACCGCTGGGCACAGGACCACCGTGCCCTACGGCAGAGGCCGTTCATCCACACTCACTCTAGGTATAAGCTATGGGAGAAGAAATGAGCTGTACAAAATTATGGATGGGGATTTACCTGATCCCAGTGGACCAAAAGGGGTTCTAACAAAACATCAGAAGCAGAATCCTGTCGGACTACGCAAAGATTTTGAGTATTTACCCATCCAAAACATCATGAGTAAAATTCACAGAAAAAGTATCAATGGGCCAAGAAAAAAAAAAAAGTGTAAGACTGTTGCACAGTTAGTATCTAGTATCCCTAAAAACAAACCAAAAATTCATATCATCAGGAAAAGGCAATACGTCCAAGACACAGGTAGCAAAGGAAATGAATAGTTAATTTACAAAAGTAATCTGAAACAGAGAAACATAGGAAATTATTAAACTTCAGTCAAAAATCACATCAAAAAGAGAAGATTAAAACAAGATATAAATTTGTACATGTGTGCATATGTTCTGCGTGTGTGTGAGTGGGTGGCTATGTGCGTGTACGTGGAGGTCAGAGGTCAATGTCCAGTATCTTCTTCGATCGCTCTCCACTGTATTTTTAATTTCTTAACCTTTATTTACTTAGGGGAGGGCGGCTTGCATGTGTGCTAAGTCGTGTGTGTAGAGGTCAGAGGACATCTTGCAGGGGGGTCAGGCCTCTCCTTCTGCCATGTGGGTTCTGGAGACCAAACTCAGATTGTCAAGTCTGGCGGCAAGCCCCCTTACCTGCTGAGCTGTAGCCAGCACACGCCCTTGTTATTTGAGACAGGGTCTCTCACTAAACCCAGAGGTTTCTGTCTCTCTGGAAAACAGGATGACAGGTACACAACTATTTTTTTTTTTTTAAACCTGGATGTTGGACTCAAACTCAGTACAGAGCAAGCACTTCACCAACTAAGACAGCTGAAAAAAAATTAATTTTAACTTACCAAATTGGCAACGCTTTTGTTTGTTTCTGTTTTATAATTGCACTCCAGACCTCAAATACCCAAAGCCTTACAATGGCCTCTATTACTGAGGTGACATAGGTCAGAGGGCAAAAGCACTTACAGTGCAAGCCTGATTTTAATTTGATCGCCAGAATCTATGTAAAAATCCCAGATGTTGGGATTAGATAAATGGCTCAATGGTGAAGAAGAATACTTGCCGCTCTTCCAGAGAATCCAGGTTCAGTGCCCAACACCCACATGACCGCATACTACACCTGTAGCCCTCGCCCCTGGAGAGCCAAAGCTCCCTTCTGGCTTCCAGGGGCATCTGATAAAAGGGGCGCACACATACTCAGGCACACGTGCATATACAGAAAAAGACATAAACATGTCTTTTAAAAACCGTCACTGTGTACATCTGGAGCCCCAGAACCCTCATAATGAGATGAGAGCTTTTGAGCTAGAAGGTCAGCCAGATACCTGCTCATGGGGCAGTTAGCCCTGAGCACACAGCATGGCAGAGGCAACAGGAAAACCTGGCCTCAGGAAGGTAGAAGGAGAAAAAAACAGATTCCTGGAGGTGTTCTTTTGACCACACCCACCCACACACACAGGAGAGAGAGAGAGAGAGAGAGAGAGAGAGAGAGAGAGAGAGAGAGTAAAGGACCTTTCTTCTTAAGCCACCAGCTGTCATTCTTGACATTTTCCCATAGGAAATAACCAGATATGTTCAAAGTTGATGCATGTTCAAGGAAGTCCACCGTGGCACTACTCATAACTACAGCAAATATCTAAGAGAGTTAAATGCTGAACAAACAGACAGTTTGTGAGGCTGGTGTGAATCATGCAGTCTTCACTGGTGGTGAGACAGGAACCCTGATGGGCTGTGAGAGCTGGAAGGACTTGGAGATGACAGAGCATCACACCCACACCATAGCATGCGGACCACAGGAGCGACACAGGCAAGACCATCCCACCTTGAGAGAACTAGAGGCACAAACTGCCCACAGCATCTTGGGTGACTCGTCCTTTGTTGTTTTTGTACTCCTACTTTTCCTAAGTGAACATATGTTTTACTGAATATGTAATTGTAATAATAAACGACAACATACAATACATATTGCTGTGATCAGGGAGGCCACGCACAGGCAGGTGGAGCAGACTCTGGAGTCAGTCCCTAAGTCTGTAAGTTTCTTGTCCCCTGTGACCTTGGCATCACTGATTTTTCAAGAAGGGCTAAGACGGTCACTTGTGGCTGTGCTTGAATGTGTGCGCCACACTGTAGCGCATTGGGCATAGTCCCTGGGTCATGGGAAGAGTGTGAGCTACCAGCATGCATTTCATTCTTTTATTCGGCAGGTTCCTGTTTTTTACTATTCTGTGAGGGTCTGTGGATCTCTTCGGGGAGTGTGTGTGTGTGTGTGTGTGTGTATGCGCATACATGCAGAACCCAGATGTCAATATTGCATGTGGTTCCCTCAGTCACAGACCAGTTTGAGACAGGGTCTCTCACTGATCCAGAATTCACCAAGTAGGCTAGACTGGCTGGCCAGTGAGTTGCAGGGATCCTCCTCTTTCTACCTTTTGAGTACCAGGATGATAAGTGTCATCACACCTGGCTTTTTCATGTGGAGTCTGAGGATCAAACTCAGGTTTACCAACACTTCACCAACTTGAGTTATCTTTCCAGCCCTTCCTTGGGGATTTCTCGCTTCTTCTTGGCCATTAGTGTCAAGGTACCCAACATAGAAGATTCTCCCTTCCTCGTGTGGGAAATCAATGCAGAGCTGAGGGAACAGGAGGCCACAGAGAGAGTCTCCAGGGAGAGACTGTGGCCCTGCTTACTATTTATTGAGGTCTTATTAATAAATGGAATTGATAATGCAAAAATATAAACTATAGGTAGATGTTAGAGGAGGACTATAGTTGGATAAATACATGATAGATAGATGATAGAGAGACAGACAGATAAATACTATTTTGATTTTAAGCTTTTACGGTTGAATGAACTCATTTCATTGCCAGATGAAAGTAGAAGTCTCTAAAGGTTGTAGATATACAGTTTTAAACATAGTTCTCTCTCTCTCCTCTCTCTCTCTCTCTCACTTGCACACATGCACACATACACACAATAAAGTAAAGTAAAATTAGGAGGAAAAGAGGAAGGAAGAGAAAAGCAATAGATAACATGAAGCCTTCAGGCCAGGTCCAAAAACGTGACTGATAGAGAAGCCAGGAAACTTGAAGAGAACAGGGCTGCTGATAGCCAATTGGCTAATACAGGACCAAAGAATGGCTTCCAGCATGCAGGGAATAGATGGCTTTCCAGCTGGGTGAACAAGATTTAGAACAGTGTTTCTCAACCTAAGGGTCATGACCCCCTTGGGGATTACATACCAGCTAGCCTACATAATAGGTATTTATATTACGATTCATAACAGTAGCAAAATTACAGTTATGAAGTAGCAACAGAATGAGGTTATGGTTGGGGGTCACCACAACATGAGGAATGCACTAAAGGGTCACAGCTTCGGACAGCGAGTGCAGAGGAGGGCCAGCTGGGCAATGAAGATGCGCTCCACAGCGGGGCTGGGACTGAGGCTGTGCCAAGGCTAAAGGGTATGGAACTCGCCTGGCTCCTGTAAGCCCCTGGGTCTCATCCTCTTCACCAAATCAAAACAAGCCATGAAGGGGTTTGGCACAGCCCAGTTCGGGACTCCTGGCATTTATCCAGCCCACTGACCAGGCCTGCAAGCTTTCCAGCAGGAGTCTTAGCAGTGACTCATCCAGACCTGAAGCTCCGCTATAAAGGGTGACCACCTCAGCTTCTAACAATAGTTGTTTTATTTTTAACTTCAAAGCTGGCCCTTGTAATCCAGAACAAACAAAAGAGAATTACGAGAGCAAATGCCTCATGCATTTCTAACGGTTTCCAGACACGCAGGAGAGGCCCTCTGCCTTTCCCCTCATCCTTGTTATTTCAGTCTATCTTGCAATGTGGAAAGTGACAAATGAGAAAGGGTCACAAGGCAGCGCCTGCTGGGAACCCGAGGTCATGAGATGCCATTAGAGGCGGCATGATGCTGTGGGCATTGCAGAGACGCTGCTGGTCCACAGGTCACCTGGGAATGCGTCCGGCTGGAAGCCCGGCCTGCAGCTTTCATATAGCACCAGTGCTTTAGAGCCTAGACAGTGCCAGGAGCCAGCTTAGCATGAGCTCCAGAGGGCTGACAACAACCGAATCTGAAATGGGGGAGGGGTGTCTTTGCATATGCAAAAGAGGAATGATCCTAAATGGGACATAATCATAGGTGAATTCAAGGAATTAAACACATGATGATTTGATAGTTTAAAAAGAAGATGCTCTATGAAGAAAAAGAAGAGCCACGTGAGAACATGAGAATCAGCAGCAAATGCCAGAAAGCAAAATAGAGCTGTTGGACAAATGGCCTTGAGGTCAGGAACAATGACTTTGAATTCTAGCCCCTGATACTCACAAGCTGAGGAAATATGGGCAAACTATTTACACGCTGAGCCTCTGTTGTTTGAATATGTAGACCATTAACAGTATTAGCACAGAGATACTGGGGAAATTTAATTGTGCATACACTTGGTATATAATTGTTATGCTTCCAAATACACAAGGTCTAGATCCAAACACTGGAGAGTGTTTGGGTGAAAGAAATAGACACAGCCTGGCTTACAAAAGACTGCTCAGCTTCTCTCAAGTACATGAGGACAAACAAGTGCCTGTAGGTGCAGTAAAGAAGAATGTAGCCCGTCGAATGGGTATAGCGATGGGTATAGAGGGTGTTATGTTAGAGTAAGGCAAAGATGCGATGGCAAGAACGGGCATCCATTAAGTGGGATATTTACAAAGAGCTTATTTCAGAACCCTGGAAAGCACGTGCTTCAGGCATTGGTGGTACTGATGTCCAGATGCTGATGTTGGTGAGGTTCACTGAGGTAATGTTGATGGTCATGGGGCTGATAATGATGGTGGTGGTGATGGTGATGGTGATTGTGGTGACACTGGGAATGGTGGGGCCAGTGACCATCAGTAATGCTGATGGTCATGTGTTGATGGCCTCATCATGATGAGCCCACAAACAAATAGTATAAGAGAATAAGAGGAGGCTTGGCCCATTTTAACTAGAGTAGTGAGTGACATGATCAGCACTGAGCCCATAAAGCACTGATTAGGACTCTAATCTTCATTTATTAAAGCTTGCAGCTCTGTTTTTAGATATAGCCTTCAATCTACCATCATTCAAGAAAAGCTTCTCTCCAAATATTCTATTTCAGGAATGAATGTAATTTTTTTTTAAAGATAAAAATATTCTGCATGTATGAGATGCTTTTTACCCAGCCATCTTTCTGTTAGTTTGCAGCCTGCCAGTAGCATACATGTGATATTTTAGAGACTTTCTGTGTAGGACACTTAAAAATCACATATGAACACTGAAACGGCAGAAATAGCCAGTAGCTTTCATTTCCATAGACCCTCTCAAAACAGAGGAACATAAAGCTCTAAGCTCCCAGCCTTTTCTTAACTGCCCCAGGGTGATAAGTCAGTTGTTTAGTTTTAGATGTGTCTATTCGTGGTATAAAAGTTTTGTTGTGACTTGCTTCCATGTGGCTTAATATTGGCTTCTTGAGATTTCTCTGAATTGCTGGCTACAGATTGCTCATTGTTGGCATTGTAGAGTGTTCTATCATTTGATTGTATGTCATCATTTGCTTCTTAACACACTTCCTCATTTATGTTGTATGTATGTATGTGGAGGTGTGCATGCCCATGCCGCAGCGCAGAGGACTGTGGGAGCCAGTTCCCTCCTTCTACCCCGTGGGTCCTGGAGACTGAACGCAGGTCTTCAGCTCTGTAGCAAGCGCTGTTCCTTGCTGAGCTACTTTGAGGGGTACATACTGGGTTTACTTTTGCGTGCTCTGCTGAACATTCGCGTGGTTTGGGTCTGAATTTTTAAAACATTAACATAGTTAAGACTGTGATGAACAACCTATGTGGCCTGTAGCACACACGTGTAATGGTTTTTCAAAGGAAAAACCTACAGGGTAAACTAGATAATTAAAATGTATATTTTTGTTTCTGTGATAATGCCCATTTTCCTAAACAATTATTCCACCGAATACCTTTCCCAGAAGCAGGGAGACGTTGGATGCCACTTTCCTTTTGGAATTGTTTTATGTGTTTAAATTGCTTCCTTCCTTTTTATATTGTTTGACCTGTTTGTCTGTCTCCCCGTGCAGCCTAGGCTTCCCGACTCTACCTTCCAAATACGGGCTTGTAGGTGTGGGCCACCCCTGTACCGTGCCCAGGATCAGTTTTGAAATAGAGCTCTGTTTAGTTTCTGAGAATTACAGACCTCAGATAACCCATGGACCAGCTGGGTCAATAGTTCAGTTGATCCACAGAGGCAGCACAGAGAGGCCTGTGCTCACAGATAAGCACTAGGGGCCCCAGGGATGATAACACGTGGGCTGTCTCTTCAAAGGGCGAGATGTATAAACTATTTTCTGCCCTGAAGGCTGGAAACAGATGTTTAATAGCCTAGTGGCCAGTGTGTGGCCAGGCCACGCTAGACCCTCCCCAAGACCCTTATCTTGAGCTTGTTTGCCTCAGTTGATCTATAGAACCTATCTTTTCAGCAGATGTTACTTGCACTTTTTGGGGGGGGATGGAAGGTTTGAGACAGGGTTCTCTGTGTAGTCTTGGCTGTTCTGGATTCACTTTAGAAACCAGGCTGGCCTCAAACTCACAGAGATCTGCCTGCCTCTGCCTACCGGAGTGTTTCAATGGAGTCCTGTCTTAAGCTTTGTTGTGCACACAGGATTGAGTTAATTATCACCAGAAAATTATTTCTCCAAATTGCATTGTGCTAATGCATGCCTGAAATAAACTCCTGGAGGGCAGACTCTGGAAAGCTGAGCCACCACCAACTTCTGGGTCACACTGAACCCAACTGCCTTCTCGCTTCCCAAGAACCAACATTTTGCTGGCTGTGGTGTTTGCAGAGACCCCTGCAAATTCGAAATTCGTCCTTGCACATGGTTTTTCCCCAGACCTCACTAACCAGCCAGTCCAGCCAACTGGAGAAAAGCTGCAGAGGTCCTGAGACATCGGCCTACAACCCCCACACCACACACGGCGCGTGCGCGTGCACCTAGGCACACACCCATATGACACACAAGCACAGTGCATCACTAGTCGCTCCGGGCCACACGACACTCATTTCTTTTGCTCTTCTAGCACATCAGCACAAGTTGCAAGCAGACAACATCATCACAAGGACGACAAGAAATTATCGCATACTGTCAGCCACAGGGAGGAAGGTGATGTCGCTTAAATTAAAAGAAACCTGTGAACAAAATATTGTGGGGCTCCCTGACCTGACTGGAATGACGTAAGCACAGTCTAGGCATCTCCCCAACCTTCCACTCTTATTCACTGCCTCGAATTTTTCTGACTGGACTTGGCAGATAATTGTCATCTGTATGGGGAGTGGGGGGGGTGGCTCAGGGGGTAAAAGTGCTTGGTGAGCAAGCACAAGCTCTTGGACCGAAATCCTCAGCATCCACATAAAAAAAATCAGATGTGGTCCTCTACACACCTGGAACCATAGCGTGTCAAGAAATCTCGGAGGCTGTTTGGCCACCAGCCTAGATGCAGGTTCAGTGAGAAGCTCTGTCACAAGAGAATAAGGTTCGGAGGGATATGACATTCTTCTCTGGCTTCTGTGAATCCACATACACATCTGAGTTCAATATATACACACACATACCATTCATAAACATGCCAGGCGAACACATACACTACAAACACACATACACACATAATATCACATCACACACACATATACTACAAACACACAAACCCACACATCACATCACACACACACATATATATACTACACAGGAATATACACATACACCACAACACACCACACACACACATACATATATCACACATATTATATACATATTATACAAACATGTAATATGTAGACACACTGCACACACACATACAACACACACACACACTGCAAATGCACCAAACACATATGTTTTCAAGTGTAAACAAAATAAAACGTATATTTTTGGAGACTACAAAAGAAGAACTCAATTTACTAACAAACAACTTACTTTTGGCAGTTTGTAAGTTGTCTCCCAGTAAAGCTAGTACCAAAAATATAGCAGCGAACATCAATAAGCCAGTCTGAAATGATAAAACTATTTGATTCACACTATTTTTAACATTTATCTATAATTTTTGTTTATCTCGTCTGTCTGTCCATGCATAGACGTGTAGGTCAGAGGAGAGTTTGCATGAATGGGTTCTCCCCTTTTGCCTTGTGGATTCCAGCTATCATCCTGAAACCACACACCTTTATCTTCAGACATTCCTCAGGCTGCTTGATTCATTCTACGTGGATGGTTATATCATAGAGGCAGAAAGTTAAATAGTAGTAGCCAGACACTGGGCAGGGTACAAAATAATGGATCATTATCTAAAAGATAGTTTGATTTTAGAAAATAAAAATGGCTATTTTCTTCCTTTCTTTTTCTGCTGCTTCTGACACAACACATGGACATAGCAACTTAAGGGAGAAATGGCTTATTCTGGTCACAGTTCCAGGTGCCATTGTTCAGGGCAGGGGATTCCTGGCAGCAGGAGCTTGAGGCAGCTGGTCACATCAGACCCACAGCAGGGAGGTAGAGGGTGATGAAAGCTGTGCTCACCTCACTGTCTCCTTGGTATACATCCAAGGTCCCCGCCCAGGGAATGGCGCCACACGTTTGATTAACCTAATGGAGACGATGCCCCATAGGTATGTACGAAGCCCAACTCCCAAGTGAGTCTAGATCTCATCAAGCTGAGATAGGGGATCAGCCATCATGGTTCTGGAGATGGTGGTGGTAGTGGTCTCACAGAAGTTGGCCTTGATATCACAGAACAAATTAAATGCAGACACAGTGGAAACACCATGGCATTTCTATACCACTCGAATGCATAAGTCACTGTTTTGAGTCAGTATAATGTCACACTTGGGAAGAAACCTGTCTCTGTGTCATCCAGATTCTGTACCATAGGTGCAACAGGGCAGATTTTTAAATTTCTGTTTAATTCTGCCCCTGCTGCACAAATGCTTTAGCAGTGGGCGAGACTACAGACGTCAGGAGAGCGGAAAGGTACCGCTCAGGTGTTGACCTTGACAGAAAGACTCCGCAAAGCAAGGGCTTAAATTTAACACAATCTGCCAGCAATTCAGAACACGCTACTACTGCATTCCCTAGGGGACTGAGGCACATTCACCATTTAACTTTAACTCCTGAATGCTTTGACTCCTGCATGTTTAAATTCCCATCACACTAGGACTGCCAACTCCACTTCCTGCCGCTGATCACAGACCTCATCTCCTATCAGCTGGCAGAGCCGCTCCCATGAAATACTTGCTTTCTGAACAGCCTGGGGTGCTGAGGACACTTCTAAAAATGTTAGACAATAAAAACTGTCAACGATCACTAGAAATGGAAAGCCAAGCCTCTCTGATGCCATCTTTTATGCCTGGAACAACCTCCCCACACGCACTCCCACATCCATCATGCAAGCTCCGGCTCTCCTTTCACAGTTCACCTTAAGTCACTTCTCAGTGATTCTATAATGAAGGCAGTGGCGGTGAAGCACGTGGGAAGCAGAGTATTCCCTAGCCCAGCCCCAGAGCGGGCCTTGGGGGATCATTGATGCCCAGGCCCCCACCCAATTATGATATTTATTCCACATTTTTTTCCATCCTGCTCAATGAGCTAGTAGTATTTTCCAGTGTGTATCTACGCATTAACCTGTGTCTGCCTTTTCCATCTCTGCTCAGTGAAAGGGCTAGGGACTCTGGGGCCAACGCTGAGTCACCAGGCCAAGTGTGATTCACAAGTGGTCTTGCTGAGAAGCCTCTTCTTGGAGCTGTAAGGAGTTTGTCTCGGAGAGCAAGTCACACTCAGCAAACCTTTTCATCAGCACACGTAATTCAGCAAATATTTACCAAAGACCTACTAAATGCCAGGCAGGCATACTGCCAGACATTGGGGACAAAAATATGCCTAAGACATGGACCCAGGGAAGAAAGACACAGTTGGGGCTGCCTGTAGCAACCACATTCTCAAGGAGTCATCAGAACACTACTGAGGGATAAAAATAGCAGCTTTTCCCTCAAAAAAGAAAAAGAAGAAAGAAAAAGCAGGATAGACAGATTTGCAATGAGCCCGGTGTCATCTTTGGAGACTTCCCTCTTCAGAACTCCAGTTATCACAGATTCCAGACATATAAATGCCCCAACATCCCCCAAGAAACAAAACCCAACTCACACTGATAGGAGCATTAGGCTTGTAGATCTGCTAACATGCTACATTCCACAGATCTGGCAAGAAGCAACCACCATTTGCAGAGGTTACCTCAAGACCTAGCACAAGGCACGGCATACGACAGGCAGCTAAAAACATTATCGGCACCTCTGTATTACAGTAAAATTAATGGCTGAAGACTTTGCTCAAGCTCATCTGAAGACCGAAGAAGCAACAACATCCAAAATGAACCAATATTTACAGTGTCTGTTATGAGGCACATTCTAAGAACACAAAACCCTGATCTTGGTCCCCCAGCATGTCACCATGCAATCCTCCCTCAAGGTCTCAGAAACACAGGTTCTAGCCCTCTAGCCCTTTGGTCGACGGAGACTAAAACCCTAGGTGTTCAAATCTCGTCTGTAAAAATGACATAGGGGTTCCATAGAACCTACACACACCCTCCCACATACTTTTAAGTCACCTCTCGGGGACTTACAATACCTAACACAACATAAAAGCTACATGAATTGCAGTTGCATTGTACTGAAGAAGGAATGTTTGCAAGAATGAAGCTTGCAATAATTATTACAAATGCTTGTGTGTGTGTGTCTACATGTGTATGCCTGTGTGTCTACATGTGTATGGAGGCCCAACATGGAAGTTAGATTATCTTCCTCATTTACTCTTCTCCATATATATTGAGGAAGGGTATCTTGCTGAACCTAGAACTTACCATTTTGGCTATTCTGGCTAGCCTAGGGAATTCCTTGTCTCTGCCCTCTATTTACTGGGTTTAAAGGCAGGCCACCGTGTTCATCTGGCTGTTACAAGGGTTCTGAGGATCTCAACTGGAGTTATCATGCTTACCTCACAAGTATTTTATCAACCAAGACTTCTCCCCAACCCACAGATACATTTTTAACCAACTATTTAACTTCAGTGGTGAAGAGCACTCCCTGCAGTTTCAGAAGACTCGAGTTCAGTTCTCAGCACCCACAAGGCAACTCACAACTGTCTGTACCTCTAGTTCAGGGGACCTGGCACCTCTTTTGACCTCTGTGGATTCCTGTACATATACGGTCCTGTGCACAAACAAACACTCAGACATACTCACATACACATGCAAAATGAATACTATTTTTTTAAATGGCAAAATATTTTTAAAACTCAAGTATATGCAAGACCAAAAACAGATAGTGTGGCAATCTGGGAGTTACAGCAGATTAAGGTTGTATGGGTGGTCCCTAACCCAGGATGGCTGGTGTCCTTGTATGAAGAGATTAGGATAAAACACCCAAGAAAATGACATGAGGATTCAAGAAGGATTCAGTCCAGAAGCCAAAAAGAAACATCCCAGAAGAACTTTGTTGACCTTTCACCTCAGATGCCCCCTCTACAGTTACAGGAAACAAATGTCTCTCTTTCCAGCCATCCTTGGGGCAATTTGTTAGAGTAGCCCTAGAAAAATGGATACAGATACCAAGGCCTCATTGAGAACAGGGTCTGGACTGGGAAATGCTAATTTTAGAAAGTCAGTGTGGGCCAGCGGAAAGCTGGTAGGGAGAGAGTAACGAGGCATCTCCCCACTTCTGGTTCCAATCTGACCTCTTGGGTCAAGCCTGTTCTTCATGTCTCTTTTAAATTTTCTCCTTTAAATGCAGAGATTTGGATTGTAAGAGCGACCAAGGCCAGCTGACTTGGAGCTTTATATCAGTCTCTAGAACAAGCTCATGGCTTCCTTGGAAAACAACTGCTGTTCTCTGGCTCCAGTGAGTCACCACAGGAGGTTTCCCATGAATACCCTCCGACATCCTACCGAAGAGAGAATCTTCTATCAGCATCTCCTACCACACGGACATACGCCCCATAACTCAGCTCCACTAGGCTGTCCCAGCACCACTGGACCTCACCTCAAGGGCACCAAACTGAAGGAGGGTAAAGAACAAACAAAAACAAACCGGCGGTTGATTCTGTGTGTTGTGTGATTTCAGCCATCTTCCAAGTGGAAGAGCGCTGTTCCCGAGTCCAGCAAACAGAAATGACCACAACAAAACATCAGACACCTCATTAATTTTTTTTCTCCAGTAACATTAGCACTAATGATTACAAAATCTCCAACACTGGTCCAAAGATGAAACAATTACATACTGTTGATCCAACCTCTGTAGAGGTGCAGAGTGGCCTATATTCAGCCCTTATTAGTCTGGAAATGTTCTATCTGTGTGGGTGGAAGCATACATAAGCATACAACAGAGCCTGCTGCAGCCTGGACCTAGAATGTTGCCCCTAACGCCCATGTATTGGCTTGGTCATGAGCACTTTGGGGAAGTTGCAGAACACTGAAGAGACCTGTTAGGAGTTCCTTGGGTCACCGGATCATGCCCTAGAAGGAGACTGTGGAACTGAAGCCTCCTGTTCTTCCTTGGTGTCCTCACTAGCCATGAGGTGAGCAGATTTTGCTCTACCACAAGTCCCTGCCATGAAATGCTGCCTTGACACACAGGCCCTTGAGCAATGGGGATAACTGATTACCAAAATGTCCGAAATGGTGAGCCAACCTTTCCTCTTTAGGAGTTGATACTCTTGTGTATTTTCTCAAGCAGTAAACACCGATTAAGACATGACCCCAACAGCAGAGGTACTAGACCTTCTTAGATTTGATTTGAGGAACTGTTTGCTTTTGTTGTTTTTGTTATCCATAACCTGAAGTTCAACTACTCTCTACTCCCTTTCCTAAAAATCCATGGACCATCACTGGGCACTTATCAACATTTTTCAGAAGCCGGATCTAGTAGGATTCATTGACTGGCAGCAGCAAGGAGCATATTCACTGATAAAACCACATTTCAGAAGTAGAAATATAATGACATTTTCTTTACTTAATTTACATATTATTTTAGCTGGGCTTTGTATCATAGACCTATAACCCCAGCTTCACAGCTAGCAAAGGTGGGTCACAGGTTCAAGGCCAAGCCTGGACCACCGAGTCAGTTCAAGGCTGCATCAGGCAACTTAGTAGGAAACTTTAGATATGGCTTATTGGTAGGATACAGCCCAGACCTTGGTTCAATCCCCAGTACAGCCAAGAAAATGCAACAAAGCTTATGTAATATTTGCTTCCCTGATATTTTTATATTTGTCCGATCTAGCTGAGCAGATAATACACTACTCTAAGGTAAGAACAGTCTTTAAAGATGTGTCTTATGAAAGGTCATATGTGACAGAGGGAGATTATTGCAGAAACTCACAGAGAAGAGAAATGCAGAGCTGTGGAGCCTCATCACGGTGGAGGCACCTACCAAACACCTCGTGTACTTAAGGCTCGGGGAGCATTGTGGAAGAGGGAGTGGAAAGACCAAGATGCAGAGACTTGGGGAGGGGTCTCTTGTTAGATTGTGTCTCAGCCTTCCACAAAGAACTACAGGCAACCAAGGAAGGCTGAGCACAGGAGGAATCATTTTCCCCAGGGAAGAACACACCAGTTGGCTCCCCAGTACCAAACGCTCAGACCTGAAAGCACACATACCGGTCAAGCAGGTTCTATTAAGTAAGATATATTTATGAAGATATACGTATATACATACAATACACACATGCGATAACAATTAATGAAAAAGACCCCAAGAATTTGACAGAGAGCAAGGAGGGGCATAAGGCAAAACCTGCAGGGAGGAAAGGGAAGGGGGAAATGATGTAATTACATTATAGTCTCAAAAATCAAAGAAACAATTTTAAAAAGTCACAGTAACAAAGTTTTCCATGAAAGTATTTCTGTGTGCTTGACGTGTGTGTGTGTGTGTGTGTGTGTGTGTGTGTGTGTGTGTGTGTGTGATTGCCATCTAGGTCATATCTGCATCAACAGAGTCATGGAGCTAGAACGCTTTTAAAATACACTTCCAGAGAAGCCATCCAATTACCCCACAGGCACTCTCTGACCCTCACTCACCCTAAAAGTCCTCAGGCCCCTCTCACATGTTGACTCTCTCCACAGAAACCCCGGACAAGTGGGGAAGATAGACTTGCATTCCTCTAGGGGAATGCTATAAACCACAGGGATGCTGTGCTCTCGCCAGTAAGTCCATCAGCCACTGGCCACCCCTCCCCCAACAAGAGCCACATCCCCTTGGGAAATCCGAAGGGGAGAGTGGGATGAACGGACGAGCACACTGCGTACATGTACGGCCAGACGCTGCTCAGTAGGCTGCTTCTCAGTGGCCAGTTGTGGAGAAGCTCAGAAAAGTGATCCTTTCCATGCACAAGATGCCAGCAGAGCTAGCTCAGAGAACTCAGTACCACAAGGTTCAGGAACAGGTGCTGTCTACTCAGCTGTGACGCCACTCAGGCAGGAGAGAATAAGACTTGTCTTTTCTCCCCAACCTCAGCACAGAAACGATGTGTTCTTTAAAAAAAAAAAAAAAAGAAGTCCTTGGGCTGTAAACGAACACGTTAAGAAGCCACAAAAATCACAAACACTGGAACATGAAGTAAGGAGATAATGACACTTGTCAGCAGATATTAAGACATGGCAATAAAAGGGGCCTGTTTGTAGAGAGAAAGATTCTAAATGCAAAATGGTCAGACTGGTACTTGGAAGGCTGGCTGTTAATAGAAGGAATCTCAGGGAGGCTTCATTACGTAAATGGCTCATGCGTCTGCCAGAAATGGATCTGTAATGCTTTGCATTTCTGCTGTAACAGAAATTTCAGGCTGTCTCACATCGGACCATGCCGGTACACCATAGCTTTCAGCTCACAGGAAGGAGGCTGACCCCTGCTCCTGGCTGATCATTAAAAATAAGTCATTAGGTCCGTGTGTGTGCCAGCCATGGTACTGGCTATTTGCAATACAGCAGTCCTCTGAAGCAGGGCTATTATCCACACTGTACCACTGGGCTTCCAGAGCGTGGAATCAGCTTGCCCAGGATCTTACGTGCCGCAGGTGGCAGAGACTAGATTTGAACTCACATCTGCTTGACACCAAGTCCATGCATCTCACTGTAGCATTAATCTAGTGGTTGAGGGCCCTGAACGCAACGCTTCAGACAGTTGATAGTGACCATTAGAGAAATGGGCACTTTGAGTCACCCGTGGGGCAAGCCTTAATATCAAATGCTATCTACATTTGCTCCCAGTCCCTTAGATATCAAGGGGCACACTTTGGTCAGCTGGTAGTCTGTTGCAGGGAACTGACATCACACAGGTGTCTTGATGTAAATCCTGTAGCCCTCCGATGATAGCTTGTGAGTAAGTCAATGCACTCGAAGTCTCATGGACATTTAATCTCTCCTGTGGTGTTTGCAATGCACAGTGTGTGTGTAGGGGCCAGGCCACGCCCCAAGTGTTATTCCCCAGGCTTTCTCAATAGCCTGGAGTAGGCTAACCTGGGTGGCCAGCCCCAAGCCCCAGAGATCTGCCTATCTCCACATCCTCAGCACTGGTGTTACAGCAGATACCCTCTCACGACTCATAGGCCGCCTCTTCAGTGAGTTCTGAGGATGGAACTCAGGCTCTCATGCCTGCCTGGCAAGCACTTTCCTGAGCTATCCACAGGACCCTTGCTCACCCATTCTTAGTCTCCAGGATACCTGCTTCCCCACCTGTCTTTCTTGGCTTCTGGACTCTCCTTCCTTTGGTTTTAAGTGGTTGAAGTGAGCGTCCCAAAAAATCCCAAGGTGATTTCGAACTTGCACCCCAGCCACAGACCATCCCCAGAATGGCTAGCCAAGAACCTTTCTTGTTTCAGGTTCTCTACATTACATAACCCACATATTCTTGAAGGTAATGTTCAGGTTCTCACTAGTCAAGTATCTGAAGGACCATAAGAAAGCAACGATTGTCTCCTGGTACCAAGGCCCATGCACAGGCATCACTCTAGCTCCCAAGGAGAGGCTCTTCCTTTGGTCACTAATCTTTTTGAACAATGTAGAGTGGTTTATGCACACTCTCTTTACCCCGACCCTCAACCATTGTTCTTTTCCCAAAGAAGCTCCTGCCCCTGGCACTGTGTCCCATGTGTTTGGGGACACCTCAGTGGGAGAGGGATTGAGGCAGTGAGCTCACCCTCAGGCTGCCTCCATGGAGGCTCACTGGTAAACAGCACTGCACAGCACCAAGGACCACTTCTGATACTCATGTCCAAGGATCTGGTGGCTCTGTAATGGCAGTGTGTCCTAAAACTTAAAGGAAAAAGGAAGAGGCACATTGCTCTCTGGTGGTTTCATTTGAATTCATATAGATGAGGTTTTTCCCAATGTCTAAGAACCATGTAGCCTAGCACAGCGGTATGAGATCATGAGACCCCTTAGAATGGGGGAGTCATGGGCGCAGGGCTAGGAGACAGGCTGCCTTTGTCCTACCACTACTGTGCTCCTGGAGGGAGGAGGGACCTCAATAAAGAGAGTAAACAGCAGAAGACCTGCTATGTCAGCATTGTACGTCTAGGATTTCATACATAGCAATCTCTATGGAACCTTCTAGAAAGTGAGAACTTGCTTGCCAATATGAAGCTTAACAGACAAGCACATTTTGAAAGTGGGAAATCGATGATCAATACTCAGTTTTAGAATTTGTTACTATCCTTTGTATTTTAAATTTTCTTTTTTAAACCAACAGCCACTCAGGAGGCATACGTAGGAGGCTCCCAAGCTCAGGACGTGTCTAGACTATAGAGTGAGTCCAAGGCTAGCCTGGTCAACTTAGCAAGGCCCTATCTCAGAAAGTGAACTGAGGGCTGGGGATGCAGCCATAGAGCGTTCTGTATTACAAAGACAGACCTGAGTCCAACTTGAGTAGAGAGCAGGCCACCAGCCAAGCAAACATTTCCTCATTTCCAAAGAGAAATTAGGATGCTCATTCTGAAAGGTTCTCATTTGACAGACCGGAGAATCAAGATGCCGCCATATTCTGAACAAAGAACATTAGCTATAAATAATAATAATAATAATTTGGGCTAGAGGAATGACTGAGCAAAATTCAAAGCATTCAGCTTCTGCAGAGGGCCCTCATCATCAGGTTCTCAGTACCCACATGGCTGCTCACCACTATCTGTAACTCTGGACCCAGGGGACCTGACGCCCTCTTCTGGTCTCCTCGGGCATTGCATGAATGTGGTATAGTCATACATTCAAGCAAAACTCCCGTACACATAAAATAAAATGAAAACAAAGAAATAAAAATTAAATTTAGAGCTAGGCATGGTGGCATACAACTGTGATCCAGCACTTCTGTGCTGAGGCAGGAGGATTGCTGGGAGGTACTAGGCTAGCCTGACCTACATACATGGCAAGTCCCAGGCCAGAAAGTGCAGCCTGGAGAAAACTCTTGTGGTGTTTTGTTCTTCTTTTAGGAAAGAAAAGTCCTTGAAACAAAATCCTACTACCTACATTACTCTTGCTTGAAATATTTTTTCACTGTGCACCCACACACCCAGGTCTCCTCCGTTTGCATCTACTTCTGGCCCAAGTTGGAGTCTCTTAATGGTTGTCAGGCATCTGCTAATACTGAGCGTGGGGGTTTGCCGACATTCGCCACCACTGGTCCTCCTTCCTGAGGTACCTGCCGTGTGTGGGGGTCATGCTGCCAGTGCAAGGCAGAGTCCAGGAAAAGGCTCACCTCCCACGCTGACCACACAAGCCCCGAGCTCTTTCCACAGACTACAGACCAAGTCTCCGGGCTGATTAACAGGAACCCGAGGGAAGCTGGTGACAGTTAGGGTGTGAAGCTCCTGCCACTCAGAGAAGGGAACCCAGGGAGAGAGGGCCTCAGGTCAGGCCAGTGGTGTGACACTTATTTACTTTGCAGATTAAAATGTGTCTTCACGCTCTGGTGAGGTTTTTCCAAGGTTCCAACTTGCTACTAATTACAGCAATGCCTACACTGGAGCACAAGAATAATTTGTCACTCTTCCATTTATACCACCTGGATGTCATCTGAGGCAGGGACATTCCTCAGCCCAATAGAACAAACCTGCAGGCAGGGGGAGGGGTGCGGTGGGGAGGGTGACTGACTGGTGACCTGGTTGGTTCTTAGTGTTTAGGCCTCACAACCTAAACACAGCTCCTGCTCCAAATGCCCTTTTGAGCATGCAACTTTCTTCATACCCCCTCCCCCGTCTATCTGTTATATTTGTGAGGGAGGATCTAATGTGGTCCAGGCTGGCCCTGATCTCCAACTGGCTGGGGTTACAGGTATGTGCTACTATGCCCAAGTTATGCTATGCTGGGATTAGAACCCAAAGCTTCATGCATGCTAGACAGGGACTCTATTCCCTGAGCCCTGGTGCTCTATCCCTTAATCCCATCTAAACCTACACTACGTAGCTCCAGATTCAAGGTCATTGGTAGACGGGGCTGTCATTTGTCACCAGTTTGGATTTCTCTGAAGTGTAGAACCCACAGGCCTCCTGTATAAGCTTGAGCAAAACTTCTCTTTCTGGCTTTCTTCATGTGGGGGGGGGGCACGGGCAATGAGCTGTCACAGGAACTAGACATCTGGGATGTATGTGTGTGAGGCTCACTTATTAAGCGCACATTATGTACTCTGCACAAGGCACAGATACACAGTTAAGGACACAGAAAAATGTCTGTCAAGATCTCAGCACAATACCTGGGTACATGGTAAGCATTCAAAAACTGCCCAGTGCTTTTCTAACCACTAGCGTTAACACTGCTGGCCTGTCACTTCAGTTTAAGTTTCCATCACTTACGGTTAAATTCTAGAGACATGGTCTATTCTAACGTACTGCTCAGAAAAGGGGGGGGGGGGCTTAGTGAGAAGTGACTAAGGCTCCAAGCATTTAACCTCAACCCCTGCAGCTGATGACAGCCCTCATTCAGACGTGCAGAGCTCTGGGAGGGGAGATTAAAACAAAAATAACATGGCGATTCTTTATGCGGGACCTTGACAAGATAAATTGCTATGCCTGAATCTGAGAGAGAAGTCAACTCAGCCGGGGCTCCAGAGTGATGGAGACAATTGACTGTGCCCCTAGGCTTCCAGAAACATCTGAAAGACATGAGCAGGTGTAAAGTGAGTGGGAGGCAGGAAAACAAAGTGAGCAGAGAGGATGACTCAGAGCTAAGGCTGCTGCACAGGAAAAGGCGTAGGGATGGAGACATGGATGGAGATATAGATGGAGATATAGATGGAGCTATGGCCCCCAGCAGAACATTTTCAAGACTCAAGCCAGTTTAGCAGAACTCAGACTCTTCCATAAAAGTCACTGCATCGGAGAGAGAAAGCAACCTGAGATGCTGTGTGTGCTGTGTGTGTGTGGGGGGGGCGGGGGTCTTTTAAAATATTGCATGCATCTAGGGAAATGTAAGCATGTTTACATGTATGTAAAGACTTCCACCTTATATGTGTGTGTGTGGGGGGGTTAGTGACAGTGTCTCTCACTGGGACCCAGAACTCAATTTAGCTAGGCTGGCTGGCCAGCCATTAAACCCCTGAGATACACCCAGCTCCGTCACCCTAGCGCGTGGGTTTACGGGCATGGGTCACTGCTCCTGGCTTTTCAAAGGAGGGTCTGTCCGGAATCTAACTCGTGCCTTCACGTTTCCATGGCAAGCACTCTACTGTCTCATCCGTCTCACTGGCTTCACCCCTGGTTCTAAGCCACCCTCAACCCCCCCCCCCCTTGCAGCTGCATCTACACACCCTGCTTGCACCTCCCATGTGAGTCTGCTGTCTCTTTTTCTGGAGACACACAGAATTTTCTTTCTTCAAGGGACCCTCCAAGCATGACCTGGAAACGACGGCCTTCCTCTTGTGAGGGAGGAACCCGATTCCAGAGAAACGAGCAGCCTCCCCGAGCTCACAATGTCAGAGGCAAAGCGGGAACTGAAAGCCACACTGTAAGCCGTCTCCTTCCTCCCATGCACTCACGTTTCCCACTCTCCATCCTCTTCCCTGATTGTTCCTCTTATTTCCCAGCCCTTGTTCTGTTGCCAAGCAGGCCACTGGGGCAGACGGACCTGGGGTAGACAAAGCCCGTGACCAGTTCTCTTGGCAGCCACCTTGTCTCCTATCATGCATGGGGACCTGCTGCCCACATGGACTGTCAATCCTTTCAGCCCCAGCACCACGGAGGCGGGGCCTGTGCCCATTTATCATCAGGGAAGCAGTCAGTGTTCTGGGCCTGCTGCTTACAAAGTTAGCCAAGGGCTGAAGAGTCCTGGGCGAAGGTCTTCCAAAGCAACAAGACTGTCACAAAAATCCCAACAGTTAGTTTACATAACATTTGATTGGCTAACAATTGGGATCACTGATTAATTTAAAGCCTATTTATAGACAAATACTCAATTCCATTTAAAAAAAAAAAAAAAACAAGTTTATATTTTCAGAGTCTTCTCCACCAGTGTTGTTCCTGCAGGAAACGTCACTTCTTGATTATTGGGTACATTAAAAAAAAAAATAACTTAAATTAGCTTTTGTACAAAACAGCAGACTAGGAACATCAAAGGAACCTGAAAGGAGGGGAAGGGAGGGAGGAAGGAAAAAGAGCCAATTTTACACGCTAGAAATCAAGAACTCCTCAACAAATCAGTCTCCAGCAAAAGGAAAAACTACATTCAAGTTACCCTGTTGAGTTAAAAAAAAAAAAGTGTCTCACACAATAACAATCAGACGATTTTTTTTTTTTTTCCTTGAGGAAGGGTGAGGCAAGACAAGGAACTATCCAGTTCGATTTTGCTCGACGCCTAAGCAAGCCTGTTATTCTATACCAGACTCAAACTGAGAAGAAAGTCAGATGGGGGGATTCCCTTGAAACGGTGAGTCATGATTATGATTCACCAGCTTGGAAAATTCAGAACGCAGCCACTACGAGCTAAACACAAACTTGCTGTTTGCTAAGTACCTTAGATACACGATTCCTTGTAAACACCTGGTGGAGAGAGGCTCCACACAGCCCTTTCATTTTCCTATTTTGGAGGCTGGCAGGATTTTTTCCCCCTTAAGTTTCACAAACTAGTATGAGAGAAAGTCGAATATATTTAATTAGCATATGCGTAGGCACGGCTTATGCATATTCATTGTTGGGGAAGGATTCAGTCTACCAGGCCTGAAACTTACAAAGTTAGGCAAGGGGTTGAAGAGTGCGAGTAGAGGAAGTCTTTAGAAGCAAAGTTATTCTAAAAATCGGCCACAGGGGTTCCAAAGGGCCTGTGCCAGGATTTGGAAGCAGAAGGACCCTCGCTTCAAGAGTCTGCCCTGCCCATCATACATGCAAAGATCTGAATACACCTCAAGGGTAAAGATCACTGTCAATGGCCATGGTACGCCATTACAGTCTCTTTGCCACTTAGTTGTCATAAATTTTGCTGTTGTTGTTGTTGACCTCGAGTGGCCAAATGGAAATGCGCACATGCAGCTCTGGCTAAGCAGGTAACCAAGGGCGGCTTGGAGCTTGGTTCCCTGCCAGGAAAATCTATACTCCCCTGCCATTGGTTACACGGCAGAGCGCAGTCTCTTCAGGTTCCTCAGAGTGCTTTGGGTTAGCACTGCAGAAAGGCTAAGGTTGGTGGCTATGATGACAAGACAAGCGGGAGTGGTCGGGAGGCGCACAGTAGCCCTGAAATTGGTCAAGGTGGAGGAAGGAGGAAGCCCTTTACAACGCTCACCGTTCCGTTTCTGCATCTACGCCTAACACCCGGCATCCAATCCACTTAGAACAGCACTTCTGAACCTGTGGGTCACGACCCCTTTGGGGTCACATATAGGATATTTACATTATGATTCACAGAGTGAGTGGTAGCAAACACTCACAGTTATAAAGTAGGAACAAAATAATTTTATGGTTGGGGGGACTGCATCAAAGGGTCACAGCATTGAGAAGCCTGAAAGCATTCACCGGCACGGAATATGCTCGCACATCTGTTCCTGGGGCGCTGGGGTGCGACCTAGGCAGGAGCTCCCCCACAAAGCTATGTGCCTGGCCCTCCAGCACATCTCAGCCATGACTATGGAGAGGAAGAAAAAGCCTCTAAGGACTCCAGTCAGTCCAGACTACCCCTTTCTCTGAGGGCCAGCACCAGTGTTAGACACTTGGAAAATCACGGGCTGCAGGGAGTTTCTTTGGGGCTCTGCCTGGGCAGCAGGAGGTCATGCCAATCTCCTTCACTTTCAGGAAGTAGATGAGACCCGTCCGGGTTTCTTTTCTGATTTTTAGAGCTTCAGTGTAAGGGAAGCTCAGCCTCCACCCGCAAACTGCTCTCACGGACATCTGAAAATAGCACCTTCACTCTGGGGCACTGACTCACTCTACTCTTAATTACGGCTCCTAACAGATGTAAGCAGACGAACAGTGTTCCCTGTCCCCTTCTACTACAGATACACCTTCTACTCTAGCAGGGAGGAGTGCTTTTCTTCTGAGTCACAGCGGCACCAGTGGGGAAGGCTGCGGCTTCGCATTTCCAAGGGTAGTAGCATCGTGTCACTCACGGGCCCACTGCTGGACGGAGACAGGGAGACATCATGATTAGTTAGAGAAACTAAAGCAAAGGGGAGTAAACCCGTGTCTTGCAGAAGATGGTATCTCAAGAATCCGGAACACTTCCTAGCAGACATCGCAGAAATGCAAGCCCGATTGGAGAATACTGCAAGGAATTCAGGCCAAATAGGGGCTGAAAAATGAGAGGAAATCAGAGCCAAAGATGAACAGGAAGGAACACGAAACGCCACAGCAGAGGCAGTGTGAGCTTTTGTTTGACAAATGTTATTTTCTTCAGTTAAGAAGAAGTGCTGAGGCCCTTTCTTCTCCTAGATCCTAACAGAGCCTGGTGTCTGAAATGAGATGAGATTAATAATGTATTAGTAATAACTTACACACTCAAGTATTGATAGCAAATGCTTTACAAAATAAAACCATATTTCAAACGCTGCATTAAAGACACTGTATTGAACAAGTGAGCTCAAGGTCAGGGGTAGAGGTTTATGCTTGTAATCTTAGCATTCAGGAAGTAGAGTCGAGAACCTGAGTTCAAGGCCAGCCTGGGATATGCTGAGAATTCTGAGATGGCTTAGGCTATACAATGTGACCCTGAATTAAAAGCAAAACCAAACAAGCAAACAGACAAAAAGAAAAAAAAAAAAAAAGAAAAAAAGCCAACATTGAAAGTTAGGAGCCAGACAAAAGGAATATATATTATAGTATTATGAGTGGTATCTTTAAAAATCAAATGAGTACAGACAGAAGTTTGAATAGAGGAGCCAGGCATGTCTGTGGATGGAATGAGGAAAGCCTCTGGAGTTAAATAGCCGATGATGAATGCCCAACACTGGAAATACACACAATGCCCCTCAACTGTATACTTAACAGTCTGTATGGAGTGTGTGTGTGTGTGTGTGTGTGTGTGTGTGTGTGTGTGTGTTTGGATTTCTGTATCCAGGTATTCTGCTTCCATAGATTCAACAAACAGCAAACAGAAAATATCTAGGAGGAAAAAAAAATGCAGCTGTATTTTCTACATAGGGATGTTTCTCTTAGCAACATGAAATAGCAACTGTTTTCATAGAACCGATATTATATGAGTATACAGGACCCGGATTACATAAGTAACCTGGAGACGGATTAAAGTGTATGAGGGGATCAAGTATGTTGCAGCTGCAGATACTGTGGTATTCTGCATGATGGACTTGAGCATCTTGGTATTAGGACATCTTTGGTGGTGGCCTGGATCAAAGGATGCAAAATATAATTACCCTCAAAATATAATCTCCCTCACTACCAGGGAGAATGAGCTTCCTGAAAGTTGGGCACAATCTGCTGATTTAACCCTTTTTGCTGAAGATTGTGTGTGTGTGTGTGTGTGTGTGTGTGTGTGTGTGTGTGTGTGTATGGGATTGTAGCACAGTGACAGAGTACTCACCTGGCATGCATGAAGTCCTGGTGTGGTGTGTGATACCACATGCTTATACCCCTAGTATTCAGGAAATGGAAACAAGATGACTGAAGTTCAAGGTTATCCTTGGCAACATAGCAAGCTCATGTAGACTGGACTATATAAGGCCCTGTCTAAAATAAAAGCACATATGTGTGTATTTGTATACACACAGAGATCGATAGATGATTGATAGATAGATAGATAGATAGATAGATAGATAGATAGATAGATTAGATAGATAATAGAATGAAACCATTATACCAAGGACACTTTGAAAGTAGCGTGTCTGAAATGTCAGCTGGTTCTCTATAGAGTGCTATAGGCTCGCTGTCCCTCCCAAGATGATGAGATCCAGGAAGTTCCAGGAAAGGCTGGAGCTCACACTAGCATGACTACTCAGCAGTAAGGTGGAGGTGGCCGTGTCTACACCTTCAAGGGAGGTTCAGCTGTGGATGAGCTGAGCACCTGTGAACCTGCACCAGAACTGTCGCAAACCACTCACAACTCCCAAATGAAATACACTCAAAAGTTTGCTATTCTAGTAAATCCTCGAGCAGATTGTCATTGCACAGACAACTCCAACGTTTGTCTAGTGGAAATATAATATACACGTAATATAGATTTAGGTCTAGTTTACATAATAGCCCTCTTGGGGCTTCACTGGCCATGGCCTCTGATAATGTGAACCGGGCAGCCTTGGGAAGCCATCGCCACATTGCTCGTTGCCATGCACCTCAGTGCTATAAGGAATCCGGATTCAGTCGCATGGAAGAAGCAAAGGTGCTTGCCTCGAATATCCAGTGAGCTAGGCACTCACTCCCAGATCTATTTACTGTGAAGGGCAAACACTTTGCAGACTCAGTCTAGGATGCTGGGCTCATACCAGTGGCTAATTTGACTGCCTCCTGTGGACGGCTACCTGTCAGCAGCGTCACATAGACTAAGGCTGGTCCTGAGGATAGTGGAAAACAATTGCTTCCCCATCAACCTCTGCAGCGATGATCATGTCCTTGCTGGACTTCAGCCACGTGCACGAGGCCACCTGCTTGGCAACAAGAACTTAAGCCAGGAGAAGGCAGTACCGTGTGGAGACTGAGAACAGCAGGCACACTAGGACTTGGGGTTTGAATCCCAGCATCACCATCTACAAGTTGGGTCATACTCGCCAGTCCAGACAGCCCCTTTCATTATGACAACATATTACTTAAGTGTAAAGGTAAGGCCTGCCTTTAAGACCTCCTGTGACGCTGAAAGAAGATGAGACACAAACAAGAGTAACTTAATACAGTAAAGGGGTAGGAAACTGTGCACAGGGCATTTTCCAAAGCCTTTATTGTGGATGTTCTGCGGGCAGGCCTTTCCAGTTTTTAAGGTTGCTGTAAATAGCAACTCATCTACGCTTCCGTGAGGAACCCAAATCAACTCAGTGATTCACTAATCTGGACTTAAATGTCGTCATTTCTTTGGGCTGTTGTAGGTATGCTCTCGGCTGAATGGGTATTTTTTTTTTCCATATCTCCCTAGGAAAAGTCCCGAAATGGCTTCCTGTAATCTCTCATAGTTGGCTCATTAGCTCTCTGTATACCCACAGGTGTCCTTCATCTTGCCTAAACGGGCCTCACCCACTCCCTTCCCCAAGTGAGGACTGAATGAAGTTTGAAGGAAGACTCTTGGGACAAAGTGAACACTTTTATTATGAAGCAACTAACTGAACACTGTGAAAATGATAAGAAGATAAAAACACTTTGGGAAAGCCTTACATGCCTTAGCTAACCTGGATTGTACAGCTTTGGCAGGCAATGTCTTATTTTCCTTATTTCCACCTTGGCTAAGCGGAGGGTTGGAGAGGATGAATAGCATGCTCAACATGATGCATCAAAGTACGCTAGTCTGTGCACAGACTGTGCAGTTAATCTTGAGTGACAGTTTGAATGGAACTAGAGTCACCTAGGAGACACACTTCCGGGCATGTCTGTGAGGGCATTTCCAGAGAAACTTAAAAGAGGTGGGCTGACCTTTTTCCCCTGGGAACATGGGTGGGACCCTCCCATGGGTTGGGATCCTCAGCAGGATAAACAGAGGAGAGAGAGAGAGAGAGAGGAGTGCTAACAGTCATCTCAGCTTCCTGTCTGGATGCAGCCACCCTCCTGTGACCTCAGCTTTCAGTTGCTCTGGCTGCTAGCCCTTATTCACCACGATGGGCTGTGCCCTCAAAATATGAGTCAAGTTAAGCCAGTCCACCCTTATGCCGATTCTGTCAGGCACTCTGCCACAGCCATGAGGATGGTAACTCATACCTAGACCCTCGTTCACACCTCTCTCATGCCCTACCTAACCAAAGCTACCGTAACAGACATTTTAGGGAGGGAGTTAACTGGATGTGGAAATCAGGGCCTTATCCCGCTCAGAGAGGCTTCTATCTGTGCTAAGCAGCACCAGGCATCCTTGATCAGCTGCAGCAACAATGGTACGGTACAGACTGGTCTAGACCATCTGCAGAGGGCCGTTCTGGGTAAGAGCCTACTATTTTGGGAAGCAGCTGAAGCTGCAATGAACACAGCAGGAGTTCATCGCCTCCCTGTGGGTTCCTTCCTAGGTGCTTAGGATCACAGAAGAGTAATCTAAGTGTCATTACCTCCTCAGGAATGATGAGTGATAACAGAAGACCTCACAGCCGCTGGGTATCACTCGAGTGAATACCAAAGAGGTAAAGCGCATGTCTGAGCTCGTTCACCTCAGCCCGGCTGGGTTTCCTGAGCCATCTTTGCACCAACATAAAGGTCTAGATCTTAACCAAATGCAATACATGGGAAAGAAAAGTAAGATGCTTAGGGCTGGTGAGATGGCTCAGAAGGTAAAAGTGCTTGCTGCCAAGGCTGATGACCTGAGTTCAAGCCTCAGGACCTACATGGTGGCAGGAGAGAACTAACTCTCCTGTGAGTTACCCTGGGACCTCCACTCGAGCTGTGCCATGCACACACTTTCCCACAGAAAGTAAACTTTAATAAAAAAGATTGAGGAAAGAAAACTAAACCTTTTGAGTTTTAGTACTTAAACTGTGCAGAACAGACAAGCATCAAATTCTATGAAATGCTACAAAACAGAATGATATTTTATGTGTCCCAGTCAGTCTGTGATCAGCACAGGAAGATGGATTTCTTAACTAATCCAGGCACAGACCAACTTTGGTCGTGATTTTATAGACAGAGAGGCCAAAGATGCAACAGAATGTCATGCAAAAACAACAATTAAAAAAACCTGGCAAATTCTAAGGTTAAATTTTTCCTTTCCAACTCACTGATGCAATCTAAAGAAATTAATAAGAAAAGTCTGTCATATCTACTACAGAATTGAACACACCCCCATCCAATTTGAAACTATAGCTTAAAAGACTTGTAACTGCAGGCTGGAAAGATGGCTCAGTGGTTAAGAACATTTCCTGCTCTTCCAGAGGACTTGAGTTTAATTCCCAGGACCTGGGTGGAGGGGTTCCTGGGTGCCCCAATTGTCTGTAACTAGATAGCTCCATAGACATACACACATGTACATACACACACATAAATAAAAATAACACCTTTAAGAAAACACATAACAAGCCTCACAGTCTCACTGTCCAACAAACAAAAAAACAAATTCCTTGCTTACAATATAAAAAGTGAAGTTATCGAGTGGCATTTTAAAATGTAATATATTTTTTTAAATCAGTCCTACTTCTTTTATAAAGGAATTCTTAGAGAATAAAAATTAATTTTGAAGATGACCTTTCATTTACTTAAGCCAAGATTTTTTTTTCCTCTTTTGGTATTTTAGCCAAATAGAATTCTTAGAAATAGAAAAAGGGGGGGGGGAGCATATTCCTGAAGCAGGGTAGCCTTTCAAAACTGAAAATGTTACGTCAACCTTTTTAATGTTATCCAGTCTTGACTTTTTAAATTCGCCTTAAGAATCCCACATAGCCACGCAATGCTGCCAGTACAGAGAGTACCGTTAGTCTGGAGGCCTGATTTGGCGGATATCATCAGGCATGCCACAGAACGCTAAAAAGGCAATTTCTAGTAACGTCATAAAGATGGTTCAAACACAGCAGAAATTATTCTATCCGCTGTTAAATTTTTCAGGCCCGAAGGTTTAATTTAGGTGTTTAGTTTAAATAACTTAACACTAAATCCAAGCATTTTCTTAAAATGATTTAGTCTGAAACATCTTTTTTACAGTTTTTGAGAAACAATAGTAGGCGCTGGGGGGGGATCTGCCCAGTGATCAAATGATTCCCCGGTGTATAAAGAGCCCAGGGGTTAATCCTGAGCCCTGCATAAAATCCAGACACAGACATACACCTGGAATTCCAGTGCTTGGAGAACAGAAACAGAAGGATCAAAAGTTCAATGTTACCCTCGGCTTCGTAAACATGAAGATGGAAGGTAGTCTGTGCTTCATGAGCCCCTATCTCAAAACACACCAACAGCAACTGAAATAAATAAACACATACATGCATACTCCTTTTTTGGGAGGTGCCTCGGGAGGGTAGGCAAGTGATATTGAAGCCTGAAAGAACACAGGGCCAGGGAGCGGAAGGGAGGTGGTAAAAACTGCAAAACATCCAGTAGGCAAAACCTGGTGGCAGCCAGGGTTCAGACTGCCAACCCATCCTGTTCTCTAAATGAAAAAGAAGCCCAAGGAAGCAAATGGGATAGCCTCAACTTTCAATTTAGCTCCAAGTTCAAGGGGTCCACGTGATTTCTGATTGGAGCCACGTGAAAGGGATCTGGAAGTAACTTGAGTTCGGAATCTGAAGTGGATAACTAATGTTATCCACTGGCAGGGCGGGGCATTCCTGCCACATACCACAACACACACACACACACACACACACACACACACACACACGTGGAAAGCGTGCAGAATAACAGGACGTGGCTTTCCCATTTCTTGCAACAGTATCTGCACTGGCCACAGTAGTTAAAATTTACATTTCTTTCGATGCACAGAAACACCTCTTTTCAAAGCTCTCAAGTTGTCACTGAGGAAGAGGACCCATCGAGTCAGTCAACACCCACTGCCCTGACTCCTGCTCTAGGAAAATCCATTATGTTTCCTGAACTAGTGTGCTTTTACTCAAAGCTAGACTTGACTGCACAGCTTCTCGGAGGGCCTTCTGCAACTAGAAGCTTGTGATGGCACAGAACAGTGAGTCCTGACACGTCTAGCAGAGGCTAGTCTGGGTCCGGCTTCGCAGAACCCTGGCTTAGGTATGAGAGGAGCACAACTCCCCTGTGCTGGAACACTTCTAGAACTTTCTAAGGATGCCTGTAGTAAGTACACTGGCTCCTGTCTTGTCTCTTGTTGTTGTTTTGTTTGTTTGTTTGTTTGTTTGTTTTGTTTTAACTCTAGAGCTCACACTGGCCTTAAACTCAGTATGAAGCCCAGGCTGGATGCAAACTCTTGGTAATTCTCCTGCCCTAGCCTCCCAACTGCAGGGATTACAGGCCTGTGTGGCTCCCAGAGGGTCTTTTCTTACTAAAACCTGCTTTCCCAAAGCAGTACCTAGGATGAATGCTGCTCTGGAGATCAGACAGCTATCAAGGTAAATGTGGTGAATGGCACAAACCACAAGAGTTCTAGTTGGGCAGGTGCTCTGCTCATAAGATCGGCCCACTTATAAGGAAATATGGCTTCTAAGACAGAAATATTCCATGTCCTTCTAAAGACCCCTAAATCAGAAATGCTAGCCAGATGTGGCCGGTGCGGTGCACATCTGCAGTTTCATCATATGGGAGTCAGATGCAGAAGGATGAGCTTGAGGCCAGCATGGTGTAAAGAACACAGTCTGGGCCATTCACGGCCACACAGCCAGACTGTGTCTCAAATCAGACATGTTATCATCTGATGCTCGAATAAAAAACCCTACCTTTTAAATTTTCTTTACTTGGTTATTCCTCTACCCAAGAGCCTTTTTAGTAAATAGCCTTAAAGCCTATTAGGTGTAAAATACATGTGCATAAACACCTGTACATTTCTGCCCTGCAGATACCAACCAGAGCACTTCTCTTCTGCATCGCAGAACAGCTCTCACACCTACGCCCACTTGAACGAGAAAAGGCACTCAGGGAAATCCAGCCACGTCTCTGAAGCTCATGTTCAAGAGTCTCATCTGCCCTTAGCATTGCTTTGGGAACCCACGCCTGTTTGCTCACACTTAGCTAATAATACAAGGATCTAGCCTGTTATGCCTTTTTGCTTTCTAAGCTCCTAAATTGAATGAAAGGACAAAAATCGGATCTCAGTGGCAGAACACCTGTTTAACATGTACGTGGTCCCTGGTTCGATCCCGGCACCCAAACTAAAACTGTAATGGACCCTTGGGAGAATATACTACTTGAGTATGTCTCCTCACACAAACTTAATTCACAAACAGCGTGACTTCTACAGGCAAAACTGTGTCTAAGTATTAGGTAAAGAAAAAAACAAAAGAAGATTTAAAAAAGTTTTTCTTTTTCAAATGTGACCTTAACTACATAGCCCAGGCGATCCCTGTTTCAGTCTCACAAACATTGGGGATTGTGGGTACCAGCATCAAAAAATAAATAAATAAAATGCATTTGGCAAATTATGATATTGTGAAGTACACATTTGCTGTTTGTCTCCATTTCCTGGCTTACAACGTTTGAAACTCTTGGAAGTAGTAAATGTCCTTTGATACCAGAATTGACTGACTGATAGCAGGAGTCCCCACAGTTTCAATGCAGGACACATGAAGGTGAAATTTATAGGTTCGCTCATTCAGACTATACTCCAGTCTCTGGGAAGAAGAGGTGCTGAAGACCAATGGTGGACAATGAGGTTACTGAGTATGCTTATTCAACGGGCTTTCATAAAACCTCAAAGCAACGGAGCTTGTGGAGCATTTAGACATGAGGAGGATCCTGAAGGCCAGCCTGCCCAGAGAATGCCGAGGCTCTGTACCCTCACTCTCCCTCCAGACCCTACACGGCTCATCCTGCTGCCCTCTCTACTCTTTGCAATGCCATTTTATAACATGTCGGTGTGACTCAGTGATGGTAGTGCTGCAGCAGTAAAGAGAGGATTTCCTTGAATTCTGTGACTCAATCTAGCAGACTCATTCAAGGAGGTGCAAGGAATCTCACACCTTAAGCCTGGTGGGCCAGAAGCACCAGTTAAACAACCCACTTGTGACTTAGGCAGTGCTGCAGGACTGAGCCCTCACCTCTGGGATCTGACACCCTCAGAGCAGGTTGTTTTGCCTGTACATGTGTTCACAGATGTGTCCTGCATCGCGACAGACAGTAGGAGAAAAGGTTTGCTTTTCTTGATATCCACTCAGCAACAGTTATCTTACTTCACAGATCTATCTGTCCTGAAGGGCCCACTTGCCCTTCGGAGAACAAGGAGGCCATTATGAGTTCTTCTGTCAGATCCACCCACCAGGGCTATATGCAAACTACTACGGAGTTCTGCCAGAAACAGCAATATTACTTTGGAATGAAGCAAAGCCAGGTTGACCGCCTCATGGTTCCAGGATGGGAGGTAGAGCAAGAGGAAGAGGGAAAGATGGATCAAATGTTGCCACTGCAATCTGTTAACAATGGATTCAAAGCCAGAGTGTGCCACCGCCACTGTGGAACTTTGAGTTTCAGCCACCACGGCTTACCTTTGTCCCCTGCAGTAACAGGACGGCTCTCCTGCCACCCAAAATGACAGCCTGCAAGTCCCAACAGCTGAGAGAAATACCGTGTGGAATAAACTAACAAGGGCAGCTGATGTGGCCTCTTGGGAGCTGTCTGCTCCTTTGTGGCTCACCTTCAGCTGCCCAGCACAGAGCCATGTCTCCTTATACCAGACCTCAGTAGGAACTACTGCCATTACAAGGGACAGAGAAAAGGGACATAAAAGTATTTCCAGGATACTCTGGCCTAAGGTAGGGGGCGCTTTGTGTGTTTAGCTGGAACTGGGTTTCTGAGAGTTCACAGACAATGCTGACTTCCCATCCCCCAAAGGTGAGACAACCAAGAAGTAATTGTGACTCTCATGGTGGATGCGGCCTACAACAGTGAGGGAGCAGCATTTCCTTGGAACCCTCACTGTCCTCAGACCTGCACCCTTTGCTGTGGGCAGAAGGCCAAGGTAAATATTCATAATTAGTCTCTAGACAGTTGTAAACTTGAGGAGGCAGAGAGTTAGGTGGGGTGAGCCTTTTGAGGTCCTCACCCCCTAGAAACTTTGATTCCTCCGGCCTGGTGATACTGTGTGTGCAGCTTTCATAACCACATCCTGGTGAATCAGAAGCAGGATGTCCTGAGATGAGACCGCCATTGAGGAACGCTGGCCTGTGATATGGGCAGTCTGTAATCCACAAGGGGTAGCAGCAAACCCACAGTTCTATGCGGTGCCTGAGCATCAAACCCTTCCTCAAGAGGGTCTCCTTGGTCACCAGAGGACTGAGAAGGAACTTAGCAATGACAGCCTGGCTTTCTGGAGGGCCTTGTCTACAGGGAGTGGAGCCCCCAGCAGATGTCTCCAGCAGGTTTGTGATTTGCCACGGCCCATTGCACATAGTAGGCATATGAGGGAGGAAGATATGGGACCAGGATACCCCACTAGAGAGAAAGGACACTCTCCCCAGGACAGTCATAACCCGGCGTCTCCGAATCACACTGAGTTTGCAGTGTCTTTCTACAGAATTCATGCGGTTTCCTGCATCTCATAATTTAACATTTGTTAGAGAGAGAAAATGCTGTTATAAAACCCAAATAACGTGCCACTCTGAGGCAGACAGCCAGCTGCTAACAAGAATGACATGTGACCATCAGTTAAACTGCTGTTCACAGCTCAGCTTCAGGAAGGAGAGAGATATTTAGTAAGAAAGAAAGTCAATACATTCTTCTCAATAGAAAACAACCTTTGGAGCTCCATGGAGTGAAAGGGCTTACACTCAGCCAGTCTCACAGTGATAAAAAACCGAAACCCCAAAAAAAAAAAAAAAAAAAAAAAAAGGAAAGGAAAGACAAGGATTTATTTAAAAGAACCTTGTCTTACTTATTTTAATAAAAAATTCATGAATACTCCTTTATTAATATCGCAAGGGAATTAAATTATTAACCATAGAACCCAAAAATCCTGTTTTCACCAAAAGACAATGGAAATGAGTCCCTCAGCGGCTGGACCTTTTCTTCCATACTGGCTAGTAGAATGACCTCCCTAACTCCCTGCAAATGATAGTTTGCCCCAGGCACACAATAAATTCCGCTAGAGAGAATGGCTGTTTAATTGTAGCAGAAGGCCTCAAGTTTTCAGTTCGCAGGAGGCCGGGGAGATCACTGGGGCACAGAGGCTTTTACAGGCCAGTCACAGCTAGCGGTAAGTTCTCCCAAAGCCCTCCACTGCAGGAGGAGCAGGGTTCACATCTAAGAACTGCTTCCACGAAATACCATAAATAAAGCCAAGAAGACACCTTGAGGTATTTGTACTATTTCAGTGTATAGCTTAGACTTTTTTTTTTTTTTTTTTTTAGGATCATATATGCACAGGTTGGAATGCCTGGACTGCATCTGAGGCCAAGGTTGTTGCTCAGGGGACCAACACCACCAATAAGCAGGAGGACCAACGTGTACATTCTGTAGCCAGGACGGCCACTATCTTTCACAACAGCTTATTATAAATTTTAGAGAGAATTGGAAGAGAGAACCAATAGGCTGACAACATGAAGAACAGATCAGAGTTTGTGAAGAAAATAATCCTAATTATTCTCATCATACATTACACACTGTATACTCCTTTCAAAGGACCACAGTGTGACCCGTTTTTACAATTCACTCAATATGCACTTGTTGAATGAAATCTGGGAACTTCCGATGAGAACTTCTCCTTGCCTATTCCAATAGTGATTACAGAATAAGAATATCACCAGGTAGCTAGACCTTCTCAGTTTGACTCACTAAGCCCTTAAGGATTTGGCTAAAGTGGAACCTATGGACCACAAAGATCATTCGTTGCTTTTGAGTAGAATTGGGTGGACATCTGTGATTTTTCTATTGCCATTTTTTGCTGTTTTGTTCTGTTTTGTTTTGTCTTCCCTAACCATGTACACCTTGCCCAGAGGTGTTATTCCTTAAGCTATGGGGGGAAAATGGCTATGCACCTTTCCCACTAAAATAACCCGGCACACCAAATAAATACTGCCACATGAAGTGTAAATCACATAAATGCCAACTCCATGGGAGGACTTACCCAAAACCATTCCTGCTTCAAGCTCATTCGTGTAGGCTGGAGTCCACTCTGCTTCGCTCAGGGTCTACTGCAACCCTACTTTTGAAGTTGCAACGCAGCGTCTTTCATTCTGCTCCAGGATGCTGCAGTCTAACAAAACCAAACACCAAGTCAGAGTTGAAAATGCCACTTCAAGCAGTTAGTGAGGATGCAGGGGAAATCCCTGAGTGCTCTCAGTGTCTATCTTATAATGTCAAGCGAGCATGTCAATCACCCGAACAAAGCTATCACACATCCTATCTACAGTGGTGTCCTAAAACCCTGGAAAGAAAGAAAGAAAGAAAGAAAGAAAGAAAGAAAGAAAGAAAGAAAGAAAGAAAGAAAGAAAGAAAGAAAGAAAGAAAGAAAGAAAGAAAGAGAAAGAGAGAGAGAAAGAAAGAAAGAAAGAAAGAAAGAAAGAAAAAAAGAAAGAAAAAAAGAAAGAAAAAAAGAAAGAAGAAAATAGAGGAAATGAAGAGAAAGACTATACAGCAAGCCATACTGGAGAAAATAGTATTTTTCAGTAGGCACGTGCTTAGAAAATTTCAGTTTACCAACTGAATGAAGGAAAGGAAAGCTTCTCTAGGTTTGAATAACTAAACATAATAACTTCTAGGAATCCCTGGTAGAAATTAGTGGAAATGTTTAAAGATTTACTCCTTCCGCATGGGAGTGCTGAGTGTGGTGGTGTGCACCTGGAATCCCAGCCCTGAGGAGGAGGAAAGAGGAGGATCAGGAGATCAAGGCCAGCTTGCCCTACACCTCGAGCTTCTGTGTTTAAAAACACCTTCCCCTGAGGTCCTACTATCCTGAAACATTTAGAAATGAACATGCTAAATTAATCTGGCTACTTTCTTGGCTCTTTGTCACACACACAAAAAATAATTTCCAAGAATGTCTTACTGCTTGAGCTATGGGGGAAAATGGCCATGTACGTTATTCACCAAACTATTCCCACACATCAAATAAAAATACTGCCACATGTAATCAAACACATGTAAATGCCAGCACCAAGGGGTGACTTACCCCAAACCATTTGTTTCAAGCTCACTCGTGCTTGCATGAACATTCATCTGGTTGTTGAGCAAATATTTTTAATATAGAGATTTTAGGATATAACAAAAAAAAATGATAGCATGCAAGAGAAAGGAAATTTCCATTTTGCACTACAAATGAGTGTGATGGGTTTTCCCCACCTGCTCTTGATAAACCCGATAAACACCATCTCCTCATGGGGGGGGGGGGGAAGCGCTGGTTACTGTACGGAGTGGGTATGGAACGAACAGTAAAGGTACTCATGCCTCTCCGCCCTGACTTGGAACAGCTGATGAGGCCTACACTAGGCAGCCATTCGAGAAAGTTCTTTTCCTGTACAAGCTGTATTTAAAGGTCTCTTGTGCCCGCTTTGGTTCCAGTTTCCCCCAAAGCATGGTTAAACCCGAACTGTTCTGATTTTTGGCAGTGGCCACTTGAGAGTGTGAGGGCCAACATCAAAGGCTTTGCAGTAGCTGTTCTCAAGGCCAGCTAGGGGTGTTACCTAGTGCTGAGCATGGTGGCTGCATCAAACTGTATCTGTAATCCTGGGTGTTGGGGAAACGGACTGCCCCTCCCCCTTCCACACCTTTATACAGCTAGCGTGGTCAGCCAGCATGTGGACAGGCATGAGAACTGAAGTTGGCCTCCACAGGAAAAGACACAAAGACCAAGCATGGTGGTGCATGGCTGCAGTCCTTACAAATCAAATCACCACCACAAATTCAAGGCTGCTGTAGTCTACACTGCAAGCTGAGGTTGGCCAGCACCGCATAACCAGAGTTCAGGAGTCTACCTCAAAACAACAGTGACAACAAAAAGAAAAGAAAAAAAAAGAATCTCAATGACTTACTTTCTTTGGCTGGAATTTGAATAAAGAAAAAAACAAAGGTCGCTAAGACATCACAGAGGCAATTGGGGGCCAGGTCCCCAGCCATCGCACACGAGGACCCCTTAACCTGTTTCAGCTCCCACATTTTGACCTTTGTGTCATGGCTCTCCACAGGCACCATATGGATGAGATTAGATCCTCCCCTACCCCAACAGTTGGCTATAATGAAACCGACCTGTTTTGCATTACCAGTTCCCTTTTTAGAATATAAGGAAGCCGAGGCGATGCCTGGTTACTGCATATGATATTAAGCTCTATGAATCTCAGAAGGCCCCGGGATGATCAACAAAGCTGTGGTCCCATGACACACTTAACCTCTCCTTGTATCCCTAGGTCAGGGGCATAACTAATGCTCTTTGTTTTCTTGAGACAGGGCCTCAAGTATTCCTAGAGCTTACTGTGTAGCAGAGGATGACCTTGAACTTCTGATCCTTGTCCCTCCGATGTGTAATCCCTAGTGCTGGGATTACAAGGGTGCACTACCTTGCTCAATATATGCTGTACTAAGGATCAAACCCAGAGTATCTTGATGGTTTGTTTTGTTTGTTGTAGTTGTTGTTGTTTCTCAAGACAGGGTTTCTCTGTGTATAGCCCTGGCTGTCCTGGAATCACTCTGTAAACTAGGCTGGCCTTGAACCCACAGAGATCCACCTGCCTCTGCCTCCCAAGTGCTTGCATTAAAGATGTGCGCCACCACCGCCCAGCTGCCCAGGCTATCTTGAATACTGAACAAACCCTTCACAACTGAGCTCCGCCCCCAGTCCCATAACTGAACCTTTGAAAGACTTGGCAGGCTATTGCTTTATGGAACAGTCAGAATTTTCTAAAGGACTTTCAGGGGGTGTGGTTAAATTCATGCAGACAATTCCAACTGCTGAGAAGCAGAGAGTGTGGTTCTTGGTTAATGTTCAGTCAAGTGAATCAGGGTCAGTGCTGTGCAATGAATGCGCGGTCTGAAAGTACATCTGACAGGAAGCAGAAATGCCCCCCTTTTTTTTTCTAGATGATATGGATTTACCCCCACCCCAAAAGTGGGGTTAAAAGGCTGCCATACCTTTTCTGAACAGTTTTCATAAACTATACCTTACTTCCTGCCTCTGGGAGGTTGTATAGTGGTGACAGTGACAGAAATCAAGATAAGCCTGCAAGTTCTCCGAAAAACTGCCTTGGGAAAGACAGAATATGCAGGGGAAAGGAGGAAGGACCTTAGGCTCACAACAAGTTACTCTCGGTCATCAAACTTTTTTTTTTTCTTGAAACTAAAAATAGCTCCCTGCTTTTCTCCTCACTGCTACCAACTTTGTTGGGTCTTTTAGAATTGGACAGGATCTCCGCCACTTCATTTAACTTGTACATTGAATCTGCCACCTGCCTTGGCGAGGGCCATATACACCTTAAAGTCACAAAGGAAGTGAGTCAGGGCTCTGACTAGACTCTGGGGTGAACTATTTATGCTAATCAACTCATTTTCTTTTTTCAGTTTTACTCTGTCTTATTTTGACACACAATATTATTTTGATAGCCCAGGCTGGCCCGGGTCTCCTCGTGCAGCCCAGCGTGTCTCCTGAGGGCTGGGGTTATAGGCAGGCAGCACCAGCCTCACTTTTCCACTTTTAAAGGATATTAAAATCATTTAATGTAATAGAAAGTGGCTTTAGACCAAAAAAGCTCACCAGTAGCCGAACCTTTCTATTAATGCACAGGACTTAATTTTCAGATTTGCTTTTGTCCTTAGCAAAGAAATTCATTTCCGGATTACATTCCTGTCTATGAACAAAATCTATTTGTGTTGGGGGAGGGGTTGGGGATTGGGGTAGTGGAAGGGGACCTTCACTGGCTGCCAAAGCTACACATCTGGAGACTGGAGAAGCAGTGCTCATGCTATCTACAGAGAGAGAGAGAGAGAGAGAGAGAGAATTCATCCAAGAAGACAAATCTCCATTTTTCTCCATCCCACTGGGCATGAAGTTAAAAATGATTCATCTTTGTGATTCCCAAACGATCCTCATTTACATACACTGGGATAGGCAGCAAAAGAAAGCCAGGAGCTAGGCAAAGTAGTACATAGTTACAGTCCTAGAAAACAAAAAGGAAGGCTGAGGCAGGAGGACTGCTCTGAGTTCTACTTAGTTCTACCTGAGCTACCTAGTGAGCAGCAAGTCAGTGAGGACTGTAGAGTAAGACTTTACCTGGAACAAGCAAGCAAGTAAGTAAATAAATAAACACAACAAACAAAACCTTCCGAAACTCCCTTTAAGCAAAACTTGCCTAAGTTGGGGCTGAGGTGACAGAGTGACAGAGTGCACGCTTGTACATTCTCAGCACTGCACAGCCAAGAAAAGTATCGTTTCCTATTGCCCAGGCTCTATGCATGCGAGCGAGCACTCTGCTGTGAGGCCACACCCCCAACTCTAAGGCAAAGGAAATCCAATCTGTTTCCTTTCTCCATCGCAGTCCTCAGCAGTAGCACCGCCAACTGATAAACAGGCCTTGAGTTTAACCTCGCTGACAACCTGCTCTTGTCTTCTGTCTGCTGTCACTGTAAATACTAATAGAGGGGCTGGGCAGGGAGCCTCGTGAGTTTACTGCTTGCCCAGCATTCACAAGCCCTGGGTTTCTCCTCAGCACCGCGTAAACGGGATACAGTGGCACATGCCTGTCACCCCAGCACTCAGAAGGTAGAGGGAGGCGGAGCAGAAGTTCAAGGTGCCCTTTGACTTCAAAGTGATTTTGAAGCCAGTCTGTGTTGCATGAGACTCTTTCAAGAAAACAAAGAAAAAACAACAACCGTACAAAACAGAACAAAATGCAAACATGTCAGAGTCCCGAGGTTGGAGGCTGGGGATGGGAGGAGAAGCAACATCAGTAGGCATGCTTGCATATGTGACTAGAAGCCGAGTACGTACAGGAATCTCTAGAACGTGTTCAGGTTTCATAGGCATTTGGGGGATGCTTTTCTGGAGGGTCATGACCAAGGGATACTATGTCAATATAAGCCAAACACAAAAACCTTGCCACTGTGAAACCTATTCACCGACCTTGGTCTAGCTGGATAGAGTTTGCAACTAAAGTCCTGCCTCCAAGGCAGGATTTGTTCCTAATGTATCCAATAAAAGTTCCTGAAATTAACTGTGATTTATAAGTCAAGTTGTTTTGCATATATTTGAATATTCTAATACCAGCACAATCTCTACAAATATAACTGTATCTTTTGTGACCTGTTGGAGATATTAGGCACATCTTTACGATGCAACAATTAGACATGGACCACACAGGAGGAAACTAATAGATCCACAGTGCTATCTCTCCTCAGTGGGGAAGAGGTAGCTCGCTCAGTAAATGCTACTGGGAAAGAGAGCAAAAAACGTTATTATATACAGAATAGAAAACAAACTCTAAAGCTGGTATGCTGGCACAGGTCCATAATCCTAGCATTTGGGAAACTGAGACAAGAGGACAAAAAGGAAAAGGCCAGTATGGGCTATATAATGATACTGCATATCGGAAAAATAGAGCAAGAGGGTTGAGAGGTGGCTCAGCAGTGAAGAGTTCCTCCGCTGTTGGAAAGGACTGAGTTTGAGTCCCGGCTCCCATGTTGTATGACTTACAACTGTCTGTTAACTCCAGTTCTGGGGGATTGGATGTTCTCTTCTGGCCTCCTCTGGGACCCACACACAGGGCATACATTCGCACAAACACCCCCACCAAAAATAAAAATAAATATTTTAAGTAAAAAAAAAATAACTGAATTCTAGATGAACCAATAAACATACACACATGCTACCACAGAAGTGCACATGTGTGATATTTCTTATTTAAACACATATGTCATGAGTTTTAAAAACACAGAAATAACTTTATGAGTATAAAAGCCCTCATAGGCTATTGTAAAGACATTGGCTTTTACTTTAAAGAAAGGAGTAGAGACTTTGAACGGTGTGGTATGAGGCCTTGCCTTCTGCATCCAAGATTAGCCAGTGGCTTATAGGAAGGACAGTCACAGCACAAGGCTGAACACCGAGCCACCCACCACAAAGAGCCACGTGCGAGGTAGGTCTGGGGGCGCAGACTTAGAATGCCAACTACGTGGGAAGCTAGGGTTTCTTAATGAGAGCCTGTCTAAAGAGGGGTGGGGAGGGCTGGAGACGCAGCTCAGTGAGAGCACTTGCATAGCACGTGACACGTGCAGGAACCTGAGTCTAGAGCTGGTGGGGGTTCGGCATTCATTCACACAGTCAGGTTGGCAAGCCATGTGAGGGGAAGAGGCAAAGCCTCTTCTTAGCTTCTGATCTAATCATGTCGGAGAACAGAGCTGCCTATAAACAAGGTGGGAAAGCCTGCAGGAGATTAAAGAGACTGGCGGATATTCATATCTGGAATTCATGGGCACTGGGTGCTGTCACAGGCAGCATCCCAGGGGTCTCCACTGGGGACATTCTCCCTCTTGAGTGTGGACTAGAGTTAGTGACTTGCTTCTGAAGTAGAATGAGGCAAAAGTCATGCGGTGTCATTTCCAAGAAGGGTTGCTATGGTGTAGATCTGAAATGGACTCGCCAGCTGGTGACACAGTTTCAGAAGGTTGCGGAACCCTCGGACCCAGGGTCTAGCCCACAGGTGGAAGATAATCTTATCTATTACCTAGAATACAAATGCTTGACCATCTTGACTTTCCACTACCTAACGTGCTCCTAACTCACCCTTAGCACATGGGATGATGAGCCAGTCACTCATACCTCCATCAGTCTTGCCCTGGCCTCTACGTTTCTTCTGAGACATCCCTAAACAAAGTATACAGTCTGTGTAAAAGAAGATGAAGGGGAAATGTCTCGCTGTTGAAGAAAATGCTTAACCTGGCCCGCTGGTCTCCACTGGCTTTATCTGTTTGCATATGGAACAGTTTGCAAAGGCTCAGCTATGTGTTCCTACAGGCAAAAATCTCCTCCTTGGCTCGTGAAAGCTGTTCTTTACACTAGGGTGGTGGAGCTGGGATTTGGCTGGGTCTGTAAGTTCCTGACTTTCAAAGCAGGAAGGCCTGAGTTCAATCCAATTCCCAGAATCTATTAAAACAACAACAAACCAAACAAACCAACCAAACAAAGGAAGAACAGGTATAGAAATGGACTTGTGATTCCAGCACTGGGGAGGAAGGCAGGAAGATCCCTACCACCCAGTGCCTCAAAGTCTAGCTTACTTGACAAGCGCCAGGCCAGTAAAAAGCCCAGTGTCTCAAAAACCAGCAAACAAAAACGGTGCAAATGCCCCAAGAGAAGGCAGCTAAGGTTTTTCCGTGGTCTCTACATGCATGTGCGTACATGTATACACACACACACATACACACACGAATCCGTATGCACACGGATACACACACACATTCCCATTTAACTGCAAAGGCCCCATTCTAAGACCCCCCCCCATCAGCTGCCTGAAACCGTACATGGTGCCACCACTTATAAACAGTTCTTCTTATGCGTAAGTTCCCATGTGTCATTTTTTTTTTAACCTGTTTAGCTACTATGACCAAGACGATTTAATGAGAAAAAGAGCTTGCTCAGCTCATGGTTCAGGGAACAGTCCACCATCTTGGGGAAGGCCAGACATCAGAAGCTCAAAAAAAGACAGTCCCATCATATCCACATCCAGAGGAAGAAAGCAACGAGTACGTGCTGCAGCTTAGACGTCTCTCTTCACTATGACAGTCCTGGGTCCCCTGCCCAGGGAATGTCCCTTCCCATAATTAGGACTGGCCTTCCCCTATCTATTGACATAATCAAGATGATCCCTCCACAGCAGCTTCAGAAGCCCATCCCCCAGGTAATGCTAGCTCCTGGCAAGTGGACAATTAACTAGCCAGCACAGAACGACAATTTGAATTTATGAATTAGGTGCAGTAAGAAAGTAGCAATAACTAATAATGCAATGGAACAGTATGCTGGAGTAACTACTTGAATCTTTGAATTATTTACTTCTGGGATTTTCCATTTAATGTTTTTATTTTGTTTTGCTTTGTTTTGTTTTGTGGATCTCTGTTGACTGGGAGTAACCGAAATTGCAGAGGGCAAAACTGTGGTGGTGGTGGCACTCGGTGGTGAGAAAAAGAACAAATACCAAGGGAAAGGACCGCCATGATTTGTTTGGACTTTTCAGCATAATGAGGGAAAAACAACGTTCAG
Organism: Psammomys obesus; assembly: GCF_907164565.1. Taxonomy (NCBI): domain Eukaryota; kingdom Metazoa; phylum Chordata; class Mammalia; order Rodentia; family Muridae; genus Psammomys; species Psammomys obesus. The sequence continues at coordinate 10,871,449 of NW_026596162.1, forward strand.
TTGGCAACAGAGAACTATGGAGGATTTGGACAACATGGTTTCAGTAGACAGGATGGAGACCAAGTTGTTTTCAAAGCCTTTGGAGTCTACAAAATGCAAAACCTATTGTCCCTCTAGTTACCGAAACAAATTAAGACATTCTCATTGTTCCTGACACAGACGTATGAAATACGAAAGGGAGAGGAATTATCTTTGACTTCTGCCTCCATTCAAATCCAGAGTGGTATTATGTCAGAAGGAAAGCATTTCTGGTTTAAAGGAGTGTGGTTTTTATTTTCAGCAGGGTAAAGTCCATCCCAAAACAACTAGCAGCATCCTTTCAATCTATACTAGCAGAAATCAGTCCAGGATCTGAACCATAGGTTCAGCCAAGAGAGGATCAAAAACAGTCAGGCAGAAGCTGTGGGAATAGATCAGCTAGAAAAAAGTGTGGCTCCCCACTCCGCATATAAGAATAAGGACCAAGGTCCCTGCCTGGCACCCAAGTAAAAACCTAGGCATGGTAACATGCTCTCCACTCCAATGCTGGAAAGGCAGAGACAAGAGGATCACTGGGGCTCAATGGCCAGCCAACCTAATCAAGTCAACAAGCCACCATTCCAGTAAAAAAGCCTGCCTCAAACCACAAGCTTGACCTCTGCACACCTGCATCTGTACTCCCATGAGCATGTGCGCGCACGCACACACACACACACACACACACACACAAAATCAGGAAAGAAAAACACTCTATACTGAATATTTACAGATTTTTTTTTTCCTGCCACTATTCCTAAGCAATACAGCACAACAGATACCAGAGCATTCACCCTGTGTTAGGCAGTATGAGCAATCTCAAGATGCTGGGAAGCCCAGGACGGGAACTGTGTGGGTTTATGCAAACACGGTGCTATTTTATTTATAGGACTCAGGCTGTGGGGGTTTTGGTATTTCGGTGGTGCTGGGACCCGTCCCTGCAGACACCTAGGAACAGGTTCACATTTTTTCATGTTGGGGTTACACCCACCCACAGTCAGAAGAAACCAGAATTAGAAAATTAAAATAAAATAAAAAAGAATGAGAAAAAAAGTGCAATGAAACCCACTGCCATTTATAATTCTCTCTGTAACCAAAAGCGGCTAAGCTTTCCCAAGTCCCCGACGCCTCACTGAAGGTACACTGTTGCCAGTTAAAAATAACCAACAGTAGCACTAGCTCAGGCAGCAAGGCTGCTACCACTTAACCTGCAATTTGGACACTTTGTATAAGGAGGAAAGCACGTTGTCTTATGACATAAGGAACAGATGCTACTAATTAACACACAAAAATGTCTAAAACAGAGTTAGAAAAACATATGAGTTTGGAAACATAAGTAGAAACAGCTTCAGAGAGTAACAGCCAGGCAGGATAATATGATGGAGGATAAGGGTTGGATTTTATTTTATTTTTTAAGACAGTCAATCAAGCTGGTAAGCTTGCATAAGCCTTCCTGTAAATAAAGTATGGATTTAAAGGAAAGTGCCTGATAAATATTGTTTCTTATTTTTTAAAAACAGGGAGAAGCAATGCACCATTTATGAGCCAGAGTGTTCAGTTGGGAGGTTACATTACACTAGGGAAGCCTGTTATGCCAGGAACGAGAGGGATTTAAAAGGCTGGGAGCGATTCAGGGGACACCTGTGAGGCAGGTGTTGCCCACAAATTCCAACATCACGCTTGCTAGGTGCTTGGAGGTGAGATTACTGAGCAATAGTCTGGGTGAGATGTGTCGCTCAGCTGATCAAGCACCCAGCATGCACATCACAGCTGGGTGTGGTGGTCTGTGCCTGACATTCGAGGACTAGGGAGGCAGAGGCAGGAGAGTGAGCTTCCAAGATCATCCTTGCTGCACAGGAAGTGCTAGGCTGTCTCAGTATAAAACAAAACAAGTAGCGGCACAGGCCAGTCGTCCTCAAAATAGTCATCACTTAAATCTAGTCCAATCGTGCTAACTTCTCTCATACACACACAACAGACTACCATAAAGCTTGGGGGCTTATGAATGCAGAGCAGGCACTTAGCTCTCTGTGCTCTAGCTCTCGAGTCCTCTCTATACTCCTCAAGTTTGTCAAAGACCTCAAAAGACTTTTGATTAGGCAGATTATATTTAGCAGCAATGCATTAGAAATGGAAATGGGGTTTTGGAATGCTTGGAAAGCCCTTTCTGCCCATGCTGGTGCATGTGGCATAGGTGGGTGTGTATGAGCACGCTGCGCAAGTGCAGTGATGTGGGTGTAGGTGTGTAGGTGTGTAGGTGTGTAGGTGTGTGTGTGTGTGTGTGTGTTTGCGTGTGTACAGAAGCTGGAGGTTGGTGCTGACTCTTCCTCAAATGCTTTCTACCTTATTCTTTAAGGCAGGGTCTCTCAATCTAATCTAGGGCTTGTGGATGGGAGTAATTAGGAGTCCCATCTGTGCCTTCTACGCACTGGAATTATAGGCAACCCACGATGCATTCTAGGATTCTGGGAATTGGAACTCTGGTACACACACTGTACGTTACCCACTGAGCCATCCCTCAGCCTCACTCAAGAGCCACATTTCCTGGATGTGGTGAAGCTCAACCTTTTGATTACTCAAAGGTCAGGAGGACAGAACACTGATAAGGATGTTATATAAATGCAATCCAGCGTGCCTTCGCTGCCCGCATCCCTGTCTCTCCTCTGACAGCACGTTTATGAAACAAGGTCATGGAAAATGTCAGTCACCTGGAAGGCACTGTTGCCAGTGCTTTCTACACCCTCTGCTCCCTCAGGTCAGTTAGCTCAGCATTATTCGTCAGGTCCCTTGGCCCCCACGCCTGCCTTTCACTTCTCTCACCTCAGGTGCCTTTCTGGCACGGAACCTTCATTCTTATCCAGATGTTTTCTATCCAAATCTGCACCATCTCTCCCTTTCCTCTAAAGTGTTTCTAGCGGGGACCCTGGCAATGTGGCCTCTCCTGCACGCCCTCTGTCTAGGTGTCACATGACCTCCATCCTGTGGCCTTGTCTCTCAAAACTACCGGTAGATAACCAGCATCCTTACGATTTCTGGTGACTCGGTTCGAGACAGTGCTGAGCACACGAAAACGAGCTTGCCCCCATTTTTCTCTAATTGGCTGATGACTGAAAACACAGTCACGGTGGGAGAGAATACACCTAAGTATGTGCTGGACGTGTGAGATACGTTCAGGGAAGAGGAGGGAGAGCCAGAAGAAAAGGTTGGGGAGAGGTCAGAGGAAGAGAAGCCAGAATATAGGAGACACCAGGGAAGGACAAAGTAGAGGGGGAACAGGGGAGGAAGAAGTGGGGGTGAGGGTGGGGGTGGGGTGGGACAAGGACACATTTTTTTTTTTTTTGAATGTGGATTTTCTTTTGAAACTTCTTTCCCTTCGGTCCTAAGATTAAACAGATTAGCGACGCAGTTCTTCCAAGCGTTTTAGATATTACTGAGGAGACTGGTATTCTCTACAGTGCAGCCAGCAGCATTCTGTGAGGTGGTCCATGCCAGCATTTCTGGAACATTCTCAGAAGGAGAATCAGTTCTTTCCTAATGTGAGCTAACGTTAGCGAAAAGGAGGGCAGCGCATTAATGTCTGGCAAAAAGAACCCGAACCTGGGTTGTATCCAGCAACCTACTGCTTATATCTTGCCCATTCTAAACACTCAGCATCCTTAACCCCCCCCCCCCCCCATCACCAGCAGTCCCTCGGTCGTTCAAAAGCTCTGTACCCATCTCTGCATCCTACAGGACTACCACCAACAAGCATGGATCTCTTTAATGAATGTTACCATTTGGATCACAGCATATAGGATACAGAGCCAGGACCTGCCCTGTTTTCTTGGCTTCCCAATGTTTTTTTTTTTTTTTTTTTTTTTTTTTTTTGAAAAGCATGCTATGCTCTCTTAAAGGGCATGCTGTGCATTTATTGATAACAGTCCTCCTGGGGTATTTCACGTTCAACAGGCATTTCTGTTTTCTCCTCCAAACACCTCCTTTGCTCTTAGGCCGAGCAAGTAAGCTGAAGGCTTGTGAACTTGCAATAGGACATTGGCCAAGAGCAGACTACTGAATACAGCAGCTGTCTACGTGGCCATTAAGTTAGGGAAGGTGCAGAGAGGGGGTCCCATCTTGTGACTGTGATAAACTTTCCTACCTGACTGGTGTCTCCCCGCCGGGAAGCTCCATCACCCAGGTGACAGAGCTGCACACAATGCTTGCTGTCTTCTGAGCCCCAACTTCCCACTCTCATGCTTCTTTGCATGAATCACTCTCGATGCTCAACCACCAAAAAGGTGGGGGCAGGGCGTGGCACAGCCGACCTCTTGGTCCCATTTCCTGACACAGCCATTTTAGTCTCTTTCAAATATTTACTTGTGGCAACATTTAGGTAATTACAGTGTGCAAGGCCCCTTTCGTTCTGTTTCCATTTCGGTGGACCTTCTCACAAAAGACTGTTTTGCCCAGCCTTTATCCCTAAACAGAAGAGGGACGGTGTACTGATTTGGTGAACACCAAATTCTTCCCATTGCTCTCAAAATTCCAAATGAGCAATCATAGCTGAGAGAGCCATATTGAGCTGCCACTCACAGTATCCACAGTGGGACAGGGCTATACTAACTCTGTCCTTTTGCTTCCTGATTTCATACCAGTGTATGAAATCCTGAGTCCGAGGCACTCCAGACAATCCCAGACCAATTTAGGGTGGGTTCTTGGCAATGGTTCCTAACCAAAAAGGGCCAAGCTGTAGGGTCACCAGCAGAGCAATAGCAGCTGGTAAGAGGGGACATGGTAGCACAGATTCTACGGGCCCAGTCAGGCTTATAAGATAGGGTCCTTATACAATCACCTCACTGAAGGATGAGACCTGGACACTCCAGAATCACTCCATCTGCCTTTTCCCGAGTCTCCCAAGTGAGCGGGTACAAAACCCTGAAAATTCTGTTTCTTGGTTTTTACCATCTCAATATTTTTCTTCTTCTTGACTCTCCAGTGCCATTAAGCCTTTCCTTATAGAAGTCTGACAACTCATATACTCCTCAGTCAATTCTCTACAATGCCACCAAACCTGACCCTTTAGGTCTGGCCCCTGTGTAACAGTGTCCTTTTCCCATGCATCCCATGGTTCCATTGACCCGAGGTCAGCCCTGATCCATGAGTATGGGTAGAAAAACTACAGTAATCAGCCATTCTTAAGTTTCAATTTGTACACCATTCTGAGGGCTATAATTAAATGTCGTGCTGTCCCACTCTGCACAGAGCACAACAGCAGTGCTGCTGGCGATTGGGTTGGGCCAAAGGGAAGAGAGACAAGTGGCGAACAGGAAAACTTCTCAGCCTCATAGTGAAACCCTATACTGAGGCTGCTCAGATCCACAGAATAAGAGACCCTGGAGAGTGAGTCACGTAACATCTTCGAAGGATTTTATTATAGTTGATCTACGTTACCAGTAGCTACTGTTGCTAATGCCTTCCAGTGCCTGGCTTCTAAATTAAATTTCACCGGACAGATAATGTGGATGAAAAATCAGGCTATGTTTGACTTGGTACCCTCTGCTGTCTTCTCAGGCCTCCACTGGCGGTCCTGGAAAGTGTCCCTGCTGATAGAATATGAACAACTGTATACCTCAAACTGAGACAGGAGATGACACAGGGACAGTGCCATGCTGTGGAAATGATCACTTCAGGAGAGATGGGTTCAGTCCCAAATCCTGAAAGAAAAAACGTCCCACTCAGCATTGCCAAGTCGCTGGGATGTATTTCGGGACTGCTTCAAAGGCCGCATAGTCAAGACAGGATTAAAAGTCAAGCTGAAGAAAATAAAACTACTCGGGATCATTTTTTTTAGGCAGTTATGAAAACAGAAACAAATGTTATTTTTAGTCCTTGGCTCGCTGTGAACCGACGAGATATGAATATGAATTTGATCAAGCAATGCCTAACTGTCGCGGCTCACCACGGCCGCACGCCAGCATCTCCACTTCCCTCTTTGCGCCAAAGTTCCAGTGGAACGCATCATCTCCCTCCCAAACTGTCCTCATTAGAGTGAATTTACTGTCACCGACTCTTGAGGGGAATGACATCATGATGACTCACGAAAGTGTAAGTCAAGAGCTCTTCTTCCCCAGTGAGCTGTCACAAACGCCCTGGTGAAGTTTTACCCATCTCCAAGGAAGTGAGACACGTGTGAGACACGTGAGAGCACGTGTGAGACACGTGTGAGACACGTGAGAGCACGTGTGAGTTTCTAAGTCGGTGACCGCTACAGTCACTTCACCAACACACGGAGCCTGGGAGAGAAATTCCACCAGCTACCTGTCCGCAGGAAGAGGGTGTGCTAGGAGCGAGGCCCTCAGGAAGTCTGCACTCCATCCAGAAAGCCCACACGGGGTGATGCGCTTTCTCTGCAATTTGGAGAATGAGAAATACAGAGGGGCTGTGGAAAAGTGCAGGGGAAAACAGGGGCTATGCAGGCCAGCTGAGATGACCCTGTGAAGAAAATCAGCCCTGAGATCCACAGGGAGGGGAATTCCAAGCTCTGTCTCTCTCCAAAGCGAAACGAATCCATTTGTTTAACAAATGCTTATATAAATATAAAAATGTTAATAAATTAATATTTATTGAGCAACTATTCTGTATGGCAATGCTCATAGGTGTTAAGCCTGTGATGATAGCCTGGTTATGACTGACTGAAGAGAGACCTAGAGAGTCTATTAACTCGCCCGCAGGTCTTTAGTTATTAATGAACATCAGGAAGGAAAATGTCCCCTTTGTATCAACAAGAGTTAATCACAGAGAGATGACACTGTTATAAACATAAGGAGTCAAAAATATTAGATTTTAAATGTGAACTTGCCTTCGCAGGACAGGACTTTGCATGTACGAGACTCAGATCTTACAGAGGTCAAAGACAATGCCAAGAAGAGCAGTGTAGGTTTATTCGGACTAAAGTCAGCATTGCACAGAAGTTTCATTTTAAGCTACTGAAATGAAGTTCTGCTTTATGATTTAGCAAGTAAAGGCATCAAGTGCCAAGTATGAAACATAAGCTTGATCCCCACACAGCAGAAAGAGAAAACCAGCTCCCACATGATGTCCTCTGACCTCTGTGCCTCCTGTGGTGCATCCATGCCCCAACCCCACATACATAGGCATGCATGCGTACACTCAGAAGTAAATAATTTTTTAAAATAACATATGTTCATATTTGTACAGCAATGTATCTTGAGTGTTCTACTCATGATATCAAGTCCTAGGGCTAGATAGAAAACTCAGTGGTAATTTGCGTTCAACATCCAAAGTCTAAGCCTTTGACCTATCAGTCCCCAAAACTGGCCCCACCCTTGACCTACTTAATGTGGCTTTTGGGGCTCAGGAATCTGACATTTCAGCAAGCCACTTCCTCACCCCCAAGTGAGGATTAAACTGTCCAAGGGTTGGAGTCCATTGTCTAGTGCAGTGGTTCTCAATCTGTGGGTCGCAACCCCTTTGGCAAAACTATTTAGGTTATGCGTGCACACACATTTTAAATATTTTTTCTCAAGTTAGTGAAAAGTAACACTAGGCAAAGGCTGCATACCTTATGGACTAGGATAGGCAGAATAATAACGACCCTTCCAAAAAAAGATGTTCACACCCAAATCTCTAGAACAGATAAATGCCTTCCCTGGCACCAGTCTTTCATTGTTGATCTTGAAGGAGAAGGGTATTGTCCACTACACAAGTGGGACTAGAGCCATCACAAAGGTTCGAAAGTGGAGAAAGGAGAAAAAGGAAGTGTAAGGGGGAAGAAACTAAAGGAGACAGGTACACGGAACTGCTGGCCTTGAAGATGGAGTACGTGGCACCCAGCTAGGAGTACACATGGAACTCCAACCGGCTACAAATTTTTTCTTGGGAGCCCTGCTATCAACCCAGCCCCTCTGACTGCATACCCTCAGCTCCACCTCAGCTTTGTGATCTACAGAGCCTTCAGTCAAGACACTGCCATTTGATGCCACGAGGTTATGAGGCACTGTTACAGCAGCAAAAGAAAACTGATACAGGGGGCTTTGAGGAACAGAAACACATGAGTCAGCTCTAACACACGGGCTGTGGTCCAGCAGCCCACACTTACACCATTTACACAAACAGCGTTTACTGTCTTGCTTCTTCTTGCTTGTGCTCAGCCATCTTCCTCACATAATTCAGGATTCCCTGCCCATGAGTGGCACCACCCACAGTGGTCTGGGCCTGTCTGCACCAACTGACAATTAAGATTATGAAAAATGTCTCCACTGGTATGAAAATCCGATGGAGGAAATGTCTTAATCAAGATTCTCTGTTTTTAGGTATGTCAAGTTGATGATAAAGTTCAGCCATCTTAAGTTTGCCCTTTGTCAATTCGACAAACAGATGGCTCTTCAGCCATAACCTTTCCTTTCTTGTTTGTCCCCAAGACAGCAAATGGTGTTTGTCTATGGTCCCCGAGTTCTTGCCCTAAAGGTGTTAGAACAAGATCTCATGTCAGTATCATAACATAGAACACAGTGCAACTTTTGAAAGTCTCATAGTCTTTTCAAACATTCCAATGATTTAAAAGTCCAGGTTCTCTTTAAAAATCTCAAGTGGGATGCTGTAAAAATGTAGACAAGTTATACACTTTCTTACACCAGGACAGAAGAACCAGGGTATAATTTCAATCACAGCAAAGTAAAACAAAAACATGGCCCATGTATTTACTTTCCAAGCAATGCTATTCTTCTCCACTCTCTCTTAGTCCCACAAACTGGTTACTGTTTTGAAAATGAGAGGAGGGAGAAGGTTGAAAAGAGGGTTCTTAACTCCAGACTTGGTGGCATTTAAGGCCAGTTAATTCGGTGGTGGAGGATTATTCTCTGCACTGGCAGGCATTCAGCAATAACCCTGGCCTCTATTTGGTGCCAGAGTCCATACCCCTTTACCCAATGGTGACTATCAAAAATGTCTCTATATGTCTTCATTGAGATCCAGGGATCTAAGACGCGTGCCAGCTCTTCGCGTGGTCTCTCATCAGCGAGTGAAGGCTTCAGCATATACGTAATGACTGGCCATCTTGAATATGAAATGCTTGGAACTACAAGTGGTCCAGGCTTAAGAGTTCTTAAGATCTAAAAATACTTGCATATAAAGAAGTTGTATATTTGGTGGACAAGAACTGAGTGTAAAAGCAAAATTCATTTGTGCTTCATATGTAAAATGCAGCACACCTAGCCTGAATGTCATTTTATATAATATTTTAAGCAATTTTCTTGATGAAACAGGCTTCAATGGGATTTTCTGCTGTGGCAGGTTGGTGCTTAAAAAGCTTCAGATTTGGGGATATTTTAGATTGTTCACAGTAGGGATACATATATACACTCTTAAGTTACAGCTGGTCTCAAATGAGTTTCCCAAGAATTCAGGCTGTTTGGCATTTCAAAACAGCTTTAAGTCAAAAACTCAACCACAGACTTCTTCTTTTAAAGGCCCCACTAAGCTTACTTCCAGCCACAGGCAACGGAAACAGCCTCTCCACAGTGACCCTCAGCCCAACCAGCTCACCATCTAGGCTGCTGACACAGGCTGGGGGTTGATGTCAGAGGCCAACATTTCCTGAGTGTTAATACTACGGCTTGCCTTGCTGTCATTAACAAAAACTCCTTCAGTCAAAAGATGTGGTGTAGTGCAGGCCCAGAGGCAGGGATGGGCTGGAAGCCTGGCTCTGGTTACAGACAGATGTCCTGGAATCAGATCCTAGGAAATGGCTGCTGTCCTGCAGTTGGAAGTTGACACTGCTAAAGAAACAGATAATTTCCTCAACGAGTTCTCTCCAAGAAAATGCCTTCAAGATGCTAAAAAGCCTGTTTTGAGTAGTTCTGAATCCTGCCTCAGCTTTCAGTTTCAATTTCAAAATGACAAAGCAGGAAAGAAGGTAATGGAAACATTAAGCTCCTCTTTTTCACTGAGCTCTTAGGCTGGATGTCATGGTACATGACACAGGCACATGAGGAATCCAGGGGAGAGCTACCACTGACCAGAGCTGAGAAGGGTCTCGATGGTAGTGGCTGGGAGTTACAAAGATTGGTGACTGTGCAGAATGTTCTTCCAGGAATGTCTGCCCACATCCTCGGTGACTGGAAATAACCAATGGCCTTTCAACATAGCAACTGTATTTCACCCTTTGGAGATTAACCCACAGTCAGCCATGGCCATGCTGTTCAACGCTGTGGTGATAACCACATGTTTTCTCAGGGGCTTTTCTCTACTGACACAAAGTCGAAGAACGGCCCATGAGAACTAAGGGTCAAAGTCACAAATCAAAGGCACTCATGACACACTCTCCTTCCTTTCATTTCTTCAGGTATTTTACAGTTAAAGTGAAAGAATGGTATTCATCGTTCTTTATCTCATGCATGAGGGTGAAAGAGACAGGAAACAAAAAAGCTCTCAGGGCTCAGCACGTGGATAAAGATGCCGGCTGCCGTGAGCACCCACGTGATGGAAAGAGAGAACCACCTCATACAAAAATTATTCCCTGACCCCCACTCCCCACAAGCATTAAATCCCATTAAATAAATAAAGTGCAATAACAAAATTGTCTTTAATTTAAAACAAACAAACAAACCAAAAAAAAAAAAACCGGGTTTCTCAGGGAAGGATAGGAGGAACTTTCTGGATTTAAGTCAGGGTGCAAGGGATTTCTAGGGAAGGTGACCACAGGGGTGAGCGAGCATAGGGGGAAAGAAACATACAGCGTTAGCCAGGTCCCCAGGACACAGAAGTCCCCGATTCCCAAGTGTTACACTGTGGCATGTTAACCTCAGCGAACCCTTTTCCAGCCAGGCTACCCATGTTAGCACCAGAGTGCCACATTAACACACATGGGAGAGTGGGCAAGTGAAAGAGCATGCCAGCGAAGATTGCAAACCGATGTGTGAGCAACCCATACTTGCCCCCCCCCCCCCCCCACGGAGGTGGCTGCTGGAAAAGAGCGGGAACATCCCCTTACATGGCCATACTGACTTCAAGAGTGAAGTCCCCTCCTCGCTGGACTGAATTTCCACCGCCTCTGGACTGGAACACGACCCATGCATGCAACCTCCTTGCATAAGGAGAATGTGTGTAAAGAAGCGCCTTATTGCGCAACCCAGCACCGCCAGCAACTGAAACCCGACCCTAGCTGGTTTCTGCGTGAAAGGCACACCTTTTTAGCTGCTAGAGGAACTGAAGAGTGTAGTGTTTTCTTTCATTGTTGGCTGATGGGCCACACAGGCCCAGAAGACACAAATGAACAAAATACGGCCCTATACTTTCTGTCTAGGGGATAAAACACAAATAAAGCCATGGTAGCGCTACGAAAGAGGAAACCTTTTCGGGAAGAATGTAAAGTTTCTGAATCTGATTACCAGCTCACGAATTGTTCCTGGTCGTTTGTGGTTGACTGAGGAATTTTGCTAGGTTTGGTTGTTCCTGGTGTACACCTCTCAGTACCAAATTGGTCTCTGCTTCAGAACGTTTGGCTGACAAGGGACGTTCTGCACAGACATTAATAACTGATTTTATCCTGTGTTCATTTTTCTCTCACCTCCAAATATTGTACTCTTTACAGTATTTGGTATTCATTTATAGCCACAGGTTTATCCTACTTTAAAACTTTATTTTGACTCACTAACATTTTAGACTGTTGTTTGTTTCTGTGACAGGGTCCCACTTAGACGGGCTGATCTCAAACTCAGTACAACCTGGAGGGTAACCTTGAACTCCTGTTTTTCTGGTCCTCCTGGCTCCACCTCCCGGGTGGTGACATTACAGATGAGGCCTGTTGTGTGTGGTGCTGGGAATCAAACCCAGGGCTTTGTACACTACTGGGTAAGCACTTCACATCCTTAGCCCCCTTGTAATTTTAAATTAAAAGTTCAAGTTAGATGTGAAGCTACGGGCTAATCTATGACATTTTAATACGTGTCTCTGTACTTTGTGCTAATGGGTGGTGCCTGTGGCCACAGTAAGCAAAGCACCACGGGAAATGTTAAAAGGAACAGGAGGCTGTGGTCCTCAAAAGTACTTTCTAAACTTAGTCAGGGAGACAGGAATAAACAAACTGAGCCACAGGAATCAAGGACAGTATGGACCGACACTGGGGAACTAAGAGACAGGAACTCAGCTCACAGGCAGAGAAGTCTGAGAAGGAAAGCAGGCTCAGTTCTCTATGCTCAGGAAAGGGGGACTTCGTGTTTGCTCCCCCATCTCTCCAGAATGAGTGCCACCTTAAACCTCTGTCCAGATAAGAGGCGGAGGTGTACTAAGCTTGACCAAGCCATTTAAAAAAAAAAAAGTGAATACATTATTAGTCAGCTACATTGTGTGCATGCCTCAGTGTGTGGCACTCCTTCCGAGGGCAGCTTTGGGGAGCAGGCTCTTTCCTTCCGCCTTGTGGCTCCCAGGGACTGTCTTCAGGCTTGGAGGAGCAGTCCTTCACCACCTGAGCCATCCTGCCGGCAGCCACGTTAGCTATTTAATATGGAAGGTCTCTTTTCAGTCCGTGGCCCATTTCTTTTCTGTGTTCATCCTTAGGTCCTAATGCTTGTTTTCTCATCGTTCCTGCACCACGAAATCACATCCCCTTTGCCCGTGTGGCCTGGGTCTCACCTCGCTCACGTGAGCGGGTGTTACTTGATGAAGCAGTCCGGTGAAGGCTGTCCTTCGAGTAATTTTCTCATGAGTATTTGTCCTTTCAAGCCTCTACTTCTTTTGAAGCAACTAAATATTTACCCACACTTGCTTTTCAGCAGATGACTGGTAATGCAAGCGAGACGTGATTGACGGGACTCAGGGAGAATCGTTCACAACTTTCCATCACTTCTCTCAATCCGGTCTAGTTTTGTCATTCATCACACCTGCTTTCTGTGTGTCCCATGCAACTTTAAACTTGCTGCACTTTTTTTTTTTAAACTGGTTATTTTAAAAGCATCTGATACACTGGAAGGAGATTTTTTTTTTCTTTCACCTTTTGTCAGTGGCTATATGCCCAAGGAGATCTGTTACTCCAGCTAAAAATCATGCGCCCTAAATTCTAACAAGAATTTCAGGTACATTTTACCTTTGCAGCTTAGCTCAAAGGATGCTTAGCTCCAACAACAGGGAAGGATGTTTCCTTTTCTAAAAGGAGTCACTAAACGTGCCAGTCGGGGTGGTGAAAGGAAAGCCGGTGCACAAACACCATGCAGGAGGAGTGTAGCCTGGCTTAGAAGAGGCCAGAGCACAAGCGCACCAACTGTGCCCACAGGAGCGCCCACAGTGCTGGACACCTGCGGTCCCTGCGCTCCTTCCCTGCGGTGGGAGGCAGAGAACAGAGACTCCTCAGAGGCTGCTTGTCTGGCTAGGCCGGAACACATGGCAGCCAACAAGAAAGACCCAGTCTCCAACAACGTGGGAAGTGAAGCCCCACGCTGGAGACTGGCTCCAGGAAGCTGCACACTTACTTGCCTACACTCTCACACACCAACAGGCACATTGAGTGCACACGTACCTACAAACAAACACAAAGCATAAAGAAGCGGCAACCAGCTCCCGAGGATCTTTGTAGGCAGATCTTTTCTCAAACACTTTCAACCAAGGCCATGTGTTCTGCTACAACAGTAACTGTTGTGACTCTAGCTTAGATTGCCTCTTACGACAAACACGTTTCTTTCTTCCTTGCAGATGGCAGGATGGGCTGTGCTCAGAGAGAACCTGGCTGTCTTTCGGCGGGTGTTCTTTCCCAGCCCAACATGAAAACCCAGCAGCCTAGACTAAGGCGGTCAGACAGATCAAAGAAGGATTCTGATTAATTATTTTTATAAAGAGAAATGTATAGTTAGCACAACTTCTAGGCTATCTAGGGCTACACAGTGAGACCTGCCTCAAAGTGAGTAATTTCAAAACGCTGGCAAATGTTGGTGGGAATGTAAACTAGAGCAGCCACTGTGAAAATCAGTGTGGACGTTTAAAAAAAAAAAACCACTGCAATTAGAACCAGCTATTCTATTCCTGGGGGAGATACTTACAATCCATATTTGCTGCTGTTCTACTCATAATAACATAAATTAAAGAAAGCCAGCCTGGTTGTCTATCAGCATCTGAAAGGGTAAGAAAAAGTTCATATGCACAGTGGAATTTTATTCAGCCATAAAGAAAAATGTAAGTTATAAGGGAATATATGGAACTAGGAAATATCATATTAAGTGAGGTGACCCAGGCTCAAAGAGATGAGGACCATATATTCTCTCTCGCAGGTGTTTCCTAGTGTCTAGTTTTTATACATGGGCCTTTATGTAGGCATGAACATGGGCAGAGATTATGAAACTTGAAAGGGGCCCGTGAGGAGGAAAACATGGTTTTAGGCAGGGGTGTAGGGGTAACAAAATAGAGATGACATGAAAATGGAAAAAAGCATACTGGGGTCAGAAGGTACGGGCAGGGAGGTCAAAGAAAGTGGGGGAGGAAAAAGAAGGGGGAGCGGTCAAAAAGTACATATGAACATTCCAGGAGGAAACTCATTACTCCATATGCTAATTAAAAATGCAGAACCAATCTACCAAAAGAAAAAGGAAGAAACCAGAAAAGAAAGGAAGATGGACGGGTGAAAGAACAGGGCAGAAGAATAGAAAGTGAGGAAAGAAAAATGGGAGAGAGTAAGGGAAGTAGGAAAGAGAGAGAGGGAGAAAATGAGGGAAAGAGAAGCAAGCAGGAAAGAGGAGAGGAGGAGGAGAGGAGAAGGAAGGGAAGTGGAGAGGAGGGAGGGAGAGAAGAGAAAAAAGGGAATGGAAGAAAGAAGAAAACAGGGAGGGAAGAGAGGGGAAGGCAGTGGGTCTATTTTCACTTAAGAAGTTAGGTTTTGAAAAAGTTTTGAAGAAGTCAAATATTGTCCAAGTTCACTTCGAGAGACCCTTGGTTTTCCCATAAATATTGCAAACATGATTCTGTGTATTTAATACAACAGCTTTCACACACTAAAGCCTGCGGACTGCCAGCCCACTGAGAGCAGCTGGAAGGGAACTGACCTGCAAATGTGCAGATGCTCGGACCTCCCTTTGTTCAGATGAAATGCCAGGGCCCCGGCTTTCCATCAGGGGAATAAGGAAAGCATGGTGACGTGCTACAAACCAGCAAGGTCGGCTTCACTCTCTAGCTAACAGGAAGCTGTTTTTCATTTATTTTAATTAGTTTACTCTAATGCTGGGGAGCAAACTAGTCAACCACTCTTAACCCTGAGCTATACCCCTAGCCATTAAGCTTTCACAAAACAATTTTAAAAATCTTTAGTGAAAAGTAAGCTTTTCATTGTTATAGTTACAAGAATCGTATCAGAGGATAGTAGAAAACAAGTGATATGAAGGGGAAAAGAGGGGAATGGGCAGGGAGATTTAAGTGGGGATTGGTGAGTAGACGAGAAGATTGGGAAAGGAATGATGCTATGGACTTTTGAAAATCCATATGGAAACCATTTTATAAGCCACACACACACATAGTTCAACTGGAGCTATCCAATAAAGGGGATTATGCTCTTCCAAGAAGTCATAGGTTTCCAAATAAAAAGCCAGTGTCAGGTGTGGGATACCTCCCCTCAAAGTGGTGGTCAAAGATCTCCCAGAGATTCCCCCAAAACAGTACAAGCTACCACTATCGCTCCCAGTGGTTGCTACCAGAACGTGATGGCGAGAGCCTATTATTGAAGACACCACACACATTGCTCACAAGACCTGAAGAAATCAACTGTTACTGCCTAGAAAGCTTTCTCTCTGCTAGCTTAACTGTTATAGTGCCAGAAGATGCTCTGCAGGTATCTGGGGAGGGGGAGTCTTACCCAGATCTGAATCCTATCAACTACGATAATGACTGGTATATGTAGCAAGGTATCCTTATGGGTGTAATAGTGGCACAAATGTGATGGCAGCGACCAACTACCATCTGATGTTAGATGGAAGGAAGGTAGGGAAACTTAGGCCTGGAAGGAAACTTATGCCTGGTACAGAAAATCAGGCCAGAAAGCTCACAGGACCTGAGGGTGAACTTACTTCTATTATTTTGCTAAATAAACATAACATAAAACTCCTCTCTACACCCATAGATTGGTGCAGCTCTCTAACCTCACTAGCTAAGTTTCTTTGTGCAGTGGGTGGTAGTTAATGAAAAGATTCACAACTGGTCTAACTGCAGCAAATAAGTGGTTATGGCATGTGCTCGGCTAAAAATGAGGCATTCTTATCACACCCCTAAGGCTCAGGGTCCATTGTGGAAGAGGGGGCAGAATTATTATAAAAGCCAGAGGCTGGGGAGGACAGGAGTGATGCAGTGTCTTCTAAACGTGCTAGGACTGCTGCGCTCATGAACTCACGGCAGCTCTGGTTGCCTGCACAGGACTTGTACAACTTGGTCAGCTACTCCAACATCTGCTTCCAGGAATGCCTGAGCGAACTCCCTTCCCCACTACACCTCCTACTCTTCTTCCTTTCTCCCCTTCTTTCATCCATGATGTTCCAGGCTCCGAAATAAAATTCCCACCCATCGTACCTCCCAGCCTCCTCTACTGAAACGTCCAGGTTTCTGAACCACACCAAGACAAAGACTCCACCATGTTCTTCACTCACCAGCTCCTTCCAAAGAAGGCGGCCCTGGGGCTATCCAGACCGGGGCTTGGTGGTGAGATGTCAATCAAGATAGTGAGGGACAGGTGTCAAAGAGGCCCAAGAGCTGTTTGCTGTCCAGTGTTCCAATGGCTTACCAACAGTGAAATACACGATAGTAAGGAGTGTTCATCACGACGATTTACAACCATTCAGAAAGCTCAAGAGCTGCATGAATGGGGGACAGGAGACATGCACAGAGGGTTTGCTTTATTGCTATTATTTATTTATTTTTTTTACAAAGGAACAATGCATTTCATGAATTCAGAAGGTACCATCTTCCACCACTCGTCAAAAGTTTTTAGCAAACTTTGGAATCATGAACCTGAGGCTATAGCTACTAGAAAATGAACAATTTCAACAACAAATATTATATCAGTGATCTAGATAAAGGATGAAAAACTGTGGAAGAGAAAAGGTTGAATGAAAAGGATACAGGACTTAGGGGCTTGGAGCAAGTTCTTCCCTCTCTTGTCTGGGTACAGTACTGGGGCAAGGGAGAGCTCCTGGATCCTTTTTTGAACGTTCCTCCCTGTTGTCACATCGAACTTCTTGGCTTCCTAGCCTGACAGTTCAGAAGAAAGAGCGCTGCCATGGATGAGAGATTAAGAACCCATGTCCATCAACGATGCCCCAAAGTCAACCAGGCATTTCCACTACCCAGTCTCTACTAGAATTCCATCCCAAGAATCCAGGACACGGGACAAGAGCCATGACATAGTGCAGGGCGGTGATGAAGAGCTGCCTCTCCAAAACCATTTGTCAGTGCTTACAAAGAATTGCGGAGTGGGGATGTCCTAAAACATGTAACACGCATATTAGGGAAGGTCGAGCATTTGCTAAGTAGGGCAGCCCTTGCGCACTCCCCCTTCATGTATAGGAAGATAGATCTCCCATCAAGGAGCAATAGAGCGTGGGCCTTGTGGAACACACTTGCTTCAATACATCAAAGCTGCTTATACACACCTCCCTCTCGTTCCCCTTAGCTCAGCCTTGTCAGGCTAGAAAAGGCTCAGGGAATCAATTGCATATGTCGAACTGTTTGTATGTTCTGCAGTTCCGATTAGGCCGTTAGTCTCTGAAAAGCTTGCTTGGCAAACGGAAGGAACTGTCATTCTGTAACTTCCCAAGAACATACAGAGAGCATTGGCATGGAGGCCCCGGCACCAGCAAAACGTGCAGCGGAGACTGTCAGCAACGAATGAAATGTCTGTGTCTGGGTGCCAGGTCCAGGCCAGCCAGGGCTACATAGACAAAAAGGAAATAAAGACTGTCCAACCCGAACGGAGCAGAGACCTGAAAAACTAAAGGTCCCCTTGCAACCAGTGACTGTCATAGACCAGACGTTGACATCACCTTTCCCTGCACTTCAGCATCTGCAAGAGCCTCCATAGGAGGCGGAAACCTAGGCTAACAGCGCCCGGGTAAACCCGGAGCCTTCTGGAGCAGCAGCTGTTCTCTTCCAAGCACAGCCCATGCCTGCCAACATCTGCATCTGAACTCAGCTCGTGTTGGGTCTGACATGAAAAATCCCCTTTTCCATTGCCTGACTCTCATTTTTCAGCTCCAAGATCAGAAAAAGTATGTATTCTATAGTTGAGGGTTTCCCATCCAAGGTAATAAAGAACATTTATGGGGAGGGCGGGAGAAAGGAGGCCAGCTTAACTGGTAAAAGTATTTGCCACTCAAGCCTAGGTTCAAACCCCGGAATCCACAGAAGAAGTATGGAGAGAACCAACTCCATGATGCAGTTCTCTGACCTTCACAGAAACATGCCATGGCCTACACACACACACACACACACACACACACACACACACACTTTTTAATTTAAAAAATTTAAAGGAACATGAAAACATTTATTTTCATTTCTTTCATTAGAATTTTAAGCTAATTTATACACTGCCTCTGGTTAAAAACAATGACACACACAAAAGATTTTTGTTTAAGAAAATTTGCCAAGGATTATTTCTGACATGAACTCAATGACTGGCTCATTGAGTTTCCCCCCCCCACCCCCTACCTGGAGGGAGGAGCAGCCTTGCTAGGCCACAGATAAGGACATTGCAGCCAGTCCTGAAGATACCTGATAAGCTAGGGTCAGATGGAAGGGGAGGAGGACCTCCCCTATCAGTGGACTTGGAAGGGGGCAGGAAGGAGATGAGGGAGGGTGGAATTGGGAGGGAAAGAAGGAGGGGGCTTTGGCTAAGATACAAGTAAATGACCTGTGATTAAAATAAAAAAATAATAATAATTAAAAAACAACAACAACAAAAGAAAATATGCAGGATTCAGTCAGTTAGAACCTCCAGTGAGGAAATGGCAAACGATGGCCCACCAGGAATACATCAAAACCTTCCAGTATAAAGTGTTAAACTGGGCAAGAGCCTGCTGGAGGAGGGGTGTTCTAAAGTATTTTCCATGGCATGAACGCTCCATTTTGGTCTATTAATCCTCATTTTCCTACTTCTATTCATATACTTTATGTTATTTATTTGTTGAGTTATATATTTTAGCTGAACTTGAAATGACATTTACTTTTAGGAGGTTGCCAACCTGGGTCAGACAAGCCTCAGGAACTTGGCTCACAGCTGCGCTGGCACAGGGAGCTTGGACAGCAAGAGCTAGAGGCTGATGAGACCAGCTTCCCAAAACACAAAGAAAAAGCATCTTTTTCTTTCTTAAAATAAAAAAAGAAAGAAAGAAAGAGAGAGAGAGAGAAAAGGAGGAAGAGAAGAAAGAAGAGGAGGAGGAGGAGGAGGAGTTTTTACTTGGGAAAGGTTGATTTATCCCAAGCTTAAATCCAGGCATCTGTGTGTCGGGAAACACTCTTAGGTGAAGGGACATTGGGTATTGGGAGAAGGGTGTTGCTTTCATAACACAACCAGTTGCTTCCCTGTCTGCTGAGCAAACAAATCTAGCTGCCTCTATGCCAGTTAAGATTACAGAATGAGGTCTTTTTTTTTTTTTAACCTTGTACTAGGTCTGGGAATAGGGAGAGGAGAGGAGGGAAGGAATAGAGAAAGAGGAGGGAATAGAGAAAGAGGAGGGAATGGAGAAAGATGGAGAGAAGAGGAGTTCAAAAAGAGAGAAAGAGAGAACCCCCTCCTCAGTCAGCACACAGAAGCATCCTGCAAAGCTGCTAGCCTTGAGCCCTTCTGAATTGACACCCTCCCAAAGCTAATTGTGGCTGGGAGGATAAAGAGCAGTTTCTCAGCTATGGTGCCTTCAGGTTATTTCAACTTTCCACCTCTGTCAACTTCCCCGCAGGAACTTTTGGCCCAAAGCCCTTCTTCATGTTCAGAGCACAGAGATGCTTGGAAGAAAAAATGTCTGCCTCCCCTTTAAGTCCTGGGAGTCCTCTGTCCTCCGAGGACTGAGGGTGCTGGAGTGAGGGAGCTTAGGGAGCCACCTGAGAGTGTTTCCTGACACAAGGATGCCTGATTCAGGCTGCGGATAAATCAACCTTTCCCGCATGGTGTCTAAACACAGGCAGTGCTCTGTCTGAATTTCTGAACCCCATTCTAGTACAAACATGCTTGGCAATTAGGGCCCGAAGGCTTACCAGTGTTCTCTGCTTGGCAGACGGCGCTGCTGCTACCATGGATATTACCATTTCAGGATTCCCACAACTTTCCTTTCTTCCTCTGCTCTGTTCTCCTTTCCACTGAGATGTTATGTGGGCTGCAGCTATAAGGCCCAGGGCGAGCATCGGGATGCCAGGGAGCTGTCAGCATTTCTGCTAAAGGCAAGGTTCATGCTTCGGGCCCCTCCTTTGGCCGGTGACAAAAAATAAAATAAAATAAAAAAATAAAAGCCACTTGTTTCATCATTTGTTTGGTATTCAGAGGCAAGCCAGAGAGCCAATGAGTCCAGCCACAGATCATAGCTTGAAGGTATGAGGATGGTGAAAAAAAATCCCCTGGATATGACAAGGACTTTGAGCTGCTCCCAAGGAAAAAAAAAGAAAGGGGGGGAGAGAAGGGGAAAAGAAAGAAAGGAAGGAAGGAAGGGAGGGAGGAAGGAAGGAAGGAAGGAAGGAAGGAAGGAAGGAAGGAGAAAGAAAGAAAGAAAGAAAGAAAGAAAGAAAGAAAGAAAGAAAGAAAGAAAGAAAAGAAAGAAAGAAAAGAAAGATGTTAAGAAAGAAAAGAAAGAAAAAAATTTGCTAATTTCATTTTTGTTTTCTATTTCTTATAATAAATGTATTCCCTAGTTTCGTTTTTATTCCTTTGGACCAATCTGGAAACAAGCAGTAGGCCCTGGGGAGGGTCACCCCACTGAGTCTCTCCCATTTTGCAGTTTTGCATACTGATTTCCATATGCAAGACCTATTCCCTTACTGTACCACTTCCTACAGACCAGGGAAGGCTGTCTATAAGTAGCTTAAGGTACAGACATGACCTTCATGACTTTCCAGGAATAAAAACGCCTAAGCGCTTCCTATCATGATAAGCACCGAGTAATCCTCTACCCCACATGCTTGGGGCCAGGGGTGTTTTGGCTTCTGACATACTTTGCGCATAGGCGATGGGCTATGCAGGAGGCAGAACTCAGGTCTAGCGATGAAATTTGGGTCACATGCACGTGTCGCAGGGCACCAGTGCTCTGAGACCTGTGTCATGCACCAGGGGGATCTTCTACTTGTGTCGTGTTGGGGCTCGGAAAGTTCCAGGTTGTCTGGCATTTCACGTTTGGGGATTTGGAACTGGGGGGGGGGGGTGGTCAGCTTATACTGACTCCATGGAGACGTGTTGGAAAGATACTCGGCATTCCAGGGGATTCTGAACCCACAGCGGAAGAACGGCTGGCAACAGCCCACTTCCTCATTTCCCAGATGCTGAGGGAACTTAGGTCAACCACCCAAAGCCACCTGGCTGTGGTCCTGTGATAGCACAGCCCTGTGGGCAAGCTAGTGGCTGCTTCACCTCTGTTTCCGACTGAGGATTTGGGGTGGGGTGGTAATCTAATCTCTGACAACAGCTAGGATATATTCCTAATGGGTCTGAAATTCATTTTTTTCTGAATTTATTATGAATCATCTCTTTTCCTGAATTAGGAGTGGGTGTATTTGAAAAGAATCTTAAAAAAAAAAAAAAATCTTTGCTTATTCACCTGATAGTCTAAGAGTGTAAGAGATACAATAGAAAACAAACTAGAAACTTCAACGTATAATGTCTGCCTCTGGACAACAAAAGAAATGGCCAATGAACTACATACTAATGTCTACAAGCAACACATGTGTTCGCGTACATGTGCAGCGCACACACACACACACGCATACATACATACACACACACTTACTTCAACTTTCAACTTCTGGCCCCAGGCTTGCTAGCTTTCCTGTGGGACAGACTGTAATTTGCATTGGCTGTTGGGCCAGGCAAATTTGTGGGTAGGCTGTAACTTTTTTTGTCGGGACTCGTACTCCATTTTGACCACAGCCGCTGGTTATGCGTTGGTTCGCCCTGCATACTGATAATGAAGGGATCCAGCTGTGGGCTGTCCAGTGGCCAGCATCAAGGTTTCCGCTGAGAACTCACTGGTCTCCCCCGCCCCCACCCCACCCCCAGCACGCTGGGTTTTCCCTTGCTGGATTGGTACAAGAGAATGAGTAAGTAGAGAGGGCACCTTAGGTGGTTCCCCCACCCATGGACCACGAGGCAGCTTGTGCATTTTGAAAGAAATGTACAACAATATTGCTGCTGCACCTACCACACACACACACACACACACACACACACACACACGAACAACACTCTGAAAGTCTTTCCTATATAAAACCCAGTTATACTCCCTGTTACAAGCTGAATAGAATATATTATTTACTATTTTCTTTTCTCCTGACCCATCAGGGAGATAGCTTTGTTAAACTGAATTGATAGAGCTCACACGAAAGGTTTACCAGTCATTAAGAAAGAGACTGGCACTTACTCTGAGGTACAGGACCTGAGCAAAACAGTCATCACCCAGTCTTTAAACTATAAACACGCAAACATCAGATCAAGCAAAAATACGACCCACAAGACTGCAGTATTTTATTTCTCAATATTAAAAAAACAAAACAGGAAGGATTTATTATTTTTACCTTACATTAACTTATCCTCCTTGTACACACAAACTTTCTGTTTGTTTAGCTTGAGATAGATTCTCACTGCCCAACCCTGGCAGGTCTGGAATTTGCTGTGCTGGAATTTACTGTAGAGATCAAGGTAGCCTCAAACTCTCAGAGATGCCCCCTGCCCCCTGACTCTGCCTCCTGGGTGCTAGGATTAAAGACATGGACCATCACATCTGGACACCCAAGGTAGAACAATTGCAGGGACAAAGATTCTTATGTAATGTATGACCAATGTAGTTTCATATACTTAGAAAATTAATAAATAAGATCTTCTCTTGGGCAGTTTCACAAAGGTATCTAAGGTTTTAACTTCCTCCCACCTCAGTCAATACTCCCTCTTTCCTACAGACCTTTCTTCTAGTGTCCCTGTCCTTGTCTTTTGTCTTGTATTGTAGTGGAGCACACTTCTTCGTCAAGGCCATCTGTGTGACAATCAACACACTGGAGCTTGCTGCTCACCAGTGGGTACATAGCTGGATGGTGATGATGCTCCTTTGTCCAGCCCAGTCAGTGGCCAGTCTTTCAGCAGGGCTTCTCAAACCTGGCCTGACAGTGGACT
The DNA here is from genome assembly GCF_907164565.1 of Psammomys obesus. Lineage (NCBI taxonomy): Eukaryota > Metazoa > Chordata > Mammalia > Rodentia > Muridae > Psammomys > Psammomys obesus. The sequence goes on from NW_026596162.1 coordinate 10,894,787, forward strand.
GAGCCAGTCCTGTGCAAGACACCCTCAAAACGTCTTGATATGTAATTCCTTTTATTAAGATGTTCATGGCGTTTTAAAGTATTTTTTTTTGGTTTTTTTTTTTTCTGGAAAGAGAAATTGTTCAAATAATAATTTACTGTCTTAAAACTCATAAAAATCTCCTAGAACTCGAAGACAAAAATAGTAACGCAATCACCACATGTGAAATATAAGCCATGATTGACAGAATTAAGACATATATGGAGGCCCTCCCTCTGCATCCCGAAATCATGGTTACAGTGGAGTCATTTGAAAATCAGAACTGATATTTCTTCCTCACTTGATTAGAAACTCTTTAAGGGGAGATTTTGTGTTGGCCTTTGTTTCCGGTTTTTTTTTTTTTAATTAACTTGTTTTTAATTGAAATAGAATTACATCACTTCCTTCCTCCCCTTCCTCCAGTCTCTCCTGAGTGACTTATTATATGTGACTGCATGTTTCACCTGCATGTACATACGTGTGCCCCATGCAAACATGATACCTACAGAGATCAGAAGAGGGATCCCCTAGAACTGGAGTCATAGGCAGCTGTGATCCTTTATGTGGGTGCTGGGAATCAAACCCTGGTCCTCTGCAAGAGCAACACGTGCTCTTAACCACTGAGCCACCTCCCTACACCTGACATTTCCAGATGCAAAAAATTCTCCACACATGCATTCACGTTCATACAAGAACTTATTCAGTGAAATGAAAACTCAAAAGTAATTTCTTGAGTTACGCTGACCTTACTCCTCTATACTAATCTTTCGGGATGAGATGGCACAGGGCAACGCAGCTCCAGAAATATCTTGTCACAGAAAATATATAAGCACACTAAGACACAGGAGTCTACACTCTTCAGGTCATTTTGGACTCTGAAACATGCAGTGTGCCCTCTGAGGCAATAGCTACAGAAGTTAAAAAAGAAGTTAAGAAAGCAGCTGGTTTCTGTCAGTGTCTCTGTGGGTTCGTATGAATTTGCATGTGGAAGCCAGACACCACACTTGGATGTTGTTCCTCAAAAGCCATCATGCCCCTTGGTTTTGTTTTTTTGTTTTTGTTTTTGTTTTTGAGACAGGGTCTTTCCCTGAACCTATAGCTCAACAAATAACAGGCTCTCGGGATTCTCCTTTCTCTGCCTCCCCACGCGCTGTGAGCTAAGTGTGCACTACACCACACCCAGATTTTCCATATCAGTTCTGGAGAGCAAACTCCGGCCTTCACGAGTGTATGGAATGCAGTTTTCCAACCGAGCCTTCCCCTGAGCCCAACTGAGCCCATTTCAAATCCGGTAATGTGCCGCAAATAACTGGATTACCCTGCAGCAGCTTTCCTGTGAAGACCAGTAAGGAGGACATCTATCCAATATTCTAACAGACAACCCACAGTTCTGGTTGTGCAATTATTCACTTCAGAGGAGTCTGCCTCAAAGGCCGGTGACACAGATGTTACAAGGATTATCTTGAAACAAGATGCTAACAGAATATACCACGTGGAGTTTCCTGACATAAGAGCCACAAATTATTATCCTCTAAGTTAGAAATGAAAGTTTAAATAATATGCTTGGTTGGGGAGCTGATTTTTCCATCAAGCAAGAAGAAGGTTGTCTTGTTTGAGAGATTTTTTTTAACGTCCTACAAATAGTTAAAAACAAACACTACAGATATTTTTAAAAACAGGGTTTTTTTTTTTAAGATATAAATAAAGTCACTCAAATAAACAAGAAATAGTTACTGAGAACCTTCTATGTGGCCTGGAGGAGCTTTCTTAGTCCCATGAACTTTCTGTATATTTACAAAAGTATTTAACGTCATGGAGTATTTCAATAAACAACGCAGCCTACCAAAATGTCCACGGAGCTGTAATCCCATCTAGCTTCTATGACACTGTAAACCTTGGGTGGAATGTAAGGTTAACGTGAACAATCGGGGTGTGCTACCAGACTTGCTGGGTAGGATCCACGACAGATTCAAATCCTGAAAAGCGAAGGACCAAGCCATCACTGTGGGATTATAAAAAGGAAGCGAAGGTCTCTGCTTTATGAGAAGCGTTCAGCAAAAATACCATCTCAGCTTGCTGTGGAACAGATGACTTAACAGAGCTGCAGCCTTCTTTCCCAAGCCTCAGAAATGAACATCTTAATATTTTTAAAGAAATTGTGTGCATGCGTGCACGTACTCATGCACATGCGCTCTCTCTGTGTGCCTGTGGAGGACAAAGGTTGGCATCAGGAGTCTTCCTAGATTGCTTCCCACCGGACCCTTCAAGCTAGGGTCTCTCAGTCAAAGGCCAGCCTCCATACTTCTAATCTGGCTCTGCAGCTTGCTCCAGGGAACTCTTCTCTGCCTTCCACGCTCTGGAATCCCCTTCAGACTGCATGCTCATTGGGCAAATGGCTTACGTAGGTTCTGGGGTCAGAATTGTGGTCCTCAGGCTTACAGAGGCATCACTGGGCCCACTCAGCTATCCCTCCCCACCTCCTCAACCTGCTAATTTCCTAGTGGGCGGATTTTCACAAGGTGCCAGTCGAAAGGGCACACGTGGTCCAGTGGTGAGAAGAGGATCCAGGTGCTCTCTGTTCAGGCTGCGCACCTTCAGCACCCGTGCGCGCACATCTGAAACCTACCACTGGATTTTTACATACGGTAAGAACCAAGGGAAAAAACATTTTAGAGTTCTATGGCTAAAGCTGATGTTTCCTCAGATTCGTTAGGACAAGCCTGACATTTGTTAGCATGACATAAAGCAGCCTATGGGTAGAAGAGGAACACATGAAGATTTACGGAGAGAGACTAAATTCAAGGTGGTTATAAAAAAAAATTTAACTCAGAAACAGTCTGCAAATTTCCTGGGAAAGCGAAAGAGAAGGACACTATGAATCAGCATTTTTCTACAGCCAGCCTGAAAGAAAAAGACAGAAAGAAAGAAAAAAAAAGCATGTATATATACACACACACATACAGACAGATGCAATTCACATACACACAAGCACCTTAAGAAATGAAGATAAAATATATACAAGTTAATCTATACATTTGTATGTAAAACTTCAGTGACTTCTGTGATCTTTTAGCATACCTAACTATTCCTTACACAGAAGTTCCTCAAAGCTCTGTGGAATCAATACTGTTGTCCTGGCAACCAAAACCATACACAAACACGCACACACGCGCGCGCGCGCGCACACACACACACACACACACACACACACACACACACACTCCCTCTCTCCCTCTCTCTCTCTCTCCCCCTGCAGACAGCCCCAACAAATGAAATGGCAAGCTACAGAAAAACCATACTCCAATATGGCCATCCTCCTGTCCCAGGACAAAGTCTGGAGCAGGCCCTGGAAACAAGTCAAGGGAGTCCCAGGGTGTATGCATCATTGAGTTTCTGAATTACCTAGGACTGAGGAGTTACTAAAGGCAGCTTCAAGTTTTAGGGACTTGTATACACTAAGTTGTGGGTATCCAAGGTAAAAAGGTAAACTGGTGACAGGTAGGGCCAATGAGGTATATCGATGACCTTCCAGAGCTCTGAGAGATGCCATATGAGGCTTTCCTTAAAAGCTTTCTAACTAAACAGTGAAGGACTGATGTAATGTTTATGTCGTGGTCTAGTTCCTGCTATGACTGGCACACACTACCTAGCAGGACATAAGGAAGAGTTCTGACAGTTCTGAGATCATAGGAGGAAAATGGGAGAGACAGTCATACTTAGCTCTAGAGTTCAAGGCCCCTAGTCAAGGATCTCCAGGAACTCGGGCCTTCTCCGTACAGCACTAGCTAAGTCCAGCATGGTTCAACAGCTTTCCACGAGTTGTGGCATCTTGTGGCTGAGATCTAGTAACACAGATATGGCTCAACACAACTTTGAAAATAGTATGAAGGGGACAGTGAACCAGGGAATTCTTTCCTTTCCATGCAGAATTCTGGGGGTCACCTAGTCCGCTTTCTTCCCGCTCGCATTTCAGCAGAGCTAGCTAACCTGAAGAGCAACAGCATTCTAGCAAACCAGTGAACCACTGTGAAAAATCAAATTTAATATCTACTTGTAATGTCTCTTAGCAACCACCAAAGCTCCTAAGATCTGCTCACTAACAATGTTTCTATCTGTATGTACATAGGTGTACATGTACCTGGACATTATAAATTTTCATTTTGTGTGTTATGTATGCATGTGCTGCATATGTGAGCATTGCATACATGCGTTAGTTGGGTACATACATGTATTATATATACAGGTACATTGGGTAGGTTTTATATGTATGCACGTGTTGAATGTGTATGTGTTTCGTGCACATCTGCCATGGAGTAGGTACTTACATACAAAATACATTCACATATACAACACAGGTATCTATGCACGTGTGCCCGGGCACACATTTGGAAACATTACCTTTCCCTTATGCAGCTAGAACTTCTTGTCTGGATTTCCTGGATCAGACAAGACGAAGACAACCCTCTTCATGTCGAAGCTGACGAGTTAGGCCACACATGAGAACTACAGGGCAGGAATTTGCCAGATTCATATGGCCAGTAAATTTAGGGCCTACGGCCTACTCCCTGTGACAGTGGGCTCTTTAATCTATATGTTTGCTTTTAATGGGCAAAATGGTATTTATTATGGGTGTAATAAAACGTATTGATGATATACTCGTACTGTGAAATAACCGTGTCAAGCTAGTTGATTTATCCATTATCTCATGTGAGAACATTTGAAGTCTGTTCTCATTGCAATTTGAAGTTATTATAAGCCATGGTTTCTAATAAACGACAATAATCAAGAAGCTTGAAATATCTGGAAAACATATTCCCTCCTACTGGAAACGTCAGCCAAACCAAGATAGGTTTTGTGAGCAATCGATTCATTTTTGTTTTTGCTTTTTACACAAAACTTCTCCTAGTTTTTCCTTCAGTGTTTTACCCACTATAGAAAAAGGAGATCAAACACACACGCAAACAAAATGAAATTGTTGTGGAGTCCCGTGGGAGCATTATGGAGACGGGGTTTTCCGGTTTTGTTTTCCCCTTAAGTAATGGTTGTGCTCTGACGGGGTAGACTCTGGAAGAGGACCGCCATCATGAGGGCGGCTGAGGGTCTTCATGTGTGATTCTACAGCAGCCTGACCCTTCCCCACTGAGGAACTAGATCCGGGTATTCACATGCCACTCATACCAAAATCCCCCGAGGCTTGCACGGCTCCCCTCCCGAGCAGTATCTCCCGCTCTTCACAGGGCTTAGAACACCCACACTGCTAGCACCCCCAGCACCCTGACCGTGAGTCCTAACCCATGGGAGAGGACAATCGGATAACACGTCTCCAGATTCCGTGGCAAATGTATTTCCACTTATCAAAAAGAGGAGGCCCATGCTCAATGGTTTTCAAGAGTATATGACGCAGAGACCCTTAACCCTGGCGGCACCCTTGTAAAGTCACTCTTGTAAAGTCAACCTCCTTGACTAATACTGAGAAGATGGAGGAAAAGAGACAGAGAATGACTTGCCAAGTCTTAGTTATTCATTCACTGCAATTTAGTCAGTGTCCCCAGAGTGGAATCTGCCAACCAATGAACAATGGAGACCTCTGGTCTCCATAAGTGTTATCACTCACTCCTGCATACATGTGACCATATACCCATAGACAGACCCCCCACACACACACGCACACAGACAGAGAGTGTTCTCCTCTGAGCCCCTTCAGAAGTCATGTTGGTGTACTTCAGATACACTATGCTCTACTACTCTTAGATCATTCTAGAAAAGGACTGGGAAATACTGACTGAACTCTGAAAACTGAGAATGAGCTAAAAGAAAATGGGGAGATAAGACAGGAGCCAACAAACATCTCAGTGTTTGGAATCACTACTGTTCCCCCACCATCCATTTATTCAGTTCCCTGCTTATTTTTATTTATTTGTTTTCTAGTGCTCAGTCTTGAACCCAAGGCCTCACTTGTGATGGACAAGTTTTCTACCAGGAGTTATAGCCTCAGCGCTGCTACATTGTTTCGAAACGTGAAGTCACAGAACACAGCCTCCACGAATCCTGTGCTATCAAGCGTGTTCTTCCTCTTGGAATTCCATGCTAGCTGTCAAGAAATGCCCCTTTCCAACCAGGTTCCAAACCATCATTCAGTCTTGTCATCAATGTCATCCAATGACACGGGCAGGCTCCCTTCCCTCAGGGGACCTCACCTTCTTTGTTCCTATAGTCCTGTACATCTAGAATAACATGAAGGACACAAAGCAACTGTGACTGGAAAGGTGAAGGCAAGTTCCTGTGAGGAGTAAGAAGGAAAGTGCATAGTTCAGAAATGGATACACTGAGTTGGGCAGGATGGCTCAGCAGGTCCATGGCAAACTGGAGAATAGCCTCCAGGCCCCTCATGGGAGGGCAGAATTGACTCCACAAACTGGTTCTCCAACTCCACACAGGTATGCATACACAGATGTAATTTTCAAATATACAAAAATAAATTAATATGTACACACACACACACACACACACACACACACTAACAGTATAGTTTTCTATAAGTTAAAATGAAAACAACTATTTAAAATGTGGACGAATTGTAAATGGTAACTCTTTGTATTTACACACTGCAAGCCAAGTAAAGATGTAAAGCATCCATGATGCAGTTACTATCCATGTCATCCACCAAGTAGGAACCATTAGCTAGCTAACGGTTTCTGGTTTATAAAGAATTTACAGCCTGAGGCACGGAGTTCAGAAAATATCTTCAAGGGTGATAAAGAATCACTGAGAAGATATCCTGGAGAAATCAATTTAAAAACAAAACAGGGGCAGGGTGCGGTGACACACAGCTGCAATCCCAGCACACACACACACACACAGAGAGAGACAGACAGACAGACAGACAGACAAAGAGAAACACACAGAGACAGACGACAGAATATATGGAAGCTCAGTTCCCAGGATTCTTATGACAGTTCCTATTTGTCAGTAACTCTGATTTCAGGGGATCCAGTACTCTCTCTTCTAGCCATTCCAGGCACCAAAGACACAAAGATAAAACACTCATGCACATAAAATGAAAAGTAAATATTTAAAAATTTTAATTCATAGCTCATAGTTTGGATGATTGCTCCCAGTTCACACATAACTTGGTAAGTGCTTAATGAGATAAAAATCTTATCAATTGAATATAGGGAGGATTAATACTGTTAAAGATGTAATTATAAGAATTTCCCAATTTTGAAGCATCAGGCCCTTCCACCATGTTGGGGGAGGGGTGTCTGTGAGAAGAAGCCGCTTATGAATGACCTACTTAATACCCACACATTCATTAAATGGGTGCAAATACCTAACTGTTGGAATGTTTTTCTAGTAGCATTGGTCACTACGGATGTACAATAACAATGTAACCAGTAATTAATAACAATGTCTTTAAAACCTAAAGACTATGACACAGCAACGCACAAGGCGCGGGACTTGTGCCTCGCCATGTTCTAAGAACATGAGATGGTCTGTATTGTCGTATTTGAGATCTGTAAACTGAGGTTCAGGGGATGAGTAATGGGTCCAAGATTCCAAACTGAAAAAATCTAACTGCCACATGTCAGGAAAAATGATCACTGACAGAAAGAGCCTTGTAGACAGGAAGCTATCTGTTGACACATCTTTCTCAACTTACTTAATGTGTGTGTACACAGAGCAGGCCCGGGCTCCTCAGTCGGGAATGAAGGCTTTGGATCCTGAAGTCCTGAGCTCACACTTTGGCTTTGCGGCTCACTAGGGTATGCATTAATACCTCAGTGTCCTTATCCCTAAATACAAAGTCCTAAGGACTAAATCTGACTGGCTCAGAGAGCAGCTGTGAGGACTGAGCCCACGCCTACAGCCTAGAGAACGCAAGGTGTGTTGACAATCTTTACAGCGCAAAACAAAAACCCACCCAATTTGGAGTTCAGCAGCCTCTGTCATTTACGTTTTATAACTTAGGCAAGTGACCCCAAGTTTTCTGCTTCACTTCCTTCCCAGGAAAGAAATAGAAAATGCTGTATGTGACAATGTTGCTTGGACTAAAAAGAGCCATGTAGTATAACTGACATGTGACTTATCAACAGTCTTTCTAAGCTGAGGAAGCTCCCTGCATTCCATTCTCTCCTGTGACTGCTTAACATGGGGCCTCAGTCCCAACTGACCTCCCTGTAATAACAGAACAAATGTCCAGTCACTCCATCAAACAGAACACTGCTAAGTCCATCCTCCTGGACCACACCCACCAGGAAAAGATAACTGATGTTCACAGTGACCCTGAAGCTCTCTGAGACTCTGGAGTACCTTCAGGGGGATATTAAATTATGTTCAGCCTACTTTATAAGGAAGAGTGTTTAATTATACGGAAATTCTTTGAGAATGCACAACCTAGGAAAAGTACAAAGAGGAAGTCACAGGCTGTCTAGAAAGCTGAAGCCTTGCCTCACTATCCTCCCTCCAGTAACCTTTGTCAGAGTTAAGTGAAAACTACAACCAGCCCTAGAGCAGGAGGCATGGGAATCCCACCCACTAATTACACGAGTCAAGAAGTTTGCCCTGCTGGATCCTGAAAGACCACGCTTGTGGAGAAATAAAGTCAAAACACTGAAAGGATGAGAATGTTAATTAATGCAACGTGTCCGTGGAAGAAGGCCAGTGCAGATAGAGCCACTGTACACATTATCTTGTATACAGAATCTAGAGAGAGAAAAGGATACTAAAGCACAGAGAATGAGTGCTCAGCCTTAAATGGGACATCTATGTCACAACTCCTCCTCTGCAAGGGTCAGGAACCATCTTGGAAGAAGTGGGGGGAGGGGAGCAGCGTAAGGGCCAGAGGTCAGGGAGAACCTGGGGAAAGTGTCCTCTGAGCAAAATAGGACCAGCATGTTCATGAAGTCACTGTAGCTGTGGTTTGCCTGCACAAGGCCCACACAAGATCAGACCAGCCAGCACCTGACTCATCAGCCCCTCCCCCTAGCTGAGGAACTAAAGACAGTAGACAGTTGCTATGGGAGGGACAATCAGAAAAGGGAGGAGTCCTAATGAACAGAACGAGAAGCAGGGAGCAAATGAGGAGGGATGGAAGGGAACAAGGGCTGATTCTGATTAAAGCATGCAACACACACACACAGACACGTCATGCGATTCATTATTTAGCAAGACTAATATGCCCAAAAAGTAGAAACAACATGTAAAGATGCCCACACGGCTTCAAATAAGAATCATTCCTTATGCTAAGAATGCTTTTCAAAATTTGAACAAGAAATAATCCAAATACATCACTGACTACCTTATTACTGATACTTGAAAGAATTAAAAACAAGTTAATTTTATGCTCCTTTGAGTGAGAAAGTAACATTGTGTTTACTAGTTACTTTTCATTCCTATTTTAAAGGATTATGTACATGCAGATAAAGAATACAATGTATGACAAGTTACACTATATTGGGGCTGGAAAGTGCGGCTATTCATTTACCTTTGTTGAAATCATTTCAGAGATGTTAAATTGTCATTATTAGTTTTTTTTTTAAACATCCCCCCAGGGGGCATAGAAGTTCAAAGGACAATCTCAGCCATCTGTCCTCATCTTCCACTTGCTTGGGACAGGATCTCTCATTGTTCACTCCTCTGTATGCCAGGCTACTTGGCCCTCCAACTTCTGATGATTCTCCTGCCTCTACCTTTTGTCATACTATAGGGACACTGGGATGACAGATGCAAGCTACAGTGTCTGGCTTTGGGGCCTATGGAGCGTTTTCCTTACTGAACCACCTCCCCAGCCTTCCATATTATATTTTCTGGTTACACTGAGAAACAATAGAAATCTTAATCAGGACATGCTAGTGTTAGGAGAAATATGAGTTGCCATCAACACAGGGTTCTCTGCAGCTCATAGACCCTGGTTCCAGGCTCCTTCCGACTCTGCTTATGTGTCCTGAGTGACAGCACTTCCATTATTAACAGATCATCAGCTTAATCAGTTTTGAGGCAGTCCTGATTGATAGAATATTTTTCCTCAAGTGAAGTCTTACCCTAATTATAGCTATCTCACCTCTTTCGTTCTTAAATGGGTCCTCTGGGACCAATTTTATAACTGACTTCATGTCCCATCAGGGATTTCGAGGTTATCTTTCATTTTATTGTGGTAATCCACTTCCAGTCCCATTTTTCACTGCTAGTCCCCAAACCACCATGACTGTTCTCCATCATGACCGCCTACCATCTGCTGAAGTGGCTCCTGGGTGACCTGGCTTCATGGAGAGTAAAGCAGGCATGATCCTAAGGTCATGATGAACATTCATGTGGACTTTTTTGGAACCCAAGTATGAAATACAATTTCTACGAGATTCATAATCTCAGTTACAAAGGTCAGACGAAGAACCTCTCTGAAAAGAATTCATTCACTAATTACTCCTTTGTATGTGTGTAAGGGGTGCCTCTCAGAAACATTGGGCTATAATTTATCACTCCCTTTGCTTTCCCCAGTCTTTTGAGCCAAGTGTTTGGCGTGTGCATAAAAGCTCCCCAGTTCTTCCTCCTTGGCCAAGGCAAGCAGCCACAGCAAGCCAGGACTCATCCTGCCTAGATCAGCATCTCCACTGCTTCCCGGGATAAGCATAGCAGAGGAGAAATGACACAGATCTCCCAGAGTCACAGGGCTCCGCCTCCCACAAACGAGCCCACCAGGCTTGTAGAGGGAGCTCTAGACTCCCAAGCCCAGCTTGGGAATAAGAAAGTTCTGAAACCCCAACTTCCTTAACAACCTTCCTCTCTTCTTTGCTGTGTAAACACCAAAGTCCACACATAAAATATTTTCCTGGTTAGGCATGGTTAATCAGACAAGCAATCACACTTATTTGTATTGTTTTCTCCACTGCCTATTTAGGCTATTGTTAGTTTTTGAAATGCTGTGCACACTGACAGCTCTTACTTTCTTTGTTAGCATCCTAATTTACCTTGGGAAGTTCCTCATCAAACGTCTCATTCTCTGCACTCCACGGACAATGAGAAGAGGTAAAGAGGATGAGGAATTAGAATGAATGTGTCAGGTTCAGCCTCGTGGGGGTTGAATAACCTTGGCCACCTGTCTCAATTTCTTTTATGTTTACAGATACCAGGCAGGTACAGAGGGACCCTTATGCCCTGCAAGAAAGCGGGTATGAAAAGTGCCATGGCATCAAAAGGCTCGAGTTTCTGAGACACGGTGGTTCTTATACATCAGCCTCGAAGTGTCACAGAGACAGCAGTTGGGCTGTCCATGAGGGGATACATTATGCGCTATCCCACTTAGGAAAGGGAAAACTGCATTTTACAACTATGTCTGTCCAAATGTGTTGAGGGCCTTAAAAAAATCCCCTTGTAATAATATCAGCATCTGCTGCATTGAAATATTCTAAGGAAATGAGGTATGGCGGAGAAGTCCCAGCACTTAGAAGATCAAGAGTTCCAGATGAGCCTAGGCTACATGAGACCTTGCCTCAATGAAAATGAGTCTGAGTGTTGTAAAAATGACTCAGCCATCCAGGCCTGGGATATGACTGAGTGGTGGAGTGTTTGTCTACCTTGCTTGTGACCCCAGGTTCAGTCACCAGTATTGGAAAAGAAAAAGAGTAAATGCACACTCTAAAGGCGGTCACATTCCAAATATATTCAGAATCAAACACTGACAATTTTCCTGGAGGAATTTAGAAGGCCAAAAGTGAATGGTCATTGAGGAACCCTAGAGAATGAAGGCTTGAATGAAATTTACTCTCTGGCCTTTTGGTCCGGGCTGTGGTGAACAGAGAATTTCTTCCTCTGCATAGTAGACAAGTTCACCTTGCTGTTTTCAAAGGAAGATAAGTAAGGAGAAAACAAGCCATCAAAACCTAGAGACAGGTTTCATGCTGTGCTTTCAAGATTCTTCTCTCTCTCTCAGACACCCTCGCTTTGGGGACACAGCACTTGCAACAGCAACAGTTTAAGGGGGTTCCAGAAAAGTCAAAAGGTTACACCCGCAGATCGCGATACCACCCTACACCGTCATGCACAGAGGAAACACCTCAGTGAAACCATCAACAATGTGACCTAGAGTTCCTCCAAAGAAGCGGCAGGCGTGTCAACATCCTAGTCTGCAAAGGCTGCCGGCCTGACTGTCACTCCTTCGATAGTCAAGAGGTTGGAATGTTGCAAATCCAAAGCCACCTTGCTTTGGGCTATCCTGGTCCCTTGAATAAGCATTTTTTTGCCCATCTCTCCGTCATATCCCATGACTATCAGATAAATCTTTTGGGTTATGTGAACCCTGGCTGCCCCTAACTCTAAAGCAAGATGTGTCACCAGCTAGTATCTGAGGCCCATTGTGGGGACTCCTTGCTTTGCTAGAACCTGCCTGCCTGAGGTTTCTATCAGCGTTTTTTAAAAGTGTCTTGACTTTTAAAAGTTCAGGAAGTTTTTATCTCGTTGGGACATAGGATTTGGGGTAAATTATATTTGTGTTCCTCAGCCATGGTCACTCACCTTTGGCTACAGAGTTATTGTCCTCTTATTCCTGTGAGATGAGAAATGTGCTTTTAACATTGGCAAGGGTATGGTCTGCGTCAGTGGAACTAAGACACCTGTTGGTGTGGGCTAAATAAATTACAGTAAGGCACATACCTGAGCTCATTTTGCTCTAGATTATGGATTGGGACAATTCATATTCAACACACTGAATTAAAGATGGAAAACTCTGTCTACAAATAAGCTGTGCTGCCGGCTTATCATTCCTCTCTGCAGCCGCCTCTCACCCATCATTTTGTTCGTTTGCCTGTGTAAAGTCCTGTTACACTGCAGGGTGGTCCAGACCCCATTGCCTCACTTTCTGGAAGGCTAGAATGACAGAAGGCTAGAGTGTCGCCATGTCCACCTCAAGCTCTGGTCCTTTAAGATGCTGCTTATGCTTTGCCCTTGAATCTATCCACGATCTTTCTCTGGCCTTCTCTCCCATCTAAATCCTATCTCTTGGGAAAGCTAGTTAGGCTGTGATGTTGGGGCTGGGATCACCGACTAGTGATAGAATACTTCCCTGGTATGTGTGAGGCCTGCGGTTCAATTCTCAGCATGTCAAAAAATAAAATAAAGTTAGAATGCAGAGCTGATTCAGCTCTAACAGTGCTGTTCCCTTCTCTCCAGTACAAATATAAAAAATTAAAATTAAAATTAAAAAAAAGAGAAGCAGCTTGCTTCATGTCTCCTTTTCTAAAACTCTCATTTTGGATGTTTTATTTTCCCGTAGTTTATTCTCTTTTCCCCAAATTTCTCATAAAAGGGACAATACTCTCACTAGGCTCAATGCTCAAATGTTTTACATTTAATTATTTGGTCTTATTTTTTCTAGCTAAATGGCCAGGATGCCTTCCCAAAAGGACCAAAACACGTCTGCCTTCCAAACACTTACTTAACACTTCTCCAGAAGCCAAATATAAAACAAACAGCACTAAATACATCTCCTTGTAATGTCTAAACACAAATAAATATTGAAGTCTCAGTAGCCAATGGGAGATAGAAAACATTCTTACCAATCTGAAGTCACAGCCACCACTCTGCTCCATTCAAGGAATTGGCCAGTCCACACATATAGAGCAAAGCTCTGCCCTAGGGAGCTGGAGGTCCCCTCCCGAGGGAGATGCTTGGCACCCAGCAGCAGGTCTCAGAGGTCAACTTCTCACCTGCACTGCAAATTAACCGTGCACCTGAGGCTCCTTCAAGTCTGAACACATCACTCCATCATCAGCGATGCTGCTGAGGAAGGGCCTCACTGGCATCTGGCTGGTAGCATGGGAACTGTCCTGGTGCTGTCTAAGTACCAAGCCCTCCTGAGCCTCCCACTCTCTCCTCCTGGGCCCATCTTCTGGTGCTTCATTGTTCTCAGGCTTACACTGAACTTGGCACTGTGTTTCCAGTCAACAAATAAACCTGCCTGGGAAGTGAATCAGAACACCTGAATGGCAAAGACGCACATCTCTGACACTGATGGGTACATGCCACATTTCACACACGGCAATTGTGTTTGGCCTAGGAATACTTTGTGCCTTTTGAGACCTGAGAAAACTTAAGTGGAAATACCAAATCTTCAAGGCAAGTTGAAGAACCAAAAACACCCCAATTATTTTAAAAGATCCTAATTAAAGCGAAGGACGTGCCCAGTACATGTTCCTGGAATGAGTATGTGGGCAGCATTGAACTGGACTTGGTGTATTTGGGGGGTGGGTATGAGGTTGGGAGTGCAGACCTAAAGGAATGGGAAGCAAGTACAATTCGGGTTCATTGTATGAAAGTCTCAAATAATTAACAGAAATATTGTGCTGGGGAAAAATATGTTCAATAAAAGAACATCAGATTGGGGACCCAGTGAGCCGGTGTTCAGCTTCAGCCAATGAACAGGGGCCTGTGTGCTGTGGGGTTCGTCATTTAGCCCCATTGCGCCTCAGATTTCTCATCTGTAAAAATATAGCATTCCATGGTATCATAGAGTGACACCATTCTCAGACCCTAAAGAGGTTACCTTGTATAGTTATTATATTATGTTAGCTGCTATCAGTTAATACAGAACCTCATACCTGGTCAGAGAGCAGAGAATGACTCAGCCAGAGTGGAGCATCTTTATGATAACCCTGTCCACAAGGCTCAGGGACCATTGTGGAAAAGCCAGAGATCAGAGAGGACAGGAGTGAAGCGATGTCTTTGGGGTATACAGGACAGCTGCCACAGTGACTCGCAGCCACTGAGCTTGCCAGCTCAAGGCCCACACAAGATCAAGCCATTGAACGCACAGGGGGAGGGCCATCTGGAGCACCAACCCTATCTGTGGAGCTATTGACAGGTGGTGGTTTCCGAGAGAGAAGAGAGATGGTTTTCATTCTCTTTTTATTTTTATTGCCTTTAATATGTGTAGTGTATATGTGTGCCCGCCTGTGCCCCTGGGGGAGGTCAGAGACTCAGAACCCCTGGAGCTAGGGTTACAGATAGTCCTGTGTTCCTCCTGAGGTGGGTGCTGGGAAGAAAACGTGGTTCCTCTGAAAGAGCACCAAGCACTCAATCACTGAGCCATTATCTCCAGGCACCGAGATTCAGTTGTCTTAAACAGATGTGGCCCTGGTCCTGGTAGATCAACCAAGCTCCAGTGAATGACCCAACAGACATGACTGTACTGGCGGCACCACGTGGGTAAGGTGGATTACAGAAAGCAAATTAATCCATTAAAACTGGAAGAGGATAGGAAGGAAGATGGATCTGGGAGGAGAGACACATTAGCTTCTAATGTGGAGACTCTTTAATACAGTTCCTTGTGTTGTGGTGACCCCCAACCATAACACTTTTATTTTGGTTGCTTCTTCACAGCTGTAACTTGGCTACTGTTGTAAATCATAAATATCTGATATGCAGGATATCTGATAAGTGACCCCTGTGAAATGATGGCTCAACCCCCCACCAACGGCTCTCAACCCACAGGTCGAAAACCACAGAGTTGGGAGATGAACCCAATAAAAATACATAGTGTGCATGTACAGAATCCCCAAAGAACGAGTGTAATACGGTATTAAAATCAGCACATTACAGCCAGGCGATGATGGCACAGGCCTGTAATCCTAGCACTCAGGAAGGCAGAGGCAGGGGAATTGCTGTGAGTTCAAGGGCAGCCTGGTCTACAAAGCGAGTCCAGGCCAGCCAAGGCCACACACACACACACACACACACACACACGTCTCAAAACAACAAAAAAAATTATAAATTGGAACATTAAGATATTTTAAGTGTTTGGGCTCTGAAATCTTGATGTTTAGGGTCATCTGTCAGTCCAAGTCCATAAAATAAGTTGTGTGTAATACTGCAAGATTTTTCAAATAGCTAACCTTTCAAATAGACAGAAAGCCAAGCTGGGGATGGTGGCTCACACTTATAATTTGAACACTCTGGAGGTTTAAGGCAAGAGAGGAGATTTAAGGCAAGAGAGTATAAAAAGTTCAAGACCGGCCTAGACTTTAGGCCTTGTCTAATGAGAGAGAGAGAGAGAGAGAGAGAGAGAGAGAGAGAATTTTACAGAGAGAAAGCAAAGGCAGAAAACTCCAGTGTCAGGAACATGAAACAGTTTATATTCAGAAAAGAACATTAAAAAAAAAGAGCCACTTGTGTAACAAATAGCATATCCTAAAATAAGCACTGTGTTTTCGGGGGGGGGGGGGAGTCTTATTTTTGTGTTCTGTTCTTCTGTGTTTGGTGTGTCACTAGACAAATCCTACTATGTGGCGCTGAAGTTCATCTGTGTTCCTTGGTTTGTTCAGGACTCAAGCTCTGCAGCAGAAAGACAGGACTATGACTCACTTGTCAACTGTGTATGAAAAACCAACAAAAACAGCTCAGAAAGAGGCAAGCAAAACTTGCTATAAACTGTTAGAAAACTCAGGCTAATCTCAGCATCTGTGACCACACCCCCAATGCTTTACAAATTGAGTAATTATTTCCCTATCACCTTAGAATTCAGAGAAGTGGGGGCTGGGGGGGGGGGCAAGAAAGAGAAGCAGGATGCTAGTAAGCTTAGTTTGAAAGAGGAACAAACAAGACTCGCTGAATTCACAGCCAGATTCCAAGTGGGTTTCGAGGACACCGATAGCTCAAGTTGGACAAGAGGGGCTGTTGTTCCCCCCCTTTGCTTACTCATGGTTTTTACTTTGGACTCACCAGAGCAAAGGCTGAACACAGTTGTGGGGCATAGTAAGAGGGTTCAGAGGCACACAGTGTCTCCCAGGGAGACACAGCCACACCACAAGGCATGAGCTTACTGTGCAGATACTCAAGGGCGATAAAGAAAAGGCCCACTTGTTTTTTCATAAACAGAAACCCTCACCAACTTCCGCAGACTTCCCCAAAATAAAATGTCAGCCTCGGATGAGTTTGAGGAAGAATCACTTTGCCCCTTAGAAAAAGTACCCATAATAGGTCACTCTTCCCACCAAAGAGATTTTAACTTTGAGCATTCAAAAAGGGGCCTTCCCTGGTAGGGAACTCTGGAATATAAAATCTGTGATCTGCTAGGGATAGAATAACCGCTTAAAATAAGCAGGATGACACCTAGGCTGAATGGAAGAGCTATTCCAAGTGGCAAAATGAACTATTCTTAAGCTACAGAGCCTCACTCTGCATCTTGCTCCCGTTTTCAATGACATTTTATGAAATGCATGTGGTAGGTCGTTCATGCTTTTCAAAAGCAGAAAGAAAAGAGGAAGAAAAAAAAAACCCTTTCAAATAATGCAATTATCACACCAAATGCTTCTTAGATTTGCCTCTCTCTCCTTCCATTCCTTTCTGCTAGTGAGACTGGCAATTTTGGAGGCTTTCTGAGCCACCCCGCTCAAGCCCTGGAAGGCTGGCAAGGATAGGCTGGGGGTGTGGCCCTGGAAACACAAGAGCATGCTGCCTGCTCTGCTCCTGTGGAGCTTCTGTTTCTGCCCGGGCACCTTGAGCTCTGCATCGTCCATCCCACCCGCTACAGGCCCTGGCAAACAGTATGATTATAGGAGGAAGGCAAGGAGGGTCACACTTACCAGATCGAGTGGCCTGGGCCCAAGTGAGAACCCTGAGATAAGGCACAATCCTGGCCATTTACACAGCAGCCAAAACTAGGCTTGCTCCTTTAGCTGTTGCTGTTGCCATGGCCAACCCAAACAATATCCCCCATCCTTGCCGCCAGCAGCTTCTCAGCCACCACCCACAGACCTCCCAAAGCTGGCAGGAGTCAAAGCAGTACACTCACAGGGATTGAGGAGCTGAGCCGAGGACAGGGTGGGAAGTGAGGCACAGAACAGCCCCCCTAGTGTGCACAGTCTAGAGCAGACAGGGTGTTTGTGGCTTTGCTCCTGGGAGTATGGGAGTCTTCAGTTCATGTAAAAGTGAGAAAGGAAAAGACGCAAAAAAGGAAAAGAAACCAATTGAGGCTTCGCTGGGGGAGGCGGGGTTGGAAATGAGCATCACCTTTAAACTTTGGTTCTCCTCTGGCACACGAATGCAGAGGGGGAAAAGCAACATACTGAATACAGTACCATTGAACAGAGGCAGGAATTGGAGGGAGCCTCAGTGTGAGAATCATGAGTAATAAAGCCCAGAAACAGTTTCAGGCCTGGGACTTTGCTGTTTAATAAGCAAAACAAAAGTTCTTGTCTGAAGACACTATTTCAAAAATATATCCGTATGTAAAAACTATGCAAAGTAAAAGAAGAATGAAAAGTTTTAATCTAAAAATAAACTACCAATTAATTTTTTTTATGATGGATTTTGGAGCCACTAACAGACAGGTCCAGCAATCTGGGATTCTGGAATGGAACTCCTAAATAGTACACTGAGATGGACCAATGTCCCCCTAGGCGAGTGACTACCCCCTTTTTAAAGGCTGTTGGTTTGGACACAGTGACCCATGCTTAAATTCTCTTACAACTCTGAAATTCTCATTGTAGTCTATAAATGGTAGTGTAGCTTGGTCTGAAGCAAAGGCATATAAACAAAAGAAAGTATTTGAGACTCGTGTCTTCATGCTAACAATGGCAACGCTAGGCTGCAGGATCAAAAGGGCTGTTTCTCCATTTGTTCAATTGGAATATGAGCTGTAATAAAAAGCCCATCTACAATGGTGGTAAAAATAGTGGCATGGCATTGTTACTGTGCTAACGACAATACGCAAGCAAAATAAAAATGGTGGCCCTCGTGTTAGTGATCTGCTGCCGTCAAAATAACAAATCTATAAAGGCAGTGAGTGGAGGGGTAACCATAGGAGTTTTCCTTAACACTAGATTAAAAATAGAAACACTGGAACCAATTTTCATTTGCTTTAACTGTGTGTGTGTGTGTGTGTGTGAGAGAGAGAGAGAGAGAGAGAGAGAGAGAGACCCCACCAGTCTCTGTCTCCCAGCACTAAGATTACAACACACACATGCTACCACACCTGTCTTGTTTTACCTGTGTTCTGACGATCAAACTTGGATCCTTGTTCCCATAAGACAAGTTCTTTAAGGAATAAGTAACCTCCCCTGCCTTGCCCCTTTCACTTTGTCTCTAGGCCACCTGAGCACCATTTCCAATCTGCACAGGTCAGAGAGAACACAGGTGAAGCACTGTTGAAAAGCAATCTCCTTTGAGACTTTATAAATAAAGGACCAGGACCCAATAGAGGAGGAGACGTGAAAGGCACAGGATGAGGAGCAAATGGTTCTCTAGCAGGAAAATAAGAGGTCAGTCTGTGGCCAGAAAATTATAACCATATACTTTCCTAAAGTGTGGAACACCGAACAGGAAACTTCTGAAAAAACACTTTCATTAAAATATTTTTATAGTAAAGAACAGCAACCTCTGAGGCATCATTACTGCATCTCTCTCCCCTCCCGGACACAAGCTGGCTGCCACTCTATGAAATCAGTCAAGTGCTACAAATCAGCCCTGTAAGCTGCCCTGTGCCGCTTTCTCTAAGAATCTGTAACAGATCAAAATCTCAAGTGTTCACCTGCCTGGAACTGCCATAATTTGAGGTGTTGCTTTTTTTTTGAAAGAACACAAACCAGATGCTCCAAGCTGATGAAAGAACCTGTCCTTAAGACACATCTCTTTGCAGCACTTGAAACTCTTTACCAGGAGAAATGGTTCCCACGCTGCACGCTTATTTTCAGCACTCGCTACTGTTTCTTTGAAGTCACAGTGCGGTGAGTTCTCCACCTGGGGTAAAATGATCGAAACCTCACCGTGAGCCTTCAGAGGACACCCCAAACAAGGGGGCTACTCCAACAGAAAGCGGACACGCAAAGGCCCAGGGCCCCTGCATCAGAGCAAAGGAATTTACTTTATCTCAGCAGCCTTGACCTTTGTGTGAAGTCTCCAGATTGCAAACAGGGGCTGTCATCTCCAAACTTTTGCACAAATAGACACCTAAGACCACTGCAGCATGGCTTGCTAATAAGCATGTTGGTGTGATGAGTGATGCGGAGGGGGCCACAAGGTAAAAGGGACCAGATCGGAGCTCAACCAAACTGGCCATCAATCTGTATGCCACACGACTTCCCCAGTCTGTTTGTGAGTAAATCTCTGGCCCGATGATCCCAAATTTCTTGCCAACTGGAGCATTCTGGGCTGTCACGTGATTAGGAACACAGAGAGTGAGCCAAAATAGGAAGTGAATTCACGGTGGGATTTGGGAGTAAAGAGCAGGCAGATACCAGCAGGTAGGTACTGAAACTGTTAGCCATCTGTTTCAGATCTACCTACGATGAGTCATAACTCCCCTGGCTTGCCCAGCCAGACATGAGCCTCTGGGGAGAGAGCTCCCCAGAAGTTTGCTTCCTCAGTCAGATGGCTCCACAGAAAGAGACTTAAAGCAGATCTTGCAACAGGACAAAGCCAAGTGGCCCGGTTCTTTCCCTGCACAAAGAAGGGGCAGAAGCCTGAGGTCTAGACCCTTCCAAGCAGGTATTGGTGGAATGCCTGCTCGCTTTGTTCCCGAGGTCCCCATCACATTGAGCAGTGGCCCTTAGCTACCCTGAGCCCTAAGCAGGAATTCAGTCCCCTCGTCAACCGCAACTCAAAAGGTCTCCTAGACCCTCCCTAGTGAACTCCTCTCCAATCTGCCCACCGTCACCCCTCCTGCCACTACTACGTCCATGATCAGCATGGGGCGTGTGCCCCGTCCGTGTTACACATGCTCCTTTCCCACCTAACAGCTTTTCTCTGGTCTCCGCATCCACCCCATGGCTGCACAGCCCTAGAGATGATTTCAGAGACACACGCCTGGCCTTTCCCATCCATGCTTCAAGGCCGTGCACAGGTCTGTGCTGCATGCTTGGGTTGGCACACAGACCCCTTATCACCTGCCTCATGTCAGTTGTACCGCCTGCGTGTTGCCTATCAGCTCATACACAGACCATTCTGTTCCCACCAGCCCATTCGGACACCATTCTTCAGTCTTTTTTTTTTTTTTTTTTTTTAATGTGTAGATAACTTTACACACAGTTGTCTGGATTACGTCTTATCCTCCAATGCTCATTTGGAAGGGTATGTGCTCTGAAAGTCTTCCCCAGCTGTGGCTGTAGTCTCCCAGGCTGAGCTGCCTCCTTCTCTATGGCTCTGAAACACAGGGCTCTAACATCAGGGAGAGCAACAGTCAGATCTCTGAATAGGTCCTCTACCCTCTATACTAAGAGTAGGATTTGACATACAACATTCGAAGACTTGGGTTGAATTAATGAACAATGGAAAGCTCTCTGGGGGAAAGAGCTGATCCTGAAATGGTGACATGCTGTGCTCAAGGCTCCACAAACAGATGAGTGACAGAGCCGAGATTCTGATGGGTGTCCTTCCTTCATCTCCATCTTCAGGGGCCATGGTGAGCCAAGCTTGGAACCCTGGCCCATGATCCCGGGAAGCAAAGGTGGAGTCTCTGCACCTCTGGGCGACCATTCTGTTCTCTATAGCAAGTTCCAGGGCAGCCAAGGCTATGGAGGACACCACCTCAACACATTTTTTTAATAAATTAAAAGTAAATGAGTCTGTCCCCAGGTACTTCCTATTTTATCAGTCCTGTGGGAAGAGCTCTTATGGTACCCTTAATGACTTTCAAATCTATTGCCATCAGATCTGAGACGTTCATTTTATTACTGCCCAAGCATTCTGCTGGCAACTCATTTAAAATAAGAAGAAATGAAGTAGTCACATTTCTGTGTGTGTGTGTGTGTGTGTGTGTGTGTGTGTGTGTGTGTGTGTGCTTTCTCTCTCTCTCTTCTTCCTAGGTCTCAAACTCTAGCCACCCGAGTCAGAAATATGGAAGTGACTATCCATTTTTTTTTTTTCAAAGACAGGGTTTCTCTATGTAGCCTTGACTGTCCTGGACTCACTTTGTAGACCAGGCTGGCCTCGAACTCACAGAGATCCTCCTGCCTCTGCCTCCCCGAATGCTGGGATTACAGGCTTGCACTACCACACCGGGCTTACCGTCCAATTTTTTAAAATTGTTATTTACATACTAAGGTAAATACACATGCATGAATATAGAAGTTACTAAAATTCCTCGGGGGGTAGTGAGGGAGAATAGACACAATGTCTACTCCTCATAAGGTCCCAACAGCAAACCAAGCTGCCATTCCACCAACGTTTCTGCCAGGAAACCAATGGAGGCAAATACTATAAGAGTAAAGTGTGTTCTCTTAAAACTAGGAAAATATTTCAATCTATGTGAAGCAGGAAATAATGAGTGAAAATAGAAAAGGAAATTTGACAAACAGAAAACATAAATTTAGACTAAAAAAAAAAAAGCCTTAGTAAGCATAAGAAACATAATTGGATATAAAGTCACTAATAAAATATTTAATTACTACTAAATTAAAACTATATGTAATTTGTGGAAGTGAAAATGATTATCTGCTTAAAATTAATGTAGACAATGAATTCAAAATAAAAGATGGAAAAAAAAAAGAAAATGTGACCCAGTATAAATACAAAAGCCAAGACTAAAAAAAAAAAAATTGAAGGAGAAACAAACAAATGGAGAGCAAAAAAAGTATGATATATGACCATTGGGAACAGCTCATACTACAGAAAGAAGAATCGCTAAAAATGTTGTCGTCATGGACATGCATCTAACAAAAGGGGCAAAAAAAACATAGAAAGCAACAATAAGAGAGAAAAGTCAGGGAAATTAAAAATGTAGTTATCAATCAGATAACAGGAAAAAGCTTTAAAAAAAATGTTCCTCTGTGTTTGGGACCTAAATTACTTATTATTAAATGAACAACCCCTGAGGGAAACAACCCCAAATTTAACAACCCCAAAATACTGGGTTAGGTAACAGAGTCACACACACACACACACACACACACACAAGCATGGGGGCTAAAGCCAGAGGGGACCACTACAAGTCTTTGGCTGAAGTCTGAACGGCAACTGTGTGATAACGCAGCTTCCTTGCAGTGGATATCTGTACAGTTATCAGAAGTAAAGGACCATCTCATGGCAATGAAAGGGCGTATTCACATCAGTGTTCGACGTATGGGGTTGTGTAGCACAGATTAAGCTCACCAATGAGGACAAAGAAGGAAACGATCCAGATGTGGGCAGGAACTGATGAAGCGGAGAGCAAGCCTTACAGCTTACTACAAAGAACACCTAGCAAGATCGAGTGTGAAGAGGAGGAAATGAAATTACCAATATTAGAAACAGGGAGGTGTGGCCAGGATTGTGGCTCAATGGTAGAGCATTTCTCTAGCTTGTGCAAGGCTCTGGGTCGGACCCTACTATTGTAATAACGATGGTGATGGTGATGATGATGTTAATAATAACGACACAGAGAGGAGAAAACACTACAGATTCTATCGACACTAGCAGATAATATTTCAAGCAGCTTAGACTTTTTTTTTTTTTTTTAACAGAAAGCACAGGTTTGCAAGATGGCTCAGTGGAGAAAGATGCTTGCTAGAAAGCCTGAGGACTTGAGTTCTAATCCCAGGAAGCATTATTGAGAGACACTAATAACAAACACATAGAGGTTATATTTTTAGAAAAGAATGATGAGTGAGGCAGGGAGGAAGGAAGAGACTTTAAAATAAAGTAGATACAGAAAGTACATAAATATTCTAAGTGTGTGAAATTCAAGAGCAAAGAAAACTCATTGGGGATGAAAAACAATCAGCAGTCGACTCCAGAAAGGTGAGAACTGCCAGGCAGTAGCACAGGCCTCTCCTCGGGGCCCTGAATGCCTTCCATCTTGATAAAGAGCCCCAGAAGAGCTGTACGCTTACAATCCACGTGTCCACTGTGTGGATACTCCCTGAAGAGAAATGACACCTCATGAAGTGAAAACCACATTCCCCTCCGGTGGGGTCATCCAGTGACAATCCCAGATCTGTGCGAAGGAGGGGTGAACATGCTGGGCGGTGGAGGCCCTGCAGGAGAGACCACAGCAAGTGAGCAAGGCCCCAGGCAGGGGAAGAATGGTGGCCTGGAGCAGTGAGAGGAGAAAAAGCGATGAAAGTCAGAAGAGGAAGGTACAGCAAACAGGAAGAAGTGAGGGAACCGAACGCTGAGGAGGAGAAAACGAGAAACCAAAAAAAAAAAAAAAAGATCCAAGCCCCCCAGCTGCGGGCTGCTACGCCTCAGTGAGCAGCAGTGGTGGTTTTATCTGGAGACCATCTTCTTCACTCAAACCCTCAAGAGCAGCCTGGAAGCTAGGACAAGGGCATTCAGCAAGTGAAGTGTTTTTAACTGCTGAGAGCTGAACCCAGAGCCTTGGGTATTCTGGGCCAAAATATCATGGCTGAGTTCTAGCCCCGGCACTCAAAGCTTTGGTTAGCATTGTCGATATTGAGGACTGAGCCCAGGATCTCCTGGATACGAGGCAAGTCGGTACAGCACCGCTGGCTTACCAGCCCTCGCCCCATTTTTCAGTTATTAATCAGCATCTTTACGCAGTTCTCTCCTAGGCCTAAGGCCCTGACCGTGGCGTCTGACGGAAGGCTATTATAATTTGCCATTTCTATACTTACACTTACACACACACACAGTGAGGTTCACAATCTATTCACACCCGATCATGAGCCCCTGAGAGGAGGCATCCTGGTCAACATGGCATCCTGGTCAACATGGCATCCTGGTCAACATGGCATCCTGGTCAACATGGCTCGGTCTGCCCTCAGGAACTAGCATTTCTCTTTGCAGTGGAATCGCGAAGACAAGGGGGAGATGACTCACACAGAGCTGATGAAGCAATTAACGCCAGCTCTCCCTGTCTTAGTCACTCTCTCCATGAGAGAATCAAAGTCATAACCAATACACACACACACACACACACACTCACATACACATATAAACTCTCACACACATATATATATATCCTCACACATATATTCAAACTCACATTCACACACACTCATATAAACATATACATTCACACACACACACATATCCTCGCGCATAAACTCACGTTCACAGACACTCTCTTACATACTGACAGAGACCACGAGGACAAGTTCAGCTTTGGCAAACAATGGAGTGGGGTTCTTGTCCACCTTGCAAGCTTGGACAGAGTGAGCTCTGGGAGGCTGTGCTCACCAGCTTTGCACCCTCCATTTTAATTTACAAACCCTGGGTCCACGGGCATGGCTTTGAGAGGCATTCCTATCAAACCAGCTTACTCACTGAATCTTTAAAAAGGAGAACGAAGCCAGAAGCCACTGTCTGCCTTTGATCACCTGAGCGTGTGAACGAGCTGGAATACTGGTGTCCTGGCCTCAGGTAGACCTGCTTCATCTGAGGGTGACGTCCTGTCTTTATTGGCCAACGTCTGAAGACAAACCATTCAGGGGGAGGAAGACGGAATGTGAATTCCAGTCTGGTGATTTCAGTGGTGGGGCGTGCTCACAAACAGAAAATTCAGCTGGGTGCTGGGTGCGTCCTCATCCTACTTAAAAATCTCCCGGCTTCAAAAAATCCTTCAAATATGGTCTCAGGTTAGCAGTGAGGGGTTCTACAGAGGCCCGCCATAAATGCAGATTCCCAGGGAGCACTGGGCATGAGGACCTGAGTGCAGATGGCTGGAAACCACATCCAAGCCCGGCACGTCTATATGGTACGTCTAGAACTCCAGCGCTGGGGGAGCAGAATTCTAGCTCCAGGTTCAGTGGGGGGAAAAAAAAAACTGCCTCAAAATAAAATCTGACACCAATCTCTGGCCTCTGTGTGTACATGAGTGAACACACATAGGGGAGGTGGGGTTGGGGAATGATAGGCATAGAGGTAGAGAGATACCGGGGTGGATTCTCAAGCTCCACCCCGGATTTATGAAGCCAGAACCCCGGGTATATATGTAATAGGTATGTGTGTAAGCATACACACACAAGCATACACACGTATAATTGCTGAGCACTCTGCAGTCTCTTACTGCCTGCACTTCCGTCTCTGCCAGTCTCCGCGTTAATCACCATCCTGAAATAGAAGCGTCTCAGATGAGGGATGAGAGACGCATCAATCTATGGGTGTCACGATCAGTCATTAGGGGTGCATTGTTGAAACACACATACGTGATTCACATACGCATATATATGGCGCCGTTCATCCAAGGCTCAGGGAGCGGGAGGAGGGATGGACTGGCTTAATGAACGGCCTGAGGTGGTGGATGAACATGAGGACATGTCTTCTGATACGTTAGGGCAGCCGTGCATATGAACTCACAGTGGCGGCAGCATACCCCTAAACCTGAAAAGTCAAGCCCCATCAAATCTCACATGGAGAGGGAGTCAGGCACACAACCCTTGGGGTGAAACTATAGGCAACTGTTATCTGCTGAGAAAGAAAAGCTCCGTCTCCTCCAGGAGCGCGACCCCTGATAAGGTGGCCACAGTACAGTGGAAGATCTCACATCCATACTACACAAAACTTTTAATGAACTAATGAAAACACACACACACACACACACACACACACACACACACACATGCACGCACACTAACAAACCCTACAAGACTCTCAGGTAATTCTCCACATGCTTGACCGGAAACCAGAATGCTCACCTTTACCCACTCGTTAATGCCCAGATCTCAGGTGCATGGGGGTGGGCAAGGGGTTATGCTTCATCTGTCTGGTCGCTCTAGTCCCTGGGTCCGGAAAGCTGTCACTGTCCCATAATCAGGTCTGGAGCTGTCATGAAAGCCACAGCCCTCCTTTGCACAGGAGTTCATAAACCACGAGGGACTTGCCCAGGAACCCTGTGAGATGGGCAAAACTCTGATGACTGTCCGGAATTCAGAGATGGGGAAGCCACCATCAGGAATGCCAAAACTTCGGTCAATTTCAAAACCATGTAACATGGCAGAGACCAGCCTGCCATTTCCTCGGGCCCAGAGATGCATCCTGTCCTGCCTCCAGGTATGAGCCAACACCTCAGAGAGAGAGAGAGAGAGAGTGTGTGTGTGTGTGTGTATGTGTGTGTGTATGTTTGCAGAGGAGAAGTGATGATAAGTTACATGAATACCAATTCACCCTCTTAGCCCAGGCTCTAATAGCTGAAGGTTAAGTAAAGCACAGCCAATACTGAAATACTGACTTAGCCCTGTTTGTGCCACAGTCCTTCCTCACTTTGACCCATGTCTGTCAGCATCTGTGTCACAGTTCCCTCAGAGGAGGTACCTTCCAGCCAGCAGGCCGAGTCATTCCTGCAAATGGCAATTTCCTTAGTGCTGAGACTTCTGAGCACTATCTGGGGCTGCAGATAAAACACTCAGGGGTGGAGTATTTACCAATAATGTACTAATGCCCTGGGTTTAATCTTTATCACCACACATGTAGACATATACTTACAGACATGTTTATATACATGCACACAACGATTATATTTGTATATTTATATATATATATATATATATATTTGTACATAGGCATTTTGAGAAATACACAAATAAAAGAGAAAATAAAAAATCTCAACTGCTATTTACTGTCTCAGCACAGATACAATAATATTCAACAATGTACAAATTCCATAACTTTTTAATGTGTGAAATGTGTTAAATGTTGTGTGGGCATATTTCTTTTTAAAGCCTCATGGTACTGTACTCTCAACAGTAAGGCTCTATGATATCAAAAAGAAAGAGTTCCTATGCATGCTGCAACTTGTTTTCATGAGTTTTAAGTTTCTATTTATCAGTGTTTGCCTGCATGGGTGTGTAGCATGTGCATGTTTGGTCTCCTGTCAGGCCAGAAGGAGGCATCAGATCCCCCTAGAACTAGAATTACAGACAGTTGCAAGCCGCCTTGTGGGTTCTGAAGACCAAATTCAAATCCTCTGCAAGTGCTCTTAGCCACTGAGCCACCTTTTCATGTTTTAAAGGAATATCATTAATTCATTAAATTAATTTATGAGATGTACCCTGAGTGCATTCTAATCTAGATAAACTTCAAAAATGATGAACTGTGGAATTTTCCAGTATTCATGTCTTCTGTACCAGAAAAAAAAAGCCACACACACGCATACACACACACACACACACACACACACACACACACACAAAACCACAGAGGCAGATTTCAGTAAATTTAACCTGTCTCCCTACTCTGGGTATGCCTAGAATCTGAAAAAGGTCTTCTCCCTCTCTGTCCAAGTGCAGACCCCTTTTTTCCTCACTTAGAAAACAGCAGGTTGTATAATCCTCCCATTTGAACTCACCTTTTTCATAGTTTCAGCCCTAAAATACATCTGCACCAGCTAAGGCAAGTGAAAGTACCTCAGAGGGCCACACTCCTCCCTGGGCACCTGGCCCATGCAGGCGGCACTCTTTGCATAAATCAGCATATCTTATAACCATCTTAAGAGGAAATGCCATTATTTTACACTCATGCTTAGAGACATAAAATAACACACTCACATTCACAGGGCTAGTAAAATTTTTTGAGCAGTTTCAGTCCAAAAGTTTTTCATTTGTGTTGAAGATGAAGAGGAGGAGGAGGAGGAGGAGGAGGAGGAGGAGGAGGAGGAGGAGGAAGCCATAGCAATAGCTCAAAGGTTTGCTTTTGAATAAAAACTGCTGCAGACCTGGGGTAATAGATATTTTACCTTTAATATTGGGTTGTTAAGAAGATAAACAATGACCACAGATACCATTAATTAAGCCACTTTAAACTGTTTGGGTTGATGAATCACAGTCTCATCCAGCTCTGTACCTGTCAGAAAATTCCTAAGTCAGTCAAAAAGCATTTATGGCAAATGCCTGTAATCCCAACACTCCAAAGGCAGAGGCAGGAGGGTCAGAAGTTCAAGAACAGTCTGAACTACGTAGTGAGTTCAAAGTCTGCCTGGGTTACATGAGGACCTGTCCCCACAACCCAGTCTCCTGTGAGAGTTAGGGATATAGCTTGGTCACAGATCACTTACCTGGCACGCACACAGCCCTGGATTCAACAAAGCTCCTATTTCTGTATGTGGGATATTTTCTACTCCACATACACAGCATGTGTATGTGTAGCATGCACACAAACACGTGGAATCACTCTTTTAAGTTCTGGCTTCTGGAATGCACAGCTCAGAGCTCCTAGAATGTAACCAGTGTCCGTATTTCTCAGAGGCAAGTGCTCTGGCTCTGATTCAGTTGTCTGGCAATGGTTCCTGTTATCTCTTCACCACATACCCTTTGCCCTACCTCTGCTTGGGTGTCCCAATTACTGGACACCCTGCATAGCTAGAGGCCTCAGCCACTTCTGTTGCAGTTTCTCTTCCTAAAACTCTCCAACCTCCTTGGGATCACTATTCATCTCCAACTTGGCGGAGACACTTCCTGACTCATTCCCCACACCAGGACACTAAGCCAGCCTTCTTTGCATGATTGCTACTTTGGAAGGGATGGAAGGGTGGGAATCGGGTCTTTCTATGCTCCTGCCTCAGCTCCCTGAGAGCTGAGACTTCAGGTACACCTAACCACACCCAGTCCACTGAATTTCGTTTATGCCTACATGATGGCATGAGACACAGGACAAGGAAGATGGCCTGCTACTCTCTGCCAGCTCTTCTACTCCCAATCCCCTGAGATGAAGAGCCCTAGTCCCCAGTCCAGGCAAGGGGTGGGTGATGCCCATAAGACAAATGGGCGAGGGATGGAGTAAAAGCACTCGCTGTGCAGCTGTAGGGATCTGAGTTTGAATCCCTCAGAACCCATGTCATAGCTGGATGCGCGGCAGGAGTATCAGAAACTTAATCCTCAAAAGTCCTTGGGCCTAATTAGGCTGGCACACACAGCAACGAACAGCAAGAGACCCTGTCTCAAACGAGGTGGAAGGTGAACACCTCTGACCTCCCCACACATGCTGTGACCACCCCCGATGACCCCCCCCCCACACACACACACACACAATGAATATGGGAGCATGGATGTCAAGCTGGCTGCTGATATGGCCTGGGAAAGTCAGCTTGTAAACCATTCCTGCCCCTGAAATAAGACTGACTTTAGTCTGGTGTCATGGTTGGCCCTCTGTAAACCATGAGGCTCCCAACATGCCTCGGCCAACAGCAGGGGCAGAAACGCAAAAGGAAGCAGAGGGCAGGGCCTGCTTTCCAGCTGAGCAGCTCTGCGACCTTGGCAGTCATATTCCTCCTGGGATGCTCCTTTCGCTTACTCACTCGAAGCAGTGGCTAAGGGGACTTGTCCCTGTCCTTCAGTGACTTACAAGGAAAAGCATTTTCTTGGCTGTGCATGTGAAACATGGATGTGCTCTAACAAACTTTTATTTATATAAACGGGCAACACGCTGGGCTGGGCCAATGGGATTTGGTTGGTTGTTCCTGCTCGGGACGAAATCCCCCATATTGCTCTGAAGTTCACATAGGTTGATGCAGGTAAACTACCATGATCTATGTACCCCAAAGCCTCCAAGAGACCAATAAGGAGTATGACGAGAATTACATGCCCTCAACCAGAAACTGGGAAATGACACTGCTTACTCAGAGGCTTTTGGAAATGAATGTACAGATTAACTGATAAAAGAGAGTTACCATGCCCCTGCCCCAGCCAGTTCCTGATGAAGTACATTCATGTTTGTTTTGCTGTGAGACTGAATCTCAGGTAGCCCAGGCTACCCTTGAGTGTGCAGTGTAGCCCTTCAACTTCTGCTCCTGTTCCCTCTACTTCCTAAGTGCTTGTATAGGTATATACAACCATAGGGTACACCAGGGCTTCACGCATGGTAAGGAAGCCGTCTAAAAACTGAGCTACGTTCCCCCCACCTACAGTGATAAATTGAAGAGGAGACTGCGCCTTCAAAAGGAGGCAGAGACTATCCCAGCCCGGTCCAGACAGCAAAAAGGCAGGCGGTGTGAAGGCTAGCGGAGGGAAGGGTGGATTCTCACCAATGGCCACAAGCTTTCCTGCTTTGGCTAGAAAAACCATTCCTCTCTCAACCTATACAGAGAAGCAGGGTACAACAGCATACCCTGCTACTCATGCCAGCTCCCTGATCCCCAGGCAACCACTTGATCCCACACAGACCCTTCTAAGGGAGCACGGGCACTGAAACAATCGCCGAGACCTGCAGCCAACACGCAGCTAGCTGTCTCTCAGAGCGAATCGACAGAGTAGTTTCTAGCCATCAAGTCCCTCCCGCCCCTCTCCGCCCCTCCCCAGTTGCTCAGCACAGAGAGAACCTGGAAATAGCGTAGCCCAACAAACTGCTGCTGATGTTTTCAGGCAGACTTAACACCTTGCCATCACGCTATCCATGCAAGCTCCCCTGTCACTCAGCTCTGAGTCAGCATAGAAAGCCCTGAGCTCAGACCCGAAGCCACCTCTGGGTTCCCAAGCAGGGAATGAGGGAGGCAGACAGGCACGGCTCAAGCTGGCCCCCTGATGTCCCAGTTCACACTGGCACCCACCACTCTGCTCACTTTTGACCCCGTTTCCACATTGCTCTGCTATAGGCAGAGAGCGGGACGCTGGAGAACGATGTTTTAAGTTTACCTCTGTGTGCATGCAGGGGAGAGAAGCTGGCACCGGCTACAAATCCAAACACCAGAGTAAAGAAAAAAAAAAAAAAAGAACAAGAGCCAAACACCCAGAGCAACAAGTAGTGCCCAGTAGTTACCACAACAAAGCACAGTAAACAGTGGAAGGACTTAAGAAAACTAAATTGGGGGAAAGGGTGTAGAGTTCACCAGAAAACTCTAGATCTTTTGCCCTATTGAGCTCCAACACAAAGGCTCAGTATTAAAAATCGGAAAACTTTTACAAACCACACACACATACACACAGAGCAATGAATGCTGCCTATTAATAATAGACGTGGGGTAAAATAAGAGTATTCCAGAAAGTCAGGGCCTGCTTCCCTAAATTCTGCCAGGATATGCAAGAGCAAATGCCCCCCAGACCATGGAAGGAAAACAAAGCACACTGTAGAGGAACAAGAGAGCAAGGGCCTCCTTTCCCATTAAGTCCGTGTCCACACGAGCTCCAGCGGAGCTGCAGTTCCTGAGTAGAAAGGGAGCTTTCACATTCAAGCTGCTTCTCTAAGCTGGGGGTGCCAGGGATTCAACATTCGAGGCACTCCGGAAAATTATCGACATGTAAAACCAACAGCTACAGCGGAGAACATCTGAACTGCCAAAATCCACGCGCTGTGATTTCAGTGAGAGACACTTCTCCTTGCTGTTTGGTCTTCAGCCTGGTTCATTCTTGACTGTAATGTGTTCGTAGCTGCATACAAAGACCATCATGCTCTTGTGTGTGTGTGTGTGTGTGTGTGTGTGTGTGTGTGTGTGTGTGTGTACTTTCCACATGGAAGTCTCCTGGCAGAGAGGTAGCAAGATAAAATTGTCTTTTTTTTTTCTAGTTTTCTACCTAGCAGTCTTTTGAGGGTGGCTTGTTAACTCCAGCCATTTGATGTCTTCAGTTTTCCCATAGCAGAATACTGCTGTGCATAAAAAGACTCAATGAAAATATGTTTAAGTGACTGATCTCCATGATTTCAATCTGACCTTTCAGGTAGGTTTATAGCATAAATATAATCCTACCTAACAGGAAAATTTGCAATGTTCTATAGTCCTGAACCTCCTTGTATAGAAAACTGGTAAGTACTTCTACATTAAAAATTTCCAAGGGCAAAATAAACATGCATATTTTCTAGACACCTCAAGCACAGAAGGCAAGAACAACCTAACTTCATTTGTATAAATTGATAGATCACCTTTTACATTCACGCTAAACAGCTAAATGTAGCAGCAGACTGTCAGAAACTGTCAAGTGAAGTAATTATTGATTGGTGCATTAAAATTAAAAATGAATGTAGGTTAATAAATGAAGATGGCTTTGAAGAAAAAGCATATAATCTAAACCAAAAAAAAAAATCAGACAGTGGATCTGCCAATCAGGCTTGTTGGGCTGAGAATAGAGATTGAAAGGAAACCAATGATGATAATGAAATAAAAATTAACCCCACAAGGGTTTCTGTGACAGCCCATGACAGCTGAGACTGGTTTTCCTGATGGCTCACATCCCCCACACACTTGCCTTTTCAGGTTCTGACATAAATGTCGACTAAAGACCAGGAATGAGACAAACTGTTCAGTGCACTGAATGGCAATGGAGGACTGAGGTTGGGGAGCTGACTGCCACACAAGCATAAGGACCGAAGTCCAGATCTTGAGAATCTATGTAAAAGATACATACACACGCGCCAAGCTCAGTGGCACGTGTGTAACAGACACACTTGAGAAACAAAAGGCTAGAGGATTCCTGGAGCTAACTGGCTGGTCAGCCTAGCTGAATCTATGAGTTCAGGTTCAAGCAGAGACCCCCATCTCAGGAAATAAAGGCTACTGACCTGTGTGGTCCTTACAAGCACCCGAATAGGTACATGAGAATACATGCCAACGTGGACACACCCACACTAACAAGCAAAGATGCCACACACGAAGAAGATGATGGAGGAGCAGGAAAAGGAGGAGAAGATGAATAAGACAAAGGAGAAGGTGAGGAAGAAGACAGAAGACAAAGAAGAAGGGGAAAAAAAGGAAAGGAAAGGAAAAAGGAAAGAAAGGAAAAAGGAATGGAAAGGAAAGGAAAAAGGAAAGGTAAGGAAAGGAAAAAGGAAAAGGAAAGGAGAAAGGAAAGAAAGAGAACAATGACAACAACAAGAGTCATAGTCCATCTCACCAGAGGCCCAGAGCTGTTCATTTGCCTCACTCTCCCTGTCCTCCACCAGAGAAGTGTCCAGTCTCCTGGCTTTAACATCAACATCTCTAAACTGACAACACTCAAGTGTATGTATCCATTGATCTATAGATCCATACATCTAAACCCAAGCCCGACACCCCTACTTCCCAATATTCACATGGACATCAGCGCTATTGCCCCAGCTATCCCGCAACTTCTCCTCCCTTTATCATCGAAGAGCATGGTCACCTACCCAGCAAATACCACATGTTTTCCTGTTTCTATTTACCTGGTACCTCTAACCCATGCAATCCTACACAGGACTACATCCGGCCCATCTGACCATCTCTCTTCCCATCCCATCTCAGCGGAGTTACTGCAACAGCCTCCCAAATGACCTTCTGGCCTGATGCTGTTTCATGTACCTACAACCTCTTTCATACGGCACTGCAGCCAAGAACCCTCACCATTCCTCCAATAAGTCAAATGGTTGCTTCCCCAAAAATTTTGCCCACATCCCAGAAGCTGTGAATGTGATCATATGTTAAAATGATGATAATAATCTCTGCAAAGTTGATTAATGATTGCAAGATAAATCCACCCTGATTATCCATGTGGGCCCTGTATTAGTTACTTATTTGTTACTGTGACATGGGCAACTCAAGGGAGGGAGTGTGTATTGCAGCTCCCGGGCTGAGAGGACACAGTCCCTCACGGTGAGGAAGGGTGGGAGGAGCTTAAGGCAGCTTGTCTCACTGCATCTGCAGCCAGGAAGCAGAGAGAGGATTGCTGTTGCTCAGTTGGCTTTCTTGTTTTTTCCTTTTCATTCAGGCCAGGACCCCAGCTCCTAGGGCTGTGCTGCCCACAGCCAGGGTGGGTCTTTCCTCTTCAGTTAAGCTGCTCCACGAGCACTCACAAACATGTGTCTCCATGCGGTTTCTAAGCGCAGCCAACTTGACAGTGACAATGAGCATCACAGGCCCTTAACCATAGCCCAGTATCTTCATAAGAAAGGGAAAAAGGGTACGGTCCAGACACACAGGATACCACCATGAAGACAAGGCAGAGAGAGACTAGAGTGACACATGCCACAAATGGTGGCAAGAAGCAGGAAGACACAAGGTTATCACTGCTCCCTAGCTTTGTGGGTGACTGTGGCTGACCCTGCTGACACTAAGATTTCAGGTCTCTCAGAGAGAGCAAACTTGTGTTGATCTCAGCCATCTAGCTCCTCCTCTATCCTCTAGCTTGACTCAGGGGTCACTGTCTCTTCTCTAGGCATTTCCTTGGCTTCTCTCTCTACCCCTGCAATGAATTTCTCCTGATTTCCATTGGAACACTTAAAGGTCTAGCTTTTCTGCTTCTGTTATTTGGGTGGAGCAAAAATACCCAGAGAAAAGGCCTAAATCCTTCACAAGTTGGCACATGGCTTTAGGTAAATAACTACACCCTTACAGCTGTAGAAAAGAATGACAAAACTTGCTTTGTGGACATCTGAAAGGCCACAAAACCTTGGGGAAACAAGCAGAGATAACTCATTCGACAAGACAGTTTTCAGGACCTTCTGCAGGCCAGACCCGGATACCTTGGCTTTCTCTAGCAGTTCTGTAGCAGCCCTAGTGCTCTCTGCTCAGGTCCAGGAACATGGCCAGGTTGGGGGAAGGGAGGCAGTGAAAGGAATAGCCGCCTCCTAATTTCTGAGTCAACCCAGCTCTCCAAACCTTGTTATTCAAGCGCAAAGCAGATGAGCCGACTCAAGATGGCTGCTCCCCTCCAAGCCATCCCTCCACACTTTTCCCCAAAGGTTCCTCATTGTCTTGTGCTGTGCAATTTCTAGTGCAAATGAAAGCCAGGAGTTGCCACCAGCTCTGGCATCTGACCACTCTGAAATGTGGGTAACAGGCACTGCCCAGATTATTTCATCCATTCTCTCAAAACAATAATGTTTTCAGGACACACCGGGTATGTCTGCACTTGAGTAGTTCCTAGCGAGGACACACTGTGGTCATTTTTAATTGAATAAGAAGGTGACTGGTGGCTTGCTTCCTGTAATAAGGCCTGCAATGGCATCCCTTCGAGCAGTTTGCCTTGGGTATCCCTGTCCCTTGGTTCTCAGTGAATGCTTCTTATGGCTGTTTGAGAGACAGAAAAATCCTCTGAGGATCTCCTTGCAATGACAACCTTCTCCCTAGAAAATCGTCTATACGGAGGAGGGTCCTGGTGAAATACAGTTCCCAGAGATCTTGAGACCTTCTGGAGGACTTCCATTACTAGGACCAAATGTGGTGGTACATGCCCGTTAGAGCCTAGTACTTGGGAGTGAGAGGAAGAAGATCACAAGGTCAAAGCAAGGCCAGCGTCAACACTGCCAACCTGCCTCAGACAGACAAACATGACACTGGGCAGAAATGAAGAGTGCTTAACCACTTCCTAAGCGTGCCAGGTAAAGGCACACATTGCTGCCTACGCAGCAGCGAGGGTACACGCCCCACCTCCCAGCCAGTCTGCACTGTGAGGCACAAGGTCAGCTTAGCCACCACCAGACGGGCAGGCTCATGTGCGCCTACAGTCCTAGAACTCAGAGGGGGCTGAGGCAGAAGGACCAGGAGTTCAAGGCCAGCCTCAGCAACCAAGCAAGTTTATGGTGTGTCTGCACAACTTATATACCCCCTCTCATGTGACTGACTCTCTATGTGTGAGGCACGTTCGCACCCATGCAAACACACACACACCTGCGCTTATGAAGTAGGTGTGAGAATTCTAGTTCTACAGAAATTTATTGTCTTTGACTTGAAATAAGTTTGTATGCATAGGACTGTATTGAGTTACAGAAATTAAAAAAAAATATTTACACGGATGGAAAACATTGGAAGGGCTTACTGATAATAATCTAAAGATTTAAACAAAAAGGTTCTCCCCTTGCCTTTTGTTCTTCAACACAGAGCTGCAGGGTGGGCGGTGGGGGGAGGGGTGCTGAGGAGACAGTTCAGTGGGCTGGTGATACAGGTGTAAGGACCTGAGTTTGGATCCCACCCGATCCCTATAAAAGTCACACAGGTATGGCAACATGGCAGCCTGTGTCATCCCAGGCAGCTGAGGGAAAAGAGAAGGAATGCCTAGAACAAGGTGGCTAGCCAGGCTATCTGAAACAGTGAGCTCCGAGTTTAGTCAAAGAGGAGAGAGATCAAGGACGACGCCTTCCACGAACCTCAGGCCTCCTTCTACACCTGTGGACACTCGCATGCCCCTTAATGTTGTTGTGCAATACTTCATATACTCCAAGGTACTTTCTTACCAACACTAACACAAACTTCTTAGAAATGAGGGAGGATTCTGCCAAGGATGGCAAGCCACTGCTATGCTTTTCAAAGTATTTCGACCATAGACCCTGAGCTTCGAAATCCTGCAGGAGCAGGAGCTCTTTCCAGAGGCAACGGCATACAATATTATCATCTTGGCTCTAGCTGTAAGAATCCAGGTACTCCATCTTCAGACATTTACACGCCTTAAAAAAAAAAAAAATGACTGTTATCATCTTTTTCTCAAACGACCTCCCTTGAACAGTTGAAACAAGTTCAATTTCATACAGTCAGCTTGCATATAACTTAACCCTACAAATCAAACACAAGAAGTGAGCCACAATTATTATTTAATCCTAAAAGGAGAATGAGAAGACCAAATGCAAACACCATCTTTCAGAGATAAAACAGAATCGTGTTATTTATGACCCCTGCAGCTGAACCTTTTACTCAGAAGCCGAGCAAATCACACTGCAGAGGCTAAATTTCCTTAAGCTTTTCTGGACAAATTCCCTGCATTCAACAGCGTAAGTTCCAATGTTTAGTCACAAAAGAATCTCTCCGAAGCATTAAGATAATTACACAATTTTAACTTCTAAGTATATATATATTTTTTTTTAAATTAATAACAGTGTACTCCCTTCCTTAGAAGGAAATTTGAATTACAAAGAATCTGACTTTTCAAAATTCCTAAACCCAAAAGCCATTTTAAAAGAGCCCATGAGCCAAGTAGCTCCACTAAATATTTATCACAGGATAACGTTTCTGCCATCTGAAAGTTTCTGGCCATGGTTCAAAATCAAGTTCCTGACCATTTTTTTTTTCCTCACTCTCATGTTTCTCGACACAAAGCATGTCGGTTCTAGTACAGCTCCTGAAAAAGCCTCCGAAGACAGTTCAAAGGAACCCCAAACATGATGACTTCATGTTCAGAAGAGTCTTCTCATGTTAATGACATTTAAGTCTCTGACTCACAAGGCTCAGCCTGAGGTTTTGCTCCATCAGCTCTTCCAAGCAGGTGAGCGAAGGGCTCCGCGCTCTTAAACGCACCGGGGCAGTTTGTCTAAATATGGACAGATTTGATGAGGAGCTGGAGTGGGAGAGCTGGCTATACCCAACTCCTCAGCATAAATCGAAAGAAAAAATAAATGAAGCCTGTAAGAGCTATTTAACTGGCTGGCTCCTCTCTCTTTCTCTCTCTCTCTCTCTCTCTCTCTCTCTCTCTCTCTCTCTCTGTGTGTAGTATGTATCTAGGTATGTATACAGTATATATCTACCTATGTGTGTATGTGTGTGCACTCCTGCATTCATACATGTGTGTGAGTGTTGGTGTGTGAGTATGCGTGTGAGTGTGTGTGTCTAAGAGAGAGTGTTGTGCGAGTGTGTGTTCTGTGCTCTGCACTTAACGTCTCACATTGACCCTGACGCTGTGATTCAGCTAGACTAGCTGCCCCAAGCCCCCAGGAATCCCCCTGTCTCTGCTTCCTCAGAAGTGGGATTACAGGCACACACTGCCCAGCTTTTTTACAAAAGATTGTAGGGACCAAGCTCAGGCTCTCACGCTTGTGTGAGAAGCACTTTACTAACTGAGCTACCTCCCCAGCCCTAGAGATGCCCTTAGCGAGCAGAAACACAGGGATCGGGGGTTACTTCATGACTGCACACGAGGAAGGAGCTACACCTTTCATGGCAGTGGTCTGTCATCAAGTCCGTTCCCTAGAGAGAAAACACTCAACCAGAGCAGGACACAGAGGGTTCTCCGTACACAAAGCCCCACTGGCCATCCCTCCAGACCCAGCCTTACATGGGCTTCAGGGACTGAAGAGACAGCAATCACTCACAGAGATGTGGGGACCCCCACCAAGGCCCCGCCTCGCTGTTAGTCCCTGTGTCCCCAGAGAAACACAAAACGCCCAGAAGTCCAAAGATTCCCAAAGAAACAAGACACCTTATTTTAATGTCACACCTGCTACCTAAATTATGGTCCACTGGAGGCCAGGTGGCTCAGATAGACAGCCAAGATAGCGTCTCTGCAGGTTTACGAGAGCACTTGAAGTATGGCGACTAGGAAAACGTGATTCTCCCTCTCTTCCCCACCCCCTTCACCCTGTCTGTTAAATGGTATATCTCTCTTGGATCTATGGGGCCCAGACTCCTCCAAGTCTCCCCAAGTCTGAGAGCCGAGTTCTCTGTTGACTCTAGAACTGCTACTTATTACTCTACTCGCTACACAGTTTCTGCATCCCAGAACAGTATGGTTGTTAATTTGTTACTGGGAGCTCCTGAAGGAGGCAAAACAGCCGGAGAAAAGCTTGAACTACACAAGGCAATAAAGACTAGAAAAAAAAAAAAATGCCTCAACACATGGGAAATGACTCATCGCCGAAGAGATAGAGGCTCAGAAAACCACTTTCCCATTCAAGCCGAAGCAAATAGGTAGAGAGGAAACCATCCCCCGAAGCAGCTCAATCCAGTTCACCTCCGAAGCCAAATTTCGACAGCCCACCACCTTGGTTGAAATATTTTCAGAAACGGTTTTCAAGTTTTCCTCCCTTTCCTGGGTCGCTGAGATCAATAACGACCTGCACTTGTGTGTACTGAGCTAGAACCTACCACCTCACTTTCTCCTACACCCCAGTGTGAGAAGGCATTTTTCCACAGGTTGCCTCTATCTGTTCCAACTTGTCCCTACACCCGTCCAACAGAAAAGAGGGTAGAAGAGCACTTAAGTAAAACCTGAGCGTTTCTAAGAGGAAGGACTCAGTGAATACAGGTATTTTCAGTTTCCTCAGAGCCAAGAACACGAGAGCATATAACACACAGTGGGGAGGAGTGGCAGAAAGAAGCAAGCTGATATTTTGCTGCGCACCCCTTTCCACCTTCCCCTCTGCCTGAGTTGGGTTCTGTTGCTGTGAGGAAACAGTGACCAAAGCGGGGGGGGGGGGTGAGGAGGGAGGGAGTTGGTTAAGCTTACACTTTCATGTCCCAGCAGGAGCTCAAGGAAGGAACCTGGAGGGTGAGACCGAAGCAGAGCTGGTGGAGGAATGGGGCTTACTGGCTTACTTCCTCTGGCTTTTTTAGCTCCTATATTGCCTAGACTGACCTGCATAAGGATGACACCACCCACAGTGGGCTGGGCCATGCCACACCAGTTAGCAATTAAGGAAATGCGCCACGTGCACATAGGCACACCAATCAGTGGAGGGGATGTCTCAGCTGAGGTTACCCCTTCCCAGGTGATGAGCCCAGGCTGCCGCTAAAAGCTAATCAACATAAAGTACAGACATACAGAAAGCACAGGGGTCCCTCCTGGCTTCCTACTCCCAATCTATACTCCTAAAGAAGCTAAACAAGGAGGACTCTAAGGAAGTTGCTCAATCCTCACTCAGAAAGCGAACAGGATAGACATGGGAATCAGGAGAAAACAGGGAACAGGACAGGAGCCTACCACAGAGGGCCTCTGAAAGACTCTACCCAGCAGAGTATTAAAGCAGATGCTGAGACCCATAGCCAAACTTTGGGCAGAGTGCAGGGAATCTTATGAAAGAAGAGGGAGATAGAAAGACCTGGAGGGAACAGGAGCTCCACAAGGAGAGCAAAAAAGAAGCAAAAAATCTGGGACCAGGGGTCTTTGCAAAGACTGATAACTGCAACTGAGGATCATGCACAGAGATAACCTAGAACTCCTGTGTAGATGTAGCCCATGGCAGCTCAGCTTCCAAGTGGGTTCCCTAGTAATGGTAGCAGGAACCATCTCTGACATGAACTCAGTGGCTGGCTCTTTGATCACCTCCACCTGAGGCGGGGGCAGCCTTGCCAGGCCACAGAGGAAGATAATGTAGCCAGTCCTGATGAGACCTGATAAGGCTAGGGTCAGATGGAAGGGGAGGAGGACCACACCTATCAGTGGACTGAGGGAGGGGCATGGGAGGAGAGGAAGGAGGGAGGGTGAGATTGGAAGGTGACAAGGGAGGGGGCTACAGCTGGGATACAAAGTTAATAAATTGTAATAAATAGATAGATAGATAGATAGATAGATAGATAGATAGATAGATAGATAGGATAGATAGATAGATGATAGATAAATAGAAAAGATAAAGATATACAGTTCCCTTCTGGTCATAATATGGAGCACCGTATTAAGCTGAAGCCTGAGGAAGGTCCATCATGGACTGAAATGTCAGAAAGTCAGGGGGCTAAATCACAGTTAAATCCACTGATACTGAAAGCTCTTCAATCTTAATGACAGTAGGCAGAATCCATCGTGTGTGTGTGTGTGTGTGTGTGTGTGTGTGTGTGTGTGTGTGTGTGAACATGTAGGGGGGCACATTACATATGTATAAATGGGTGCCGAGACCATAGGTGTCCTCTTCAATCACCCTCTGCTATTTTCTAGGCCAGGGTCTCTCACAGAACCTGGCACTCACTGATTCAGCTAGGCTGGCCGGTCAAAGGCCTCCAGAGAGCTTCCTGCTGCTGCTCCTCCAGAGCTAAGATGAAGGAGCATGCCTCCATGCCTAACTGTTAGTTGGGTGCTGGGAATTCAAAGCTGGGTCCTCAGGCTTACACAGAAGACACCATACCCATTGAGTGACCTTCCCAGCCACTTCATCATCATTTGAAAATGGAAACTCTTAGGCACAATTTTGTGTGGCACAGAATAACATCTTAACGGAGTCCGACTTTGGATGGGTTTCCCAACCGTGCAATTAGACTGTCCTTCCTGGGTCCAGACTGAAATGATGTTACAGTTATCTTTTATTTCCATAAAACAAGACCAGAATTAACAACACAATGATTAAAACTCCAATTATTAAAACTCCTCACTTACAAAGTCGCTGCTCTGAGGTTGTATTATGTACAAAGATGCTTTTAGAAACAAATAAGCGCTAGGTCTGCCCTCCCAGCCCCCAGAAAATGAAGCAAATTATACTCAGTAAGTTCAAAACCCTTCATAATTGTTTAAATTTTCCATTTGACATGATAAAAGAGCAATTAACTTGGGGCTCGATTATAGTTATATGTAATTATATTGTAAAAGTAACAAATAAAATACATAAATCATTCTGAAGTGAGATGTATGCTAAAATGTTCAACCACCATTTCTTTAAGTCTCAACATTAAAAAAAAATGATAATAATGTTTGCTTAGGAAATGGGGTTCAAAAAGACACCTAATATAAAGAAAAGAAAAGAAAAAATACCTCTAAATTGTGGAGTTTTAGGAAACACAGTTTTTTCGT
Source organism: Psammomys obesus (assembly GCF_907164565.1). Taxonomy (NCBI): domain Eukaryota; kingdom Metazoa; phylum Chordata; class Mammalia; order Rodentia; family Muridae; genus Psammomys; species Psammomys obesus. Next base: position 10,937,020 of record NW_026596162.1, read on the forward strand.
TTTTAAAAGTGTGTGTGTGTGTGTGTGCGTGCATGAGTGTGTGTGTGTGAGAGAGAGAGAGAGAGAATATGCACACCCACAGAGGCTGAAGAGGCCACAGATCTTTCTAGAGCTGGACTTACAGGCAGGTATGAGGGGCCTGACGTGGCTCTGGGGACTGAACGAGAGCCTCTGCCAAAGCTCTCTTAACCTATGAGCCATCTCTCCGGTCCCCCGCTAAGAAAAATAGTATAAAGCCCTTGTCGAAAGCTTTCAACATGCTCAACAAATCACTTAATGAACAAATGAAAGAACTCGTATGGTTATTTTACATAATCCCATATTAGAATATAGACCGTGGCACACATCGAGATTCTAAAGTGCTTTCAAAAGCACATTTGTGTGTGTGTGTGTGTGTGTGCTCAACATTTATTTTTCTGTGCTAGTATTTGTATTATGGCTTCTTAGCATATGTTTCTTAGACGATGACTAGTATAAATATCGATGAGAGCAAGAATTCAGGGTCTGAAAGGGTTAAGCAAGCTTTCTGTCCAGTGAAAGGGAAAAATGTATCCCTACCACCATTCCATCCATTCACCACATAAAAATAACTGAAGCCATGCTTGAACCACTTGAGACTACCCAGCCAGCCAGCCAGCCAGCAGTGCCATTCATTCATTCATTCATTCATTCATTCATTCATTCATTCACAGAGCTCATGTTTACATATCATCTACCACTGTATAAGGAAGTTGCCAAGGGCCGACGTGGTAATCACTTGGCCTTGACCATCGTTTTTACTGAGAAGGCTCTTACTACCCTGGCAGCTAAGGGAAAGCACAGACCCTGAGTGACAAGGTGTCTGTCTGCCTGGGACACAAGCTATGTGAGGGGCCAGATGAAACATAGTAATAATGAACAGTTATCGTCACAACAGTGCTGGGTGTCGTCATCATATAATAATAAATAGTTGTTATAGCGATAGTGTTGGGTGTAAGAACAATAACCAGTTGCCATGGCAATGGTGCTGGTCTGATCCCAGCACTCATCCTGGGCCACCCTGAGCAACACGAGACCGTGTCTCAAAAAAGCAATGTTGACAACAGTAACGAATATTTTAAACTTTTTATTGTAAATTTTTATTTTAAATGGGCACATAATAAAGGTAGCCGTCGGTGGGGTACGTGTGACATGCATATGTGTATATGTATATATACATAATTGCTAAAGATTCCCCAACTCCAAGCTTCCTTCTAAAGCTGGTCAGAACCAATATGCATGGGAGGTTCTTGGCTCTCACCAATCCCAACGTCTCACAGTCCCGAGAAACCCTGGGACGGAGACTTCTGCAGGACGGTAACGACCTCTGTGCAGCCGAGGATGGATTTTCAACACCCAGCCCTTCTACAAAGTACCCGGTCTCGAGAGGTTGTTATCAGCTGCAGCAGGGTTAAAAATGGCGCCCTCCGTCTCTTTCCCCTTCTTACCCTCATTCTCCCAGTGTACAGACATTCGGATGTCTTGCAGAGCAGTCAAAGGGACCTTCAAGCGGAGCCTTCCTGTGGAGGTAACAGTGAGTAACGGCTGGACTGAGGGAGGAAAGGACGTGGATCGAGGACATCGAGTTTAATACATAAACTTTCTCTAAGACGTTTGCACATCTGAAGTCAGCTTTGTGACTGCCCGCAGCTGGGATCCCAGAGCCAAATGCTCACTATCATTTAAGGCCAGTGTTCTTTTGCTCAAACTGGAGGCACTGCAGCTTAGTACCCGAGTCCTTTCCACAACCATGAAGCCTCGATGAGGCAGTAACTGAACCGCCTAGGAGGCAGTGGAGGTTTAGCCATGTTTTGCAATCCAAGCATTGCTTCCGGAGGTTCCCAGCCTGAAGGGATCTGCCAGCCTTCCGTCTAAGTACATCAAAACTCACAGCACTTTAAGTACTGCTAAATTAAAGCTCCCCCCCCCCAACTTCAGCTATCTGCAGCACGAGGCATATTTCATCTTCTACTGTATTCTGGCCTCTGTGGCTAAGCAACAGGGAAGCTAAGGAAGCAGGGGGTGGGGAAGGAGAGACAGGACACACAGGTGGCCTGGGAAGGTAGCAATAGATCCAAAAGAAACTTTTCAAACAGCTATCTGGAATTTCCTTTGCACAATAAAATTAAATGTCTGAATAATGAATGAACTCTGGTACTGTTTAATTGCAATTTTAAAAAATGTATTTGTTCTATTTATGTGTTAAATAAATAATAAGTAAAACACAAGACCCAGTAGCCAAGGAGGCCAGAGAAGGGCATTGGAGGGAGGGGCTGGAGTTATAGGCACTTTTGAGCTGCCTAATGCAGGTGCTGGGACCAAAATCCATTCATCTGCAAGAACAGAAAGAGCTGAGCTGTCTCTCAGCTCCCCTGATAGTGATTTAAATGAATAAATAAATTAAAAAAATCCCTTTTTAGGGGTGTGTGATCACACAACTTTATGAAGTTCAAGGTGAGCCAATAAATACAAAACATATTTTAAATGTAAAACAATATAAGTAAAATATATATTTTTTATTCCAAAAACATAGTAAGGACTGGAGAAATGATTCAGTTAGTAGAGGTCCTGCCTGGCAAATGTGAGGCCTTGGGCTCAACAACCTGTACCCTTCCTCTCAGAAAAATGAGTCAGATTATTATGAAAACAATCCCTGCTCCCTTTGGACCTCTGCATGCTGGGCCTCAGCCAGAGGAATGCCCATGCCCTACATGAAGGCTGCTCTCATGCCTATAGCTTTATTCTGACGGGAAAGTTTTCCTTCAAGTAGCTCTTTTGCTGTGAACTTCAGCTATTCTCCTCCCACAGGCAGTACACAGCCACACATATCTTCCCAGAGCTTAGAGAATCTTCACAAAGCTCAGCGAAGCTGAAGATGATTCATTCAAGGTCAACTCCCAGCTCAATGGAAAAGCCAAAAATACAGCCTTTCCTCTGCCCGGGGTTTCTAGTGTTGGGCCAACCTCCAAGGGAGAAGTTCTGAGTTTCGCTACTTGGTTTCAATGTTCCCTTGCGTATTTCAAAGCAGCTTGGGTTGACAAGATAGATATAAGAAGCTTTTAAACAAACTTCGTTAACATTGCACAATTTCAAATTCCCGGACCTCTAACATGTGCAAATTAGCTTTTATCAAAATTCCCTTGGAGACACTGGATTCAAACTGCCCTCTTATGCAAGGGCAGTAGCCTAAATTGAACCTGATTCTCCCCGGCCCCCAGTTAAATGCCACTGAATCCCAAGGCATGATAAAAAGTAAGGCAGTCCATTATCAGAGCTACTTCTCCTACCCCAGACTCCATTTTAGAAAAAGACCCGCACAAACAGTGCTGGGAGAGCAGGGAAAGGGCTGGACAGCCAGTGGAAGAGGCTCTGGAGTGGGTATAATGGGACCAACATCAAAATCCCTGAGCTGTACTTTAAAATAAGGGCATTAGGGGCCGGAGAGATGGCTAGGAGCACTAGATGCTCTTCTAGAGGACCCAGGTTTGAGCACCAGCACCCTCACGGTAACTCCAGTTCCAGGGGATCTGATGCCCTCTTCTGGCACACACGGGTACTGCATGTATGCCGTACCTAGACACAGGCAGTGAAGACATCCATAAACATAAAATGAATACATTAAAACAACAACAATAAAAAGGCACTGGAGCCCCCCTACCCCCACAAAACACAAACACACACACAAGCATGTGTAGACAAGACAGATGATGAGCACTATTTACAAATAAATAAATAAATAGATAAATAAATAAATAAATAAATAAATAAATAAGGAGGTCATTCACCCATTCATCCTGCTTTGAGGACCTTGAAAATTCAACTAAAGCAGCCAACGGCTCAAAGGCTCTGACAGCCCTGGTGAAGACAGCCGCCAGCCATGGAAACCTAATCCGAAGGAGTTGTTTGTGCTTTGCCCTCTGCCTTCTGCGCCGCCCCCACCCCCCAAAAGCTACTTGATCAAACAAACGGTCATTTATTTTCCTGGCATCTCCATATTCTGACAAACTTCATTTACCATTTGGCTGCGACTGAATCATGGTGGCTGTTTTTCGCTCTCTCTTCGGCTCTACCCCCCCCCCCCCCCCCCCGGGCATTCTTTGTGGTCAAAGAATGTTTCGGTATTAGTGTTCAATACAGCAAATGTCAAGTAAACACTCGACACATTTCCTGAGCTATTTAAAGCACCCCCAGCAATTATCTGCTCTAAAGTACTAAACTGTACGTTTTCTTCGCGGGTGCCAATCCCTGTAGTAATAGCTGTCAGGAAGCCGGCCTTGGAATACTCACACGCAGCTTGGAAATCAGCAGCACTCTCTCAAGCTGCCTCTGCCAAGAGTTCCCTACTTTCCATATTTTTATGGCATGCTTTTGAGACAATGGACAGGCGGCAACAAAGTGTCATCTGTAGTTCTTTCTTTCTTTCTTTTTTTCATAGTTAAAGCTTAATAGGCACATTGTCTCAACATATTTTTATTTCCCCCAGGCAAGAAGATAAGGGGAAATAGACACACTGAAATCTTATTATACCACTACTTATTATTACAGACCCCAAACCATGACCGATAAACACACCCACGTGAGAAAGCTCAAAATCATACAGCTGGAGCACACTCCTTTAAACCTAGCACTCAGGATGCAGAGGCAGGCAGAGTGAGTCCAAGGGCAGCCTGGACTACAGAGCAAATCCAGGCAGGGCTACACTGTGAGACCCTGTCTTAAAAAAAAAAAAAGACAGTTTGTGCATAAAAGTGTGCTATGACAGCAGCTGATAAAAGACACACACTATATTTACGAGCAGAAACGCAGACAGCACCAGAAAACCGTGAGCCAATCCAAGCATACACTTGCAAATTCGTACACTAAATGTCTTGTGTACATACAGATTTATATGCAGAAGACCTCATAGGCACTTGAACATTCCACTAGGATAGCCTTCATCATCCATTTAAATCCATGACATATCCTGGAACCAGAGAGATGGTTCAGCAAGTAAAGGCACTTCTCACAAGCCTGAGTGCTTGAGTTCAGTTCCTGGAACTCACTGGTTCCACGACAAAACTGAAAGCATCTCCTGATGCCCAAACTTGCACTGTGGCATCCAGGTATGTCTTCTCTCTCTCTCTCTTTCTCTCTCTCTCTCTCTCTTTCTCTCTCTCTCACCTCTCTCTTACACACACACCTGTAAAACTAAAACAGATCTATTAAATAATTTCACAATTTATGTAATATAAAAGCAACATAGTTCTAAATTCTAAATGGCAAGCCATTAAGACAGTTGTTTTAAAACAAAGCAAAACAAACAAACAAAAAAAACCTCTTCTCAATAATAGCTTAGTGAATTATTCAAATATGTTCTCCAGCAAAATGGAAGAACTGTTGTTATTCTTGCCATGGCCAGAATCTATTTCAGTTCACACCACACACACACACACACACACACACACACACACACACACACACACACCCTGCTACTTGCTGAATGACTGAACTGAAACATTAAGAGACAACAAGGCCGTGTTATCTTAACGTGCTCCATTCAAAGGTTTCTGATTGTGGTACGCGGCGCCCTCACACCGCTTATGAGAAAATACATCGCTATTTTAAGTCACACTATTAAAAAGCACATCTATGGAGCTAACATTGGCGAATTATAACCTGACAAGCCTGCAAGAGTGCTGTCAGCACAGTCAACTTAAATAACACATCTCGCTTGGCCCCTTAGTCACAGGCTCCTCAGCGGCTCACCTTACCTAGAAGAAGACACAGCCCTTCGGCCAGGCGTAAGAATCTGTCGCCTGGCCCAGAATCTCCAGAGATGGTCACTGCAGTCGTACAGAATATGACACTGGGGCATCTTCCTTGAGGTTCTAAAGCAGTGCTAACACTGTTCTCTTTTGTGTCGGATAATTGTGACAGGAGAGAGGGAAGATGGCAGAGGTCTGGCAGAACTCAGAGAAGACAGAAGGGAGAAGATGGCCCAGCAAGGCTGTACGTGTGTGTGTGTGTGTGTGTGTGTGTGTGTGTGTGTGTGTGTGTGTGAATCCCCAGTGCTGGAGATTCAGCCCAGGGCCCTGTGCATGCTAAACAGACAGCCTACCATTAAACTACGGCCTCAGCCCTTTAGAGAGAGTGCCACACAGGCACACCAAGTTTTTGGTAAGTTAAAAACCTGGGTGGAGAGTCAAAATGAGTGCTTACAGAGTGGCTCGTACATGGGCCCTTCTGTATACGCGATATTTAGTAAAAAGAATTTTGCAAGTGTCCTGCGTCAGTGAAGCCAAGGGATGAGGTATCATTCATTACCAGCCTAGGGGCTGAGGTGGAGACAGGGAGAGTTGAACCTCCATCCTGCTACTTACGGAGTCCGTGACCTTGGGCAATCTACTAACCCAGTGACCTTATCTGTGAAGTGGCGATAATAACGAGTATGTGTAGGTTTACCATGAGGATTAAGAGATTAGTAGGGTGACTAACTCCTCCTAAATCCTCTGGCATGCTGGCTAGCCAGCATTATTAGAAACAACAACAACAAAAAGGTTCCTTGCACTGGGGTCTGGTTTGAGCATATCCGTGTCTTCCTGAGTTTTCAGTCACAAACCCAGAAGGCAGACCTTTACTGACAATGTTTTCTTAAGTGAAAATAACACCAGCCAAATTCTGCTCCTTCAAGCATAATTCTGTATGCACAGCTTAGGAATAAGCCACATGACCAGAATAAAAAAAAAAAAAGTAGCAGCTCCATAATAAATGTGTGAAGAAAGCAAGCCAGCACCCACTCGTGTCTGGGGCAGGGACTCTCCTTAACATTCACACCAGTGATCTTGCGTAAGAGAGCAGAGATCCGCCACGAGGCATAACGTAAGCCCAAGTGAGAGTACGACGAGAATGACTCTAAGGACACATGGTGGAGCACAGCTGGACCACTAACGTGAGTGTGACGCCAGCCAGGAAGACCCAGTGAGCCTATGCCTCAAAATCAAAACAAAATAAACAAAAACAACTATTTTTATATCTATTCAGAGTTCACATAAAAATATAAATATCTATATATACTGAGGTCTGATATCATACACGTGGGCAGAGAATGCCTTATTGGAAATTTCATCTGTCTCTTTATGGTGGCTTGAAGGAGGGGCGCCCTCTAGAGACTGGCGTATTTGAAAGCTTGCTTCCCTGTCAGGGCTGCTGTTCAGGAAGGCTGTGGAACCTTCAGGAGGCGGAGTCTTGCTGGAGGAAGTACATCACTGGGGGAAGGCTTTGAGGGTTCATAGGCTCACTCCACTTCCTGCTTGCTCTTTCTGTTTCTTGTCTGTGGGTGGAAATGTGATCAGCTAGCATCCTGTACCTTGGACATAGGCTGTTGGTTGTTTTTTGTTGTTGTTGTTGTTTTTTAATTGCAGCTACAGAAAAGTAACTAATATACTCTTGTTAAAAGTTGTCCCTTAAATAACGTTAAAAAATAAGTTAAAGATTAATTTGTGTGAAACTACAAGTCACACTTACAGAACATTGGTGTTCTCTCCCAACACAGAGCTTAATCAGCAGATTTACACGAAATTATACAGTAAAGTTGAATGTCAGCAAAGTTGAACAGAAATATTTTTTTTAAAACTCATCTGAGTTGAGATATTATGAATGAAAATACCTAAACAATCACAGTAGCATGGATACTTCAAACTTGAGAATGCATGGCTCTGTGAGCAATGAAACAGATCCAACTTATTCCTTGGTGATTAATTTCAATTCCAACAAGCGAGTTCAAGCCACGGCTCTTAATTTTAATGTTTGTTCTATTAACTCATAATGCCAACTTATAATGCCAGTAATATGAGAAAATACGTATCTAATTTTTTCAGATCCAGAGGTGCGAGCATAAAGCTCTTTCTTTACTAATCCCTAATCTCCAGGTTTGAAACGTAGCCCAGTGGCAGACTGCTCGCCTGGCATCACTGAGACCCAGCAGCACCAAATAAATAAACACATAAATCTCAGTCTCTTTTCACTCTGCTTGTTGAGTATTAATTATTAGCTTAATGAAACAACTGTTCCACGAAAAAGAAATCAACCTTAAAACAAGACTTCTCCAAAGATACAGAGAATCACTCCAACAACAGAAATGCCAGACAGCAATAAACTTTATATCACATATTAATTTAAAGCTTATGACTAAACTAAATATTTTAAAGTAATGCTATAGCTATGGAACTGGCCAAAACTGGATGTATTTTATGCAACGCTGACCAGAAGTAAACCCAAGGAAAGTCCAAGTTGAAGGACTAAGTTCTCCGAACCAGCGGCTTACACGTCTACACTGAGGACGCACTGGGTTTGAGTCTGCCGTATACCCCAGGCATAAATATCATTCCCTGGGACCAGATACTTGTAATGTTCGACAGTTTAAATTGAAAGAATTCACCACCATTTCATGTTAATCACTACAGCTCCAGAAAGCCATTAGCAAAAGTAACTCGTGAGCAGAAACTCCAAAGACAGAAAGATCTCAAAGTCCCCCAGACTCTCAGTTAAAGAGAGGCGCGCTGGCAAAACCATTGCTCCTCCATAGAAAGGGCTGGAGAGATGGCTCATCATGTAAAATGCTGGCCTTGCGAACGTGAGGATAGGAGTTTGGCTTCCAGAATCCCAAGTTAAAAAAGAAAAAAGAAAGAAAGAAAAAGCTGGGTATGAGGGTGCATACAGGCAGCGTGAGTGCTGGAAACAAGCGGATCACAGAGGCACTCGTGGGCCAGCCACTCCACTCCTCTTGGCGAGTTTGGGGCCAGTTAGAGACCCTGTCCCAAAAACAAGAAAGAAAGGGAATCAACAGGTGAGAGCAGGGTGCGTCTGGCTCATGCCTATAACCCCAGCACTCAGGAGGTGGAAGCAGGAGGTGAGCCAGCAGTTTGAGGCCAGCCTGGACTACATGCTGAGGGTCTGTTTCAAAATGCTTGCACTTGTTTTTCTACACACACACACACACACACACACACACACACACACACACACACGCACTCACGCACACAGGCAAATGCACACACGCTAGGTTAGCTGACAGTCAAACAGCATTCAGGCAAAGGAATTACACACAGACACTCCCGCACCACGGAGAGCCAATCTGATGTTATTTAAATATCACGAACTATTTCCCTAACCACACGCAGATGTAACTACAGCCCCTTCTGCCAAGTGCCAGCTCAGAAACTTCGCTCTATTTTTAATTATTTGGTTCAGAGGACCCGTTTGTGATTAACTCCTGTGATGGATGGCTAAGCAGGTCTGGTTCCTGACCCACAGAAAAGAACACACAGAGAAGCTTAATCATTTTTTAAATACCGAGTGTGACATTGTAAACCATGTGTAGGGACAACTGATTTGTCAATGATTTGCTCGCAGTGGCTGCAGCCAGAAGCTGTGAAGTGCATCAGGAGAATGGAGAACTCTTAAGAGTTCTTGAGGAAGGGACAGCAAAATGAACTTCTTACTGGCTAGATTTTCCTCCATGGAAATAACGGAACAAGAAATAGGAAGAAATGTACGGTGCTGTAAGGACTGATCTCAGCACGGGCAGTTTGGGCTTGGACAGGGAGCAGAGCCCTGAAGAGAATGCCAACAGTTTAAGCCTACAAAACTGACCCAGATGCAATGAGAAGTTGACCGGGAAATGCAAAGCTTTGCACTTAGAGTAAAATGCAGTCCTGGAGCAGAAGCTTAGAGCAGCAATGGCCTGGCACCGAGACAAAAAAGATGGCCAAGGTAGAAATAACAGGCAAATGGAAACTTTTCTATTGCATGGGAATTGATTTTTAAGTTTTTTATATTTATTATGTGTGGGGGAATGGGATGGGGTCACGTGCCTCCACATACATGTGAAGGTCAGACGGGAACTTTGAGGAATCGGTTCTCTCCTTCCACTTTTGCACGGATCCCAGAAAGCTAACTGGGCATGCCAGGCCTGAGCAGAAGCCCTTTAGCCACTGAGCCATCTCACCAGCTCTACGTATGAACTTGTGTGTTGTGTTTTATGTTGTGGGATAAGGTATCACTCTACAGTCCAGGCTGCCTTGGAACTCACCACCTAGGTGATCTTGCTTCCTGCCTCATCCTCCCAAGTGCTGGGATTACAAGCATAAGCCACCATGCCCAGCAAATCTGCTTAAAAAAAAAAAAAAAAAAAAAAAAAAAGTCTGTAGACCAGGAAAATAGGATCATGAGTTCTAGGCTAACCTGGATTATATGAGGCCATGTCTCAAAATGGCATCAAATGAATGGGAGAATGATAAGAAAATATTGCCAAAATGAGAAAAATCACAAACTGAAGAGTAAATTAACACAAGGAAAAGAACTGAAATTAAATGTAAGACGTGCAGCCAAGAGCCTAGGAATTAGAATACGGATAAAACCTAACAGACATTATTGCTGCTGCAGCTTGGCCAACAACCCGAGATATCTTAAGCTCTCCTGTATCTAAGCCCTCAGCCTCCAGGAGAAGCCTGAGCATCAAGAACCGCAGGCCACAGAGTGCTGAGAGCTTCCGGGAGTGATAGTTAATAACAGCAATTACGTTTGCATCAAGCCCCGGGCCGATGCCAGAGGATCTGGGCTTTCACAGCCCAACACAGAACAACACACTGTCAGCTGCTAGGATGGAAGGTGGGGGTCCACTCAGAACTCGGGGTTCAGAGAGCTCTTACTTCTGAAGTGCAAGCCCATCCACCATGAGAACTGGCTGCCAGCCCTCTGCGGGCTCTGTCAACATGGAAAAGTCACATTTGTGGGCAATTATGAAATTTCCACAATTGGAAACAATTCCGGATGCCATCATGAGAAAGGAAAAAAAAAAATAAGAAGGTAATCTGCTGCAGAAAAACCAAAATAAAGTCGACTTCTATGATTATACATATATAGGAATATATATTCATATTCGTCCCTTATTATGCAAATAGGTGAAGTACAAATAAAAATGTGCGTTGGCAAGAGATTAAAATTTTGTTTTAAAAAAAGATTTCTACACTTTGGAAAAAAAAGCACATCTACAACTGAATTATAACTGCAAATGGTTTCATATTACCAACTGTATCATTACTGTGGGCTCCGGCTGGGGCTTAGAAATATTTGTATTTCACTTCAGAAATGTTTCTATCTGCTGTAGCAGAAGCCAGCGTGATGCGATTTGACCTGTGTCTTTGTCCATAAAACAATCCTCTCAGATATGTAAACAGGGATTTGATTTTCTTTAAATCAAAGAAAGCCAAAAATACAGTTGTCAGAACATAGCGTCTCTTTCTGTGGGATCCTCTAGTTAAATGAAAGCCATTCAAGTTCCATCAACTGCTGTCTCCATTCTCAGCACACAGCAGATTTATATTTCAGAAGGTTTTGACCGAGAACAAAATGTAGCTGAAATATCTCTGCCATTCCTTTTGTCCTACAGAACATTCCATGGGCTGAACTCCTGACAAGGGGCATGGGTTTGTCAGCTTCTATGTGCATTGCTCCAGTCTAGCCTGTCTCTGCTGCAGATTTCCAGTTTTGACCCTTTCCTGCCAAGACAGAAACAGACACCTTTTGGATGTGTTGCAAACTGTCATCAAGAGAAATGAAACCTATTGATTTTATTCTATGCCACCGTTAAGCCTCCATGGTTTTAAAAATAAGCCAATAAGCCCTGTGGTTTAATTCAGTGATGATAGGACATTTCAAAAAAAGAAATACATATATACTTAAATAAAAAACAGAAATCCAGCAAGAGACAGAGAGTTCTTCCAACAGTCCACACATGTCTATGCAAAACCAATCACTGGTGTATTTGAAAGCTCAGGTGAAAGGCAGGCCAGAACCAGCATGAACAAGTCTGTGCAAGATGAATTTAGCCTCAACTCCAGGTTATGCTGCCAGGCAAATGCCAACATAGAAAGAGTGGGTGCATGCACTGTGTCTAGCAAAAGAATGGATAGCATTGACATAAACAGTCCCCAAGAGCTCAAGAAAGATGTAAAGTCCTCGGGGAGACAGAGGACAAGCAATGTGACATTCAGCTGGGTCTGGCCATCAGTGACTAAGCCTAGCTCAACATGAGTGGGAGGCCAACTCCAGACAATGGGATGGTTAACACACTGGCTGACAGGGATGATGTCCAAGGGGAGGTCTCTGAAGATGGGTGTCATCCATTAGGGTGGCCCAGAATAAAAATGGTGACCCATTATGCCTCCTGGCCGGTTCACTAAAGACAATAAATCCTGAGGACTCCCAACAAAGATCTTGGGAGAGGGGCCACCAAGTGAAGGCCACAAGCATTTTCTGTTCTGGACCACGGTGGAGAAGAACATTCTTAGCTACTCCATCACCAAGTAAAGCATGCTGCGATGACAAATCACCTTGACTTCTGTAGGGGTCAAAAGACTGTAAAGGTAGTAGGGTGGCAAACAGAAGTGAGTCCAATTCTAGGGGTTCTGCACCTAGCAGCACGGTAGCCCGCCCCTAGGTGACTTCTGCAAAGAGCGGGGAGACTGTGCCACTGTTCCGACAACACGCTCTAGGGTTATTGAGATGGACAGCGATTAACCACAAAACGCTGTCAATACATAATTCATGCTCCTGAAGATTTTCCTGCCTTCCACAGGCTTTCTCCTGTCCAGCAAGCACCAGGCAGATTCATGGGCAGCTAGACGTGCTTCTGCTAACTTCTCCTATAACGACCAAGGGAGAAACAGTAGGAAAGTACATCCTCCCACCCACCGAGGAAGGGACTTCTCAGATTTCAGGATTCCAAATGGAAGATCAATTTGAATTCCTGGTGTTTCTAACCTTGCTGGCGGAATGGCACTAAAGAGGGACTGCTCAGCCATAAAAGTATCGTGGCTGTAAAAGGAGACCCTTTCTCCCTCCTCCTCAATCCATCAAGTGGAGGCTGGGCACTCCCAACACATCTAACATCTAAAGGAACAAAGCAGTGTTCCAGGACTGGAGGGAAACTCAGTGGTTTGAAGTGCTCACTGTTCTTGCAGAAAACTGGAGTTCAGTTCCCAGTACCCATGTTGAGGGGCTCAGTTACCAGTAACTCCAGCTGCAGGGAATTCAAAACCCTCTTCTGGCTTCCATAGGCACCTGCATGCACATGAACACACACACACACACACACACACACACACACACACCACACACACACAATCTTTTTTTTTTTCAAACATCCTGGGGGCAGCAAAGGGTCCCTCAATTCAAGAGGGTGACTTCTAGAATTGCTTCTTCATTTTACCAGGTTCATCTCCAAATTGGACCAACTTAATGAAACACAGACATGTCCTTTGGTTTTATGAATTCAGAGGCCCACCTGCATAAGGCCCAGGGGAATCTTGGTTGAACTGGGAGTTGGAGGAAAGAGAGAGACTACAAGACAGAAAACCCGGCCTAGAGAGCTAACCATCACTTATTGCATGAATTACTTTCTTTCCTTGCTGTAACCTAATGTCTGACAAGAAACAGCTCAGGGGGGAAGAGGGGTTTATTTTTGCTCACATCTGAGGGGAAGTGAAGGCACGACAGTGCGGAGGGCTCTGGGCTGTGGCAGCAGAGGCAGGAGGCTGCTTGCTCACCTGTAGGTGGGTCAGGCTCAGAGAGGACATGAAGCCCTGTGGCGGCTTCCTCTTCTGTGCCTTTGTCGTCAGCCAAAGAACTATCCTGTAGGATGGTGCCACTTGTATCCCATGTGGGTCCTTCCTCCTTGTAGAATAGTCTCTGGGGACTCCCAGAATCACCTCCTAGGGGATTCCAGATCCAGTCACGTGACAAGGGAGGTGGCCTGTCACGACCACTGGAGCCCCAACCAGTGTCAGAACTACTAGGTTCTGTTGTTGTTGTTAATCTTTTAGATAATGACTATACTCCGCACTCCAGGAGTCATGCTGACTCTTCACCGGAGCAATTTATCCATGGTTCTTGAATTCACGTGACATACTGTAATCAAGGTAGGCAGACCCATGACACACCAGCCACCATGAATGGGGCGCATAGCTGTGGTTTCTAAGGCTGGAATCACTAAATCAGAATGTATGAGCAAAGTACCACCGAGAGATAAAGGTAGCCCTGACTCGTTCTACAAGAAAAGCAGGAAGCAGAGGACTTCCATGCCACTGTAGCCTTTGAAGACCCTGGACATTTAAAATGGGAAATTTTAACAGTAATAATAATAATGATGATGGTGAAGAAATAATTTTGTAAGACTTTACAGCAAAGAGTTACTATTCAGAACATCAGTCAGAAGAAACTTCAAGATCAGCCAGGGTACATGATGCTTTCTGCTCGAAGCACAGCAAATGGCTGTTCATCCTTCCTTTCCAAACACTGACAGCCATCCTCTCAGGCTCAACTAGGGTATGAACTATGACCCCCTAGGGTTTGGTCTTGAGCAGGTGTCAGAGGTTTTGGTCTGGGGAGGCCCATATTTCAAGCTCACATTCAGAACCATGTTTTCTGCCATGGTAACGGTGCTCCCGGATCACATCTGCCTATGTTAATATGTAGGGGCAACTGAAATAGATCTACAATGTGCCAGGAGGGGAAAGGGTGTCTTTCTTCTGTTGTATGTTTATTTGGATTGTTAAAAATAGCACTGTTCATCTGGGTGGTTCCCAGATGGAAAAAGAACGCAACCCTCCCCTTCTGAACAGTGGAGGACAAGGCAGAGGGATATAGAGGCTTAGGAGAGAGCAGAGCAGCCGAAATAAAACACCACCGTGGGGCTGAGACATCAGTTCCACGTTTCCTTCAGACTCCACATAAAGCAAAGCTTTAGCGAAGGAGATGTTTTTAAGTTAATCCCTTTGACAATGTCATGCATGTATATCAGGCATTTGCTTATATTCCTCTCTTACTCCCAGTGACCCCCTTCCTTCCTCTCAACAATCCCCCTCTACTTTCATGTCTTTTGTTTTGATTTGTGACCAATGGAGTAGAGGTTATTTACCAGTGTCTTCATCACTGCAGAATTTGACTGCCTTCCCCCAGAAGTCAATAACGTCCTCTTCAGGGACGGGTGGAGCCTCATAAGCCACTCCCTAATAACTTCATGAAGAGCCAAAAAATTTTTTTACATAGTTTTTGGTTGTGTTTTTTGTTTCTGAGATAGGGTCTTCCTGTGTGAGCCAGGTCTGGCCTCAAACTCATAGTCCTCCTGCACCAACTTTCAGAGTGCTGGAACTGCGAACACACACCACTCCACCTGACATGATGTCTAAATTAAGAATGGAATTATCCTTGTTTCTGTCGACACAGTAATTATATGCTTATCTTATGAAGTTGTAAACATAAGAAGGACAAAACTGAGCTGAACCTTAAACTTCTGGTTTTGAGATAAGGTCTCACTCCGTAGCCCAGGCTGGCCAGGAACTCAAGCAATCCTCCTGCCTCAGCCTCCTGCAGGCTAGGGATGCAGGCATGAATGGCTGCCTGGCTTCTGAAAAGACTCGATGCAGCGACGGCAGGAAGGCTTCCTATGCAGGTCTCTAGGTGAGGGGCATCTCCCAAAAGAACCGTCTATGGATGTATGCTTCTCAATGCCCTGGTTAAGCAACCCAGGAGGCTTCAGGGCTAGACTGTCCCCGAGGCCTGAGAAATGGGAAGAGAACTCAGAACGACTTTCACCCAGATTTCCTTCTGCCCCAGATGGAATCTCCCAGATTAGAACAAGATAGGGCAGCGTGTGGTTCCCTGTGTGCCTGTGTACTAGGTTCTTGGTTCTGGGATCAAGATCCCATTTCCATCTGACCCCCAGAATCAGATCCCATACACCTGCCAAAGGTGTTTTTAGCTGCCCCAACAGTGCATCTCCTAGACAAAGCCATGTGCAAGACAGAGGAGGTGGCATGGTCACCCAGTGGAAGAGGCCCGGTTGCCTTCAGCTCATTCCTCTACCCCCTCAGTCTCATTCCTGACGAGTCTTGTCATGTAGACAAAGGACTGCCTCACTGTCCCCAGCTCTGTTATGTGGCTCACCGTTCCGCACTCTATTTCATCAAGGCCTGGGCCACCTAACCCACGACTGTAGACATTCTCCCTTCCAGGTAAACGTAAGCCCCTGTGTTCATCTAAGCCAGGAAATGGGAGTCCTCGGAGCGTGTAAGGAAGATTGAGCAAGACCAGGGAAGTGACGTTAAGACACCCGAACCCCACTTAACATCCATTCAGTCCTCCAACACAACAGCTGTGCCTTTATGAATCACCATGAAGCCGCAACTCAACAGGAATTCCTTTCCAACACAAAGACAGTTTTAGACATTCAAAAAGTTCCTTTCCCTGGGTTGACTATGTAGTACTGATAAGACTCAAACACTGAGCAAACCTAGCATTCCATGGCAGGGACGTTTTCATTCCGGAAGATTCTCCACTGAGCCCTTCCTTAGCCATCTTTTCTCTTCAACACAGCCTCCTCGCATTTTCTTATTACTTTTGTCACCCACTGTCACGATGGCCAATGTTGCTCTCACAGATGCCGTCATCTCTACTGTGGCCCATCACAGTTACCAGGGATGCGGATCACAGTTCTGTCACCCTGGTCCATGTAAAGAGAGGGAGGCGGGAAAGACCCTCCTATCTCTGAGCTGGGAGAACGTTTGTAAAATGCTACAAAGGTGTTGGGTGTGGTGGCTCACACTTGTAATCTCAGTGTTTCTGAAGCTGAGGCAGGAGATTGCTACATGTTCAAAACTGGCCTGGTCTCCAAAGTAAGACCAAGGCCAGGCAGAGCCACATAGTTCATACAAACAAGTGTTACAAAAGGAGAAGAAGGGGACTGTGAGAGTTCAAGCAGTCTTCAGCTAGTCCAGCCCAAGGGCTCCTTCAAGAAAGGACAGGAAGCTGAAATACTAAGAACAAGGGGAAATGAGCCAGGCGGAAACAAAGGAGTGCTGGTCCTAAGGAATGGGGTACAATAAGTTTAAAATCTTGAACACAAGACAATACTCAGGGGGCAGCACTGAGTGACTGTGCTACATGAGTGACCCAGATGGAATGAAAAGAAACATCCCAAGCCAGGGAGCCAGACCAGAGACACTGAGCTTCATTCTGTGGCTGAATAAGCTAGACCAGGAGATGGGGAGGGCGTTAGCAAACACAGAGATGTAAACAGACGTCTAATGTTCAGAAATGTTTGGAGAGGAAAATGCCTTGGACCAGAAGAAGAGTGTGTGCACTCAGTCATGTTAGCACATACATGACTGAAGTCCTAGCACTGGGGAAGCTGAGAGAGGAGGATTACAAGAGCTAAAGGTCAGCAGCCAGGAGTATACAGAACGATCCTATTTCAGAACAATCACAGCCACTTCGCTGGGGAGAAAAGCACAGTTTGTAGCAAGTGCATCATTCCCCATGTATACACCTGACCCTCTGTATCCACAACTACGTTCAAGAACAACCCGAGCTCTGGGATTTGTCTCAAACAACAGGAAGAAAAATGTCTAATACAAAGTCCACTCAGTAGGCATGTCCCATGTCAAACCATCCAAGCCTGGCTGAGCCATAAGCCCAAATTCAGATGCTGAAACTTACTTTCCCCTTAAACTTGATACCCGGGAGACTGCTGCCAACCTTTCCGGCCAGAGAGCCATCTCCACACCGGGTGCAGAGGGAGAGAGGCTCCATGCTTCCAGTTCCAGTATGGACGGAAGTCAACCCTTGTTGCTGTCTGTCCTTCAGGCCGGTGGGGAGCTGAGTCCAACCATGCAGGTTGAGTCTCCAACCAACCACCATCTTGGACAACTGTTACACTTTTGACATTCCTGCCTCATCCCTTGAGGCTCAAGTGAGGGAGGAGGCCGGACATACTTCCACCCACATTCTCAAGACAGGAAACACACAGGTCAAGAACAGAGAGCAGGGAGACCCAGTGCAGAGCAGAAGAAATGTGACAGCCAGGATGGGGATGGTGGCCTAGAGTGAGTAAGAGTCAAGAGGGAAGAGCAGATGAAAGGAGAAGCAAAAGGGTGGGGGAGTTTTGGGAGATATACAGCAGGGGGACTTTAACAACAGGACATTCCCAAGAGAAACCATAGGGAGAGAGAGGGTATTAGAATATTATTCCTGGAAAAGCCAGATCACTGGCTGGCCTGTGCAGAGCCCAGATGCCCCTCCTATTTTTGTCTTCCTTTCTTCCAAGCGGACCCACAGTAGAAACCAAAGAAATGAACAGCCCATCATATCTAAAACTCAGAACTTTCACGCAACAGCAAAGTACTGTCAGGGGCTGTAGGTGTGGCTCAGTGGTTAGGACTGTGCACCTGAGTTCGGTTCCCAGGACCCAGGTCAGGTGACAGAACCCCCTGTACCTCCAGCTCCAGAGGCTGCTAAGCTCTCCTCAAGGAGCTACCTGTACTCACACATGAACACGCGTGCATTAAGCATAACTAATTTCTAAAACATGTGTGAAAAAGCACTGCCCCTGATGTTTAAAAATAGGGGTGTGCGATAGATATAGTAGATAAGACCTGTCACAAAAGAGTAATATCTAGAACACAGGAAGGGCTTGTCTTCGCAGAGTATCACACACAGAGCCTCTCTGCTAGGTGTGAGAAGCACAATTAGTAAGCAAACACAGAGATGTGTTGTCTGGAGTTGGATCAAAGCAATGCAAATCTGAAAACCCATGGGCCAGGTAAGCTCGCCAAAGGAGTAAGATGGATGAATCTCGTGCTTTGAATCAGGTTGAAGCAAGACTCCTTTCGAATCAGGTTGAAGCAAGACTCCTTTCTCCAGCATTAGCACTAGCCGGAAAACAGGAGGCCTTTTTGAAAGCAGTTCAGGACAAACCCCTTCTCACTCCTGTTCAGCCTCCTCATCTGTACCCGGAGCAAAAACTACTTCTAAGGGCAAAGATACTCATCCTAGCTTCGTCTTAAGAAACAACAGAAAGAGACCAAGCAGCCAACTGATGTGAAACCTCACACAGAACTATCTGATAGACTGTAGCATATTCCAGGAGAGGATAATCTCATAGTCTGGGTAGCAAGTAAGACTATTTACCGCAAACAGGAAAAGCCAGACAGAAGGAGGAAGAGAAGGGGGGAAAAAGGATACATCTTAATTTGTCAAAATCTAGAAGACAAGGAATGGTGGATGGGATGGCTCAGCAGGTAAGGTGCTTGCTGGCAAGCCTTATGATCTGAGTTTGATCCCCTAGGACCCACATGGTGAAAGAAGAAAGCCTTCTCCTGTGAGTTGTCCTCAGACCTATACACACACACACACACACACACACACACACACACACTGTACCGTACTGCACCCTAAATAAATAAACAAGGTGAACATGGCTTAAGGACTTGAATGGAGATCAACAAAAGTGCCAGGATGGTACCATATCCACCCAAAGGCTGTGTTCCACCTCTCAGTGGGTGGCACTTATTCTTCCACAGAGCAGCCCCACCTGCTGTTGCCATCACTCCCAAACAAGGGAAGTGAATCTGGTCCTCCCAAATTTCAAAGATCCAATGAGGATTCACACCCCATCCTCAAAGACCCAAAGGGCATCCGTTCACCCCTGAAACACACCCTTGTCTTCGTTCCTTCCTCACCTCTAAAATGCTGTACCTTCACCTTCTTTTTATGAGTTTGTTTTGATAATTGTGAGATTCTGCCCCCTGAGGTGATACAGCCAGGGCATGTGTACTGGTTGGTTTTTATGTCAACTTGGCACAAGCTAAAGTCATTTGGGAAGAGGACTCTTCAATTGAGAAAATGTCGCCCACAGATTGGCCTGTGGTACATTTTCTTGGCTGGTGATTGATGAGGGAGGACCCAGCTCACTGCATGTGTAGCCACTCCTGGGCTAGTGGTCTTGGGTGCTAAAAAGAAAAACAAACAAACAAACAAACAAAAAACAGGCTGAGGAAACCATGGGGAACAGGCCAATAAGGATCAATCCTCCATGGTCTCCATTTCGGTTCCTGCCTTGAATTCCTCCCCTGACTCCTCCTCGTAATAGAGTGTGTGACCCGAGAGCTAGAAGTGAAATAAACCCTTTCTTTCCTCCCCATGTGTTCCATCATGGCAAAAGAAGCCCTCAGTAAGACATTATGCTTTTCATAACGAGACAGTCATTTTCTTCCCCGTTCAACAGATGAGGAAGTTGTGGATCAAGGATTTTTAAGAGTTGTGGGCAGGGCCACACCACCACGGAGCTCCAGTCAGAATCCAAAAACTCAGCTTCCACTCACGGGGAGGTGGGTATTCAAAGAGCTCCCAAGTGCCATCTCTTCCGTTTGCACTCGCCTGCCTAAAGAAACTATTAATTGCGACACATCTAGAGGCATTGGTACGAGGTGCTTATAAATGAACTAAACAGACGAGGTTGCATTGCACTTGCTAATCAGAAGAGTCAAGGCAAAAGAGCAAAAGAGTTACCTGGAGACTCCCACCTGTACCTGGAGGTAAAACCAAATGGCATCAAAAAGATGTCTGCTCACAAATGAAAAGCAGAGTATGGCCCTAGATACTGCCGCAGAGATCTGAGCTCCAGTGCACCTCTTGCAAGAAATAATGCCACAATTGACTGGAAGACTTCTTCGAATAATAACACATTCCACCTCTAGAGAGGGTTGTTTGGGGCATGGTAGCAAGAACAGTTAAAAAAAAAAAAAGCACAGGAAGCTTTTGCAGTATGAAGCTAATATAGATGTGGTGATAAATGACTGTCGGTACCACTTATGACTTACTCTCTAAATAATGACATAATAATAGCTAAAACATAAACCCTAATTAAATACCAAACCTAACAAAGTCAAACAACAGCAAATGATGTTTGACAGAAGCAAAGGTCTGAGGGGAGGTGAGAGGAGGAATTATAATAAAATCACAGAACTTGGCTGGGGAGGGAGAGAGATGGCTCAGGCAGTAAAGTACCTGATGCATGAGCTTGAGGACCTAAGTTTGGGTTCATCACCCACATAAACAAACAAACAACAAAACTGTACATTGTGCTGTAACTCTAGAGCTGAGTGGGGGGAGCGGGTGTTAACACAGGAGGACCCCCAAAGTTTGCTGGCCAGCAAACTTTAAGATGGAAAGCCAAACAAAAAGACACTGAATGTTGACCTCCAGCCTCCGCACACACAAAGTCACACAACTATACAATGTCAGCAAGAGAAGAAGCCCATGCTTTATTCTTTATTCCAATTTCTCATAGACGGGTAAACTGAGGACAAACAAGGTTTAACGTGCCTCTAGTCTAGCAACAAGGCAAGAGTGAGACAGGGTCTCCAGGCCAGCAGCCGAACAGATTTCTCCCGACTACCCCTCATTCCGCGGTGTGTTGGAAAGCTATTCCACTCCAAGTCGTATTTTTAAAACAGCATTAAACATTCTATAAATATTAAATTCCTTTTTTAATAATTTTCTAATGCACAGGGGCATAATTGAAGAAAGGGGGCCTGGTTTTGATTCCGTCTGGAAAACAGAACACTGCTCGGAGGTTAACCTAGTATTGAGTGAAATAGTAACAGGCCATATAATGGTTTCAGTGTTTCTTCAGGAAAGCCAAACAGAATTCGCAAAGCATGTCCCCCAGGGCCTTCCGTGCTGGTGTTTCTGGAGCTCACAGTTAACTCCACCGTCTACCCCACAAGCCCATCACTGTTAAACAACTCATGAGCAAATAAAGAGGAAATTACCGAAGGGGATTTGCCAAGCAATTAGTCGTCTGAAGCAGATGACATACAACTGTTCTGGGGAGGAGCTTCCCAGCTAGTCATATGTCAGACTCAGTGCCTAGTAATCGGTAAATAAAAACGCACGGTGCACAATTACAGCTGTGATGGAAGCTGGAGCCGCCAGCCAAGCTCAACGGTGGTCTATCTCAAGGCCCTTCTTACCCTGCGTGTTTGTAACGGGAAAGACACTGCCACTGGAGGAGAAAGAAACACGTGGCAAATTTCACCCAACATCCAAAAGCCAATCAGGCTGCCTACCTGGACATCACCTGGACACAAATTAGCTAAGATTGGCCGGCTGGTCCAGGAAAGGAGAGCACAGGCCAGGCTCGGAAAGGCGATAGTGTGAAGGTCCGTGAACCCTGCTACACGCGTAGGCACCCGGCTACAAGTGACAGTCCCTGGCCGCACGTTTTTGTCCTCGGAGTGTGCCCCAAGTGACACCCCGCCACCTATCGCACTGGAGAGATAAATCGCTCCTCCTATCTGCCAAGTCGTGCAAGCTGAGCAGTGACCCCATGAGGCTCTCAGGAGGCAAAAGTTCAGCAGCTCCCTGGGACAACATCTGGAGCCAACTTGAGCCAATCCCCTAGAGAAGATAAGCACAGTGCCATGGTCATCGTTTTTTTCAATTAATGATTATCAAAAGCGTGTAGGCATCTCAGGGCTAAGTGGGGAAGTAAAGGAAGAAACCCTTCACAGACAGCCTGAATCGGGCGCTCGTGGGCATCTCCACGCAGAGGGCCAGGCGTGGAAATGGGAAGCTGGTGGCCTCACAGTGGTCCCCTGGTCTTGGTTTCTGAGCATTTGCTGTGTCTGAGTTACAGCTCGTTTATCTTTCCTGGCAATCTTTGTCTTCTGTGTCTAACTGTAACCTTCTCAATACAGCAAGGGCTCGGGGCTTGAGCATAGTTCAGAGCTGTAGTTACCAGTCCAAGCTGAGATCACTTAACTCCTGGCAAAAGCGGGCAAGTCACTTACCCTCTGTCGTGCCACAAGTTTCTATACCCGCAGCACAGTTAGAACAAGGGTGTCTGGCAGGTAAGAGTGCAATAGAGACTGAATGGCTTCATGTTCAAAAAAAACAGCGACACTAAACTACCTATCACTGTTTTCCTGTTAAGGTCTCATCTTGCATTCTGGATGCTCATTAAAAGCTTCCAGGCAGGCTGAGGGGACAGTTTCATTAGTAAAGCACTCAGCTGCAAGTGTGAAGACCTCAGCTTGAGTCCCTGGAACCCTGCGTGAAAAAGCCAGGTGTGGTGGCACACTCTTGCAATCCCAACACTGGGAGGCGCAACAGAAGGATTCCTGGGGCTTGCTGACCGGCTAGCCTCACTGACGAGAGAGAGAGAGGCCCTGTCTCCATGAACAACATGGACGGCACCCGAGGAAGGACATCCAGGGCTGAGAGCTACATACTTGTGCACCTGAATACACCCAGAAACGCACACGGAACTTCTTGATTTTCACACTGTTATTTTTGTATTTAACGTGTTCGTTCCTAGCCACTGGAGGGCAATACCAACAGTGCGTGTAAACAACTCAAACAAAAGCAAAACCAAATAAAAGCATTAAACAATCCTCAGGCTTCCACCCAATTTCATGTAAACAGACTGCTCATCCACACAAAGATAACTTCCACCTGTCCCCTGCACTGAGTTCCATGGACTCTTAAGCTAACTTTTCCCCAGAACCACAGATTAACAATGATATCTCTGTATTTTCAATAGAATCTTAAGTAGCCCAAGCTTGCTCAAACTTACTGTGTAGTTTGAGGCTGTGTAGCTGAGGCTGGCCTTGAACTCCTGATCTGCCTGCTTCCGGCTCCTAAGTGCTAGGACTACAGGAATGCACAATGTTCAGCTCAGTTCTAGATTTCTTTATCATTTTCTACAGGGTATTAATTGGGAAGCTAATTTGTTACTGTATCTGGCAATCTTAGGATTTTCATACATAAATTCATGTCTGTCTATCTCTTTATACATATTTTTTTCCTCGCATTTAAAAGACCCTACAGAAAAGCTCTGGAAAATCCTCAAACGTTATGAAGCGCACCCTCACTAATATGGTTTATCGTAAGTACAGTAACTGAATTGCCACAAATGAACAATGGCTAAGTTGTTAAGTGGATGACACAATGAGATTCACGCCTGCAACATGAGAAGAATCAATCAACGGTAGGAAAGATCAAAGAAATGCTGGAATTGTTGTTAATAGGTACAGGGCACCATCGAAAGTCTTAAAAAAAAAAACTGCTCAGAGGAAAGTAAAAGCAGCATTTGTGAAAAGAGACGCTGCATGGGCTGAGTGTCAAAAGCAGCATTCGTTTTTCATACACACGCATATTAGAGCTAGCTAAAATTAGCTCCGGTTCCGATTTTATAAAGGAATAACTGTTGCAACAAGATTTTATGGCATTGAGTTGAACACAGGATTCCTGGGGTCCTAAAGCTCTAACAGAACCCCCCCCCACACACACACACACTCTACTATTCACTCCTGTATCATGCCAGTCCCTCCTGCCACCCCTGCTTGTGAGAAACTGGCAAACAAAGGCTGTGCTACACCACCATTCAAGCGCTCCCCCACCCCCTCACTGCCTCTCACCTTCTCCCCTGTGCATCCAACACCAGCTCCCGCATCCTTAGGTTCAGTCATGGCCTTTGTGTGAACACCCCTTCGCCAGGCCCAAGACCGGAAGACCAAGTCCCAAAACCTTTTTTATTTATGTCAGTGATGCTTCCAAACTGCTCTCTGGACTGACTTCTCAGTGTTTCCCATACCCCCACCAGTCTCCCTGACTTCTGAAACTCACAAGCCCCCCTCCTTCAGCCACAGCTGCCCAGCCTACATACGGCATACAAGCAAGCCTTTGCTTGTCGTCCCGGCCACTTGCAAGACTTTGCTCTGCCTCTCTCCATCTCTTCCCACAGAAGTGCAATCCAGCCTTCAAAGAGCAAATCACATGATCCTCCTCCTCACAGTCTTTCCTGAACTCCCACCACCTATCTGAATTCCTTCCGGGTCAGAATGTACCCCCCAGTAAGTACAACCCAACCCTTTCAGCTTTGTTAGCTACTTCAGCGCATTCCTTCTTTCCCTTGCCTGGTCACGAAGAATGGATACTCTGGTAGCTCTTACTCACTTTCATGTCCACAGCACCATGAAGTAGTTAAAAAAAATACACAACGAATATATGAATGAATCACTTCTTTACATAGATAGTAGCTGTGAATAAGTTAGGTCATAACTTGCTTAGCTGTATCATATTTATAAAACAACAAGAGCCAGAAATAATAACCCAGACTTTCATTTAACAGAGTAACTCGAAAATGCCAGAGTACAGCATGACACTCTCTCCCTGCCCGCATGGAGCCATCAGCTGTGAGGACCATAATGAGGCCATTATGTATGCAAAATGTTTAGATAATGCATTGACGTTTCTTTCCTTTGCAATCACCGAAAATATCAACGGCCTAACGTTCAAGGTGACAGTGCACTATTTTGTCACTGAGACCGTGAGTGTCCAGATGACACTTAGAATTGTCTGCGACGCTAGAAACCCCTGCATCTCAAGAGGGAAAGCAACAGGAAGACACCCCAGCCTGCCCACTGGCAGACACCTGCAGACCTGAGGAGGCTTCCCCTTGCAGCAACTAGAGGGCATTCTCCTCTCTACAGCAGCGCCTCTCAGCCTTCCTAACGCTGTGACCCTTTAAGGCTGTTCCTCATGCTGTGGTGACCCCAAACCATAAAACTGTTTCATTGCTACTTCGTAACTGCAATGTTGCTATGTTGAGAATCACAGTGTAAATATCTGTGTTTTCTGATGGTCTTAGGTGACCCCTGTGGAAAAGGTCATTCGACCCCTAAAGGGGGTCGCAACCCACAGGTTGAGAAACACTGACTTAGAGGGAGTCAGTGTTTTCAAATCCACAGCGAATAAAATATAAAGAACCTATTTGCATAATGCAAAATTCAAAAGCAATGCTGTGGTGTGGTGACTCTCTCCATCTGCTGCTTTTCCCCACAAAGGTCTCTTAGATCCTTTCCTTTCTTTCTGTTTTGGGAATTGAACCCAGGGCTTCACACATGCTAGGCAAATGCTCTTCCATTGAGCTACAGTCCCATACTTCTAGCTACTCTTTCTAAGGCTTAAACATAACTCTTAATCAGGCCTTTTTTTTTTTAATTTTTATGCAAATGACTCTATTTAGGCATGCTATCCATCAGTTTATCTTGCTGCATTGCAAAAAAAATATGTATTCTATCACAGGAAGACTTAACATAACTTCAGGATTTAAAATTCAGAAAAAGAAATAGAGAACTTATGGGCTTTGTAGAGCCACAATGGCCTACAGGGTTGGTCCAAAGACCAAGGTCTAGGTATATTTACTTGTTCCTAGTCATGTATGGTCCAGGAGCAGCCATGGAAAAAAAAAAAACAAGACCATTACAATCACCCTGTCTAGAGATAAGCTGTGTGCTAACAGTGATAGCTTATGTGAGCAGGCCAAAAGCCATATGCCGGCACATTCAAGCCACACACATACATTTTTATTCCGTCTTCACAGTAGCACTCTGTTGTTTCCATCATCTATGAGGAAACTGAGGCACAAACAGGATTCAAACAGAATGTGCATGATTGGAGTAGCATCTTCAGATTTGAAATCCGGACATTCTAGCTAGTGTCAGCGGCCATGGTGTTTGTGCTTGGCTTAAAAGAAACTGGTTTCTGAGATGTAAACACAGAAATCTGGTGAGTTTGCTTGGGAGTTTCATCTTGTTTTGCTTTTCGAGACAGGGTCTTAGGCTGTGTCCCTGGCTATTCCAGAACTCAATTGGAAACTGTGCAACCCTTCCTCAGCTCACCCTAGCAAGGGCTGTGATTGCAGATGTGAACCATCATGCCCCTCACCACTGGGTCATTTTTTTAAATGAACACTTTTGGTAATGCCGGGATCTACCTCTTCATGAGTGAATTTTGAAGGCCTCGATTTGGGGTATGTGGTTTAGTAAGAATGCCTTCTGCTTTTTACCAAGAAAGGAAAGTTCCAGAAACATGTCCTTCATTCATTCCAGGAGACCAGCGGGGAACATTCTGATTCAGGAGGTCTAGGGTGGAGCCCCAAATTCTGTTTGAAAGTCCTTAGAATCTGTTGCCCAGCCAGCCTTTGGAACTTCTCGTGTTGCCTGGCTTCATCGCTTCAAGCAGAGCTACTCGAAAGGCAGCTGGAAATCCACCCTCTATTTTCTATTTCACAACCCTCCCTGGTTGGGTACACCAGTGTCCCCAAGCCCTTCCAGCCTCACATTCTAGCTGAATTCCATTTTCTCCAGATTTCACAGAAGGGCAGTGGCCTCCGGTCTGCTCTTCAACAGAGAACTCTGAGTCAACAGTCCCTGCTTAGACACTATTTCACGATTCTCTCAGCCAGAAAAATTTACTGTATGTGAGGAAATCAGGAAGTTGTAAAATTCAAACAGACACAAAGAAACTCAAGATTTAACAACTCCTGGTTGCCACTGACCCAACAAACAGTTCCCTGTTTCTCTGTAAATGTATCATACTACAGTAGGAGCCTAAGCTGTAAGAACAGAGACTCCGGGGAGCTGGCAGCTTCGTGTTCTCAACTGAATTAAGGAAAAGTGACAAGTGAAATGATCAGGCACAAGCCCCAGGCAGCAACCATAGATCATCACAAATTTAATGCAGATTTCTTCATGAACCACATAGACCACAACCATAGATGCTGGCATTCAAGTCTAAAACACACACATACGGACATGCACATGGACACACCTAGGCCATTTCCCATACGCTGTAGTTGTGAAAAAAATTGTATTTCACAGTTAACAGAGCACAAGGCTAGTGAGCAACCATTCCAAGTCAGATTTTACCCTCAGATGGAAAACGGAAGCCATCGTAAAACTCTCACCTGAACGTGATGCTCTTCCCTGCAGAGGGGATGGACGAAGAGGCGGTTAGACACAGATGACAGACAGATCTGCAGCTTGGAGGGACTGCCCTGGTGACTTGTTGCAGGATGTAGGCTGCTTCTATAGTGGTCCAGGAAGTGCAGAAGAAATCCAAGACGAAAGACCCAAACAAAACAGAGAGACAAAAAAGAAGAATAAGCTGCTTTAAAAAGAGGTCTACCTTAAGACGCAGGCACTGGAATACAAGTCTTAAGAACATCAAATTTTGGATTTTGTTATAGAAGAGTTACGCAGATAGCAATCAGCTCAGGACAAGTCTGGTTTTATTCCACAGAGCTCAGGGGAGCCAACAAATGAAATCTAGGCCATCCCTTCAGTCAAATGAAAACATTGGTCTCCATGTTTGAGATGGCCAGCGTCATTTTACCCAAGCATCCAATAAGTAAACACAAGCCAGTTATCAGAAATAGCATCAGGTAGAAATAGGCATGGACTCAATAGCAATTGGGCCAAAAGCCTAATTTTAATCTAGAATATATTATCTATCTACATGCAACTGGAAAGAAAATCATGGTAGACATAGTTATTAACATACTAGTCCAAAGGTGAGTGGAAAAATCAAATACAGGAAGAAAACAGATTGCATTTTGAGAAAAGGGCTCATGTAGCCCAGGCTGATCTCAAATTTGCTATGTAGCTGAGGATGACTTTGAACTTCAGATCTTCCTGCCTCCAACTCCCAAGTGCTGGGAATACAAGCATGTGTCACCACGCCCAGTTTATGCAAAGTGGGGGCATCACACTTGTAGCTTTGGGCATGGTAGGAAAGCACTCTTACCAACTGAGGTACATGCCCATTCCTAAATTCGAAATAATTTAATCACTGAGCAGACACTGTATTAACTTTCATTTTGCCCCAATAGTCAATCAAAGTTACCCACCATATGATGAATGTGTGAATAGATAAATGAATGAAGAAATGAATGAATCTTTATGGCTCATGGCGCCTGTGAGATAATTTTGGAAATTAAAGATGTATGTACAGAAACAGAAGTAGAGACCTTGATCTGCTAGCATACTTTTTTTTTTAACCTTAGCCATTAGTTAAAGTTATTTACATAAGTGCTAATAATACCCAATTAACTAGATTTCACCAAAAGAATCAGCCATGCAGTTAGGATTTAAAATTAAAAAAAAAAAAATCTCTCAACTAAGTGAATGCTGAACTGGTTTTCAGTCAGATCACTGGAGCCGTGCTGCATATGTGTTTAGGCTGATTTTAAATTTAGTTTGGGTTTCCTAAGCTCACGCCGGGTAACAGTGGGAAGGAGAAGGCACAGAATTATATTGGGTGTCAGAAAGAAACTATTCTGGAACTATGAATATGATCTCCAATGTGAGTAATCTGTAAACAGGTAAGGAAGCCAATTATGCTTGGGTCATGGCAACTCATCTCAGTAGTCATAATTATTTTCAACCATACACACTCTCTATTTTTAAGAGCACAACCCAGCTGGAGAGGAAAATAACTCTATTTCTTTCCAGCACTTTGCAAAGTAATGAATAGTAGCCAAAGTATTCTTCCTTCTAACGAATCCATTCACCACTAATTTATTTAAGAATCTATTACGTGCCTGGGTCTGCTCTGCAAAAGAAGTAGTTTTTAACAGTCTTTGGTTTCCCTGTGTGTAATCTGTGTGCAGAGGGAAAAGCTAAGTGGACTATAATGTCCTTACAAAAAGAAAATAAGACACTGTATTTCCACCAAGAATGCTGTGGAGTTACAAACAGTGGCCGAGTTCATCAGAAGTTCACAAAATTCTATTTCATCTTAACACAGCATTTATTTTTAAGGGCAACGGAAGTCTTGATTTTTATCTGGTAACATTTCAAAGGAAGCTTCAAAATACTTAATAATCACTTTCCCAGAAGTTGCAAGTACCGGGGACTTGGGTTTGCTTGTATATGGATTTATGTGTACACAGGGCCCTGTTTACACATCGCCCGGCAGATAAGGCCTGATAGAGTCCAAATTACAGTCTCCTCCCATTCTGCTAAGTGCACAGAACAGTCGAATATGATGCAAATGCAGTAAAATATTAATTTACTCCAGCACTGGCATACCTCCTTCTTTCAGAAAGCATTTGTCCTGCCACCCTAGCCAGAGTAATAAAGAGTTATTTACCTGCTATATCCCATCAAAAGGGGGGAAAAAAAACAAAAAACATGAGAACAAAAGTAAAGCCAAATAAACTCACTATAAAAACATGCAAATGATAAGCAAGACAATAACTATGGAATATCGTATACAATGATACACAAAATCAGAATCTTTAATATTTTAAAAGCACATAGCAGATAAACATAATGCTATTAACGGTGAAAGATTACCAAACAAGACAGCCCAAATACCTAAATACATGATGGTATAAAACGACCAAGAGATAGCATGGGAGTCAGGACCAGGGCAAAGGGCACAAAGAGAGAAAGGTGGCCATACACAGTGGCAAGAAAATGCCTTCTCCTTCTGTAAGAAGCACGCATGCTTACAGGTTGGCAGCTGTAATCACCACTAAAAATACCTGATAAATAAGTCTCGCTAAACCTGTCACATTTAAAGGGCACTTCCCTGGAAGCAGGAGGAGACTGAAGGAAGCCCTGCAATCCGGCGAATACCCCAGGTCTTAGGACACCCTGAGTTTTCTGAAAGGGAATTTTCAAGTAGAATACCTTTTTTGTTTGTTTGTTTACATGATGGCAATTATCATTGCATTTTCATTACTCCACAAATGGCACCCATTAAGAGTTACAGGAGAAAAATCAATGAAACACGCCTGCTAACATCAAATAAGCCAAACAAAAGAGAATGTGAGTCGCTTTGTCTATTACAGTTAGCCTGTTTTAGTTTGTGTGGGATAGTAGCAACAAGCAGTATAAGCATTTATAGTAAATCATCCTAAAGGGTTCAGGTTTATAAGGTTATAAAATATGCCATTACACTGATAAAGTTAAAAAAATACATATAAATAAAATTAGGAAACAAAAATAAAAATGCTGTTTCCACAAATAAGGCTAAATTACCACAAAGCATTTCTCTTCTTCTGTAATTTTAAGTATTTATTTTTTTAAAAAAAAAACTCAATCCAATTACAACTCTTTCAGCCAATATTTTTTCAATTATGTAAAGCTAGCATCTTATATGCACATCATCATGTTACTGCTCACAGAAAATTGGAATGAGTAAATTTATTCTACTAAACTAAATTAAACGCAACTAAAATAGTATTACTGCTGACTCAGAAATCCAAATCTTCAACAACAAACAAAAGAAAAACTATATGTTAGTCCTTGGGCAGAAATTGTGGCTTCCACTGCCATTTCCACAACTTGTTGTTTTTAACAAACATTTAACAAAATAAGAAGGGCCTGCCTCTGTCCTCAGGTTGGAAATACGTACGACCAACAGGATCGAAATCTGTTCTTTGAAGCAATTAAGTTGCACAAGCCTAACTCTCCCAGAAGCCAATCATTCAGACTCCTGTGCTTCTCTGAAAATACAAAGCTTGTAAGTCAGATTCCAACCCCCTAAAAGTGACAGACTGTCTCATGGGAAGGCTCTTTTCATATGCAAGTATTTAAGCTTTTTCGGAGTCTTCAGATGACTACAGTTCAAAGAAATTAACATTCACTCCTACACTCAACTGCTTACAGGAGCTGGGGGGCAGTTAGTGAAGTACATTTATTGACTAACCCCTAATAGGAAACAGAGGAACTGCTACAGCCTATTAGTAGAAGCTGCCCTGCAAGGTAAGTAAGGGAGCAAAAGCCACTTGACATTTCAGCATGAGAGAGAAAACAAAGTCACATTATACAAAAGGAATGCGAAGCCTTGAACTCTTAATGGCAAAACCTGGGAGCCTTAGGAGTGTTGACTAACATTTTAGTAATCTCTTCACACTGGTCATTCCTGGGACTCTGGACGGTGGAAACTTTTGACCATCTTTAGCTATTTGATATGTAATCTGATGGCTCAAGAGCTTTTTCTTTAATCTTTCTCTTAAAAGCAACCGAGAGGCCTGAAGCCTCTCAATGCCTTTTCCAACAAAATACCACTACTTGCCAAACCCTCTTAAAACAAAATGGGGAGGGGGAGGGCACTGCTTTTTCCAGTTCTCAATCCAGTCCAGACACTTCTTGTATTTATTTTAGTGAAGTTTCATTTGCACACTGAAAAATCCATGCACACATTTAAATGCGAGTAAAGCTGTTCTCTGTCTGTTGCAAAATAGAATCAAGGCCCTCCAAGGCATGTGTAAAACTTCAAACTTCTGTCCTCTAGTTTAGATCCTGGCTTCACATGAATTTACCTTGCAGAAATAATGGCTCATTTTGATCACAGTGATGCTTCATTGTACCAGGGCAGAATAATGTACCCACCACATAAACTTAGTAACCAGGGGAAGCTTCTAAAGACGCTGTGAGGAGAATTGAACAACTGTCTCAGTCTTGGCCCTGGACAGGAGGAGATGTGTGTGTGTGTGTGTGTGTGTGTGTGTGTGTGTGTGTGTGTGTGT